>NC_091207.1:22401083-22733583 GCF_040958095.1 Procambarus clarkii | reverse complement strand
CGTCTGGGATTCGACCCTGGGATCCCCCGATTGTGAATCGAGAACGAAGCCTACTGTGCTAGAGACAAGACATACCAGCATACGTACCACATATTTGCAAGCCGCTCTGAGAATGACTCTCTGATAACGGGCGAACTGTGGCATAGTCAGCCTAGAGGTACCGCACGAATCACAGCATTTCCACCGAGGGAGAAAGCTTAGTGTTTATTGGTTTAGGCGCTGTGTCTTATGGAGTCTCTAGACACCTCGTGGCATTATTTCGGGGGTGAATGGCTGTCAGTGACTCGTTTCAACATCCTAAAGCTTTCCAAGCAAACTACCACCCGTCCTCGACAGGTCCCGGGCCCGTCCCGAACCCGTCCTGGACCCGTCCCGGACCCGTCCAGGACACGTTCCGGACACGTCCATATTAATCTCAACTCATTTGAGCAATATTCGTGTCTACCTCACGAGACAGGACACGATTCTTTTTCTAATTAAACTAGGAAGGCGAGAATAATGTAAGGACGTACTTAACCAAGTTCTAAATGCCAGCTGACGCTTAGGCCAAAGAATGCGACTATGAGGGAAGACTATACTGACCAACCCTCCTCCCTCGTTAGCCCTCCTGGATACTTACATAGATGTTTGTCATGCTCTGAAGGGTTACTAAGGTTTCACTAATGGTCTACTGGAAAACTGTCAAGTGAACCTTTTCGTAAACTGAGATTATTCTCAAGTTATAACTGTTTTCTGGTATATTTTGAGGGTTTGAAATAGACTTGAGAGTTAAAGACGTTTTCTTTGATATGGGCAATATTTTCTTTAATGTCAAATTGTAAGCGATATTCAAGCATTTTAGAATTTCTCGTTTCCCATGTTACAGGATGAACCAAACCTAACCTAACCTAACCTAACCAAGGAGAGGAAATACAATAAAGTAATAACATTTTACTGTAATTACCACAGTGGTACATACCCCGTCCTCCCCTTGAGGACACGCTGAAGTAACCACATCAAAACACCCACAATTTAAACGCGGCATCATTTCACTTATCGTGCGAAGTCATACAAGAAATTCAGGACCTGGCCACAGTGGTCGAGGGCCACAGTAGTCGAGGGCCACACTCGGGGTGAAGGACATGACGGCATCACCAGGTCAGTATGACCATCCTGAAGGGATACAAAGAGAAGTATGAGGCTGGAGGGAGTATAGAAACATTGCCCAACCACGTAGACAGTTGGGGATCGAGCGCCGGCCTGCAAGACGCAAAGCCGTCACTGGTTTCATGTAGGAGAGAAAGAGAAAAGGAAGAGATTAAGGAAACAAATTTATGTCTGAGGGGGGGAGGGAAGAGACGGTTTGACGAGCAAGGTAGTGAGGAGAGATGATGAGAGAGGGTGATAGAGTTAGAAAAGAGTGACGTGATTGGCTGAGGGGAGAGTGTGAGGGGACGCACTGAGGGGAGAGAGTGAGGGGACGCACTGAGGGGAGAGTGCCATATAGCGCCCCATGGGGACATCCCCTGGGCCATGAATAGCTAAGTGGTCGTTTCCAGCATCAATCACTGGGTTATATCAACACCTGTGACGTCACCAAGGCAGGGGGAGAATCAAACTACTGAAAGAGAGAGAGAGAGAGAGGGAGTATAGACTCCAGGGGCCAGATTCACGAAGCAGTTACGCAAGTACTTACGAACCTGTACATCTTTCCTCAATCTTTGACGGCTTTGGTTACATTTATTAAACAGTTTACAAGCATGAAAACTTGCCAATCAACTGTTGTTATTGTTATAAACAGCCTCCTGGTGCTTCGGAGCTCATTAACTGTTTAATAATTGTAAACAAAGCCGCCAAAGATTGAGAAAAGATTTACAGGTTCGTAAGTGCTTGCATAACTGCTTTCGTGAATCTGGCCCCTGGACCCCCAACAATGCATTCAGAAGACATCTGCAGGAAGCCTCAAACTACTCTCACAATACTGAACCATTCAGGGAAGAAAAGCTTAAGCCATTCAGGGAAGAAAAGCTTAAGCCATTCAGGGAAGAAAAGCTTAAGCCATTCAGGGAAGAAAAGCTTAAGCCATTCAGGGAAGAAAAGCTTAAGCCATTCAGGGAAGAAAAGCTTAAGCCATTCAGGGAAGAAAAGCTTAAGCCTTTCAGGGAAGAAAAGCTTAAGCCATTCAGGGAAGAAAAGCTTAAGCCATTCAGGGAAGAAAAGCTTAAGCCATTCAGGGAAGAAAAGCTTAAGCCATTCAGGGAAGAAAAGCTTAAGCCATTCAGGGAAGAAAAGCTTAAGCCATTCAGGGAAGAAAAGCTTAAGCCATTCAGGGAAGAAAAGCTTAAGCCATTCAGGGAAGAAAAGCTTAAGCCATTCAGGGAAGAAAAGCTTAAGTCATTCAGGGAAGAAAAGCTTAAGCCATTCAGGGAAGAAAAGCTTAAGCCATTCAGGGAAGAAAAGCTTAAGCCATTCAGGGAAGAAAAGCTTAAGCCATTCAGGGAAGAAAAGCTTAAGCCATTCAGGGAAGAAAAGCTTAAGACACTCTCCCACACTTCTGGCTCACAATGGTAACAGTAAACTAACATGTGAAGAGATCCTGACTCCACTCCTCCTGCTGCTCCAACTGCACGTATTACCAGTGCTATTGCTACTACAACTACCGCCACTTCTTACCGGGAAGAATAATATTCCAACCATTTTTCTCAAGTCATAAATTTGTTAAACAGCCCGTTCATGGTCAGGAATTTTCAGAGTCGAGATGTTTCTGGGACGAGAGGCTTTCGGGTGAGGAAGATTCTGGTTCTTTCTTATTTGGAAGTATCTGGAAGATACTTCCAGATAAGGTTTTCCAGATCAGGGGCCAGATTCACGAAAGCACTTACGCAAGCATTTAGGAACGTGTACATCTTTCCTCACTATTTGACGGCTTTGATTACATTTATTAAACTTACAATCATGAAAACTTGCCATTCAACTGTTGTTATTGTTATAAACAGCCTCCTGGTGCTTCCGAGCTCATTAATTGTTTAATAATTGGAAACAAAGCCGTCAAAGATTGAGAAAAGATGTACAGGTTCGTAAGTGTTTGCGTAAGTGCTTTCGTGAATCTGGCCCCAGGAGGTTTCCAGGTAAGGAAGTTTCTGGCGCAAAGGTTTCGGATTAAAAAGTTTTCTGTGTCACGAGGTTTTCACCTCCAGAGATAATTATTGAAGTTAAAAAACAATTTAACAAAAATTATCTTGGGAAATACATTTAATAAAACATAAATCTTGCCAGATTCACGAAGCAGTTACGCAAACACTTGGGAACCTGTACATCGTTTCGGAGTTAATGAGCTCCGAAGCACCAGGAGGCTGTTTATAACAATAACAACAGTTGATTGGCGAGTTTTCATGCTTGTAAACTGTTTAATAAATGTAACCGAAGCCGTCAAAGATTGAGGAAAGATTGTACACGTACGTAAGTGCTTGCGTAACTGCTTCGTGAATCTGGCCCACTTAATTCAACTATTTCCTGAAGGTGTGTGTTGTTTGAGTTTACTTCAGAAGGTAAACTATTTCCAGGTTACATTACTGCCAAGAGTAGGACTCGCCAAGATCGTCGAGCGTCTATACTTGAGCGGGTGTACACTCTAAACTGGTCTATACAATGGTCTACACTCTACACTGGTCTACACTGGTGGGTCCACCTTGGTTCTGTCTCACCCTGTAGCCGTTTAATCCAGCCCGTCCTCATCAACAGAGGCCAAATGCTCGCTAATCCAGCCGCCAACCTTCCTGTTTATGACTGGTAAACAGTTTACACACGACGACACTACTGATGACGTTCAAACATTTTTTGAACAGTGCCACGAAGACCGGAACTGTTGAAATTGAAATAAGTTTATTGATGTAAAATACACACAAAGGGATGAGGTAGCTCAAGCTATTCTCACCCCGTTCAGTACAACGTGTTAATACATACATAGACACACATCACAAGCAAGCTGGGGAGCCGGTCGGCCGAGCGGACAGCACGCTGGACTTGTGATCCTGTGGTCCTGGGTTCGATCCCAGGCGCCGGCGAGAAACAATGGGCAGAGTTTCTTTCACCCTATGCCCCTGTTACCTATCACTAAAATAGGTACCTGGGTGTTAGTCAGCTGTCACGGGCTGCTTCCTGGGGGTGGAGGCCTGGTCGAAGACCGGGCCGCGGGGACACTAAAGCCCCGAAATCATCTCAAGATAACCTCAAGAATTCGGAACTGTTCGAACCACAACGCTGTAAATGCTTCACTCACGTGTACTTTAAATGCAAATTATCATCAACAGAACCAAACGCCTAACCTAACCTACACCTAACCTTCACCTACACCTAACCTAACCTACACCTAACCTAACCTACACCTAACCTAACCTACACCTAACCTAACCTACACCTAACCTAACCTACACCTAACCTAACCTAACCTACACCTACACCTAACCTTCACCTAACCTAACCTACACCTAACCTACACCTAACCTAACCTACACCTAACCTAACCTACACCTAACCTAACCTACACCTAACCTAACCTACACCTAACCTAACCTACACCTAACTTACTTCTAACGTAACCTACACCTAACCTACACCTAACCTAACCTGCTTCTAACGTAACCTAACCTAACCTACTTCTAACGTAACCTAACCTAACCTACGCCTAACTATACACAGACCCTTAAATTATAATAATACTAATTTATACCAGCGATACAAACTATTTTTAATACACAATATATTAAAATGGATGAATTGGTCTTGAGGTAAGGCCGCTGCTTTAACGAACCTGGCCAGAGGACACGATGGTAAATGCCACGTATAATTAGACATATCTACGGATGTGCTGTATATGATGGAGGCCGCGGAGGGGGACAGCCTCACCAAGCCATGCAGTAAACATTCACAAACAGACTAGTAGAACAGTTCCCTGTTCCTCTAGTCTCCCCTAAGCCTCTGTACTACTTGCTTCCTTGGTGTTCACGGACTCAACTCGTTCTCAAGGATGATTAAGAGTTACTTAACTTTACTTCTGGTTTACGAGGATTACAGGCGATTACAGACAGCAACAGATCAATAGATCCAAACTATATAGAGTGTTTTGAGAGAGCCTCAAGTTATAAGCATCGAGAGACGAGTGTTTTGTGGAGAATATGTCTGGCTATTTCAAGTTTAATTTTTTTTTATTGTATCAAACTGTATTATATCTCCAGGTAAACTCATCCAAGTTTACTGTACCACACTGTATTATATCTCCAGGTAAACTCATCCAAGTTTACTGTACCACACTGTATTATATCTCCAGGTAAACTCATCCAGGTTTACTGTACCACACTGTATTATATCTCCAGGTAAACTGTTCCAAGTTTACTGTATCACACTGTATTATATCTCCAGGTAAACTCGTCCAGGTTTACTATATCACACTGTATTATATCTCCAGGTAAACTCATCCAAGTTTACTATATCACACTGTATTATATCTCCAGGTAAACTCTTTCAGGTTTACTGTATCACACTGTATTATATCTCCAGGTAAACTCGTCCAGGTTTACTATATCACACTGTATTATATCTCCAGGTAAACTCTTCCAGGTTTACTGTATCACACTGTATTATATCTCCAGGTAAACTCTTTCAGGTTTACTGTATCACACTGTATTATATCTCCAGGTAAACTCGTCCAGGTTTACTGTACCACACTGTATTATATCTCCAGGTAAACTCTTTCAGGTTTACTGTATCACACTGTATTATATCTCCAGGTAAACTCTTTCAGGTTTACTGTATCACACTGTATTATATCTCCAGGTAAACTTCCAGGTTTACTGTATCACACTGTATTATATCTCCAGGTAAACTCTTTCAGGTTTACTGTATCACACTGTATTATATCTCCAGGTAAACTCGTCCATGTTTACTATATCACACTGTATTATATCTCCAGGTAAACTCTTCCAGGTTTACTGTATCACACTGTATTATATCTCCATGTAAACTCTTCCAGGTTTACTGTATCACACTGTATTATATCTCCAGGTAAACTCATCCAGGTTAACTGTATCACACTGTATTATATCTCCAGGTAAACTGTTCCAAGTTTACTGTACCACACTGTATTATATCTCCAGGTAAACTTATTCAAGTTTACTGTACCACACTGTATTATATCTCCAGGTAAACTTATTCAAGTTTACTGTACCACACTGTATTATATCTCAAGGTAAACTTATTCAAGTTTACTGTAACACATTATATCTCCAGGTAAACTCATCCAAGTTTACTGTACCACACTGTATTATATCTCCAGGTAAACTTATTCAAGTTTACTGTACCACACTGTATTATATCTCCAGGTAAACTCATTCAAGTTTACTGTACCACACTGTATTATATCTCCAGGTAAACTCATTCAAGTTTACTGTACCACACTGTATTATATCTCCAGGTAAACTCATCCAAGTTTACTGTACCACACTGTATTATATCTCCAGGTAAACTCATCCAAGTTTACTGTACCACACTGTATTATATCTCCAGGTAAACTCATTCAGGTCTACTGTACCACACTGTATTATATACACAGAGAGAGATCACATTAACGTGACTGATCTGTATATCACGTTAGACCTGAGTGGAAGCCTTCTGGAGCCTCGTGGGTTCAGTAGCACTCCGGGTTGCAATTCCTTTGACCATGTCGCGGTAGAGTGGACTAGAGCGCGTCTGGGAACACTCAGTACATAGGTTCGATCCCTCATTAGGGCTCCTGTGGATTTGTTATTTTTTTGTGTGTATCTGCAGGTAAACTTTCCCATGTGTTTACTAAATGTTTACCATTTCATTAAAAATTTCATTTAGGCTTATTAAAATACTGTTTTCGCAATAATTCTAGGAAATTAATTATTATTCTGTGCAAAATAATAATATTTTTTTGAGAATAAACATTCGAGGACCGGGCCGCGGAGACGCTAAGCCCCGAAATCATTCAAAATAAACCTCCTCAAACGTCAGTGCTGAGAACTGACGGCATTCGGTGAATACATATGGTGCATATTCACTATACTCATCATCACCATGGGAGCCGGTCGGCCGAGCGGACAGCACGCTGGACTTGTGATCCTGTGGTCCTGGGTTCGATCCCAGGCGCCGGCGAGAAACAATGGGCAGAGTTTCTTTCACCCTATGCCTCTGTTACCTAGCAGTAAAATAGGTACCTGGGTGTTAGTCAGCTGTCACGGGCTGCTTCCTGGGGGTGGAGGCCTGGTCGAGGACCGGGCCGCGGGGACACTAAAAGCCCCGAAATCATCTCAAGATAACTATCCCGAAGAAAATGATCAGTCTTCATCACAATAAAATGAAGAGGCTGTGTTTATATTCGTGGGCCAGTAATTATGGAGTATGTGTCGGCGTGTGAGCCAGCGCGGGAGAGGGCCCGGGCGGGCTGTCAGCAGACAATGCTGTCTCAGCAGGCATACAATACACTTAACCAGCGAGTATACTTACTTTTTATCATGCTTAAAGCAGACCTGCTGACCCGAGACCCTAGTCGAGGTAGTGTTGGGGGCCCTGTATGGTAGTGTTGGGGGCCCTGTATGGTATTGTTGGGGCCCTTGTATGATATTCATTGTTGGGGGCCCCTGTATGATATTCATTGTTGGGTCGTTTATTAAGCCGTGGCTAGTAACTGTCTTCCCCCTCACCTGCTGTCTGCCCCTCACCTGCTGTCTTCCCCTCACCTGCTGTCTGCCCCTCACCTGCTGTCTGCCCCTCACCTGCTGTCTGCCCCTCACCTGCTGTCTGCCCCTCACCTGCTGTCTGCCCCTCACCTGCTGTCTGCCCCTCACCTGCTGTCTGCCCCTCACCTGCTGTCTGCCCCTCACCTGCTGTCTGCCCCTCACCTGCTGTCTGCCCCTCACCTGCTGTCTGCCCCTCACCTGCTGTCTGCCCCTCACCTGCTGTCTGCCCCTCACCTGCTGTCTGCCCCTCACCTGCTGTCTTCCCCTCACCTGCTGTCTGCCCCTCACCTGCTGTCTTCCCCTCACCTGCTGTCTGCCCCTCACCTGCTGTCTTCCCCTCACCTGCTGTCTTCCCCTCACCTGTCTGCCCCTCACTTGCTGTCTGCCCCTCACTTGCTGTCTGCCTCTCACCTGCTGTCTTCCCCTCACCTGCTGTCTTCCCCTCACCTGCTGTCTGCCCCTCACCTGTCTTCCCCTCACCTGCTGTCTTCCCCTCACCTGCTGTCTTCCCTCACCTGCTGTCTTCCCCTCACCTGCTGTCTGCCCCCTCACCTGCTGTCTGCCCCCTCACCTGCTGTCTGCCCCCTCACCTGCTGTCTTCCCCTCACCTGCTGTCTGCCCCCTCACCTGCTGTCTGCCCCCTCACCTGCTGTCTGCCCCCTCACCTGCTGTCTGCCCCTCACCTGCTGCCTGCCCCTCACCAACTGTCTGCCCCTCACCTGTCTTCCCCTCACCTGCTGTCTGCCCCTCACCTGCTGTCTGCCGCTCACCTGCTGCTACTCAGTAATGCCCCACAATTATTGTAAGTGGGTCGGGCGGTGCTCGTCTCAGTAAGGCTCAGGTTAATCTCGTGTCAATCACTCGAGCGGGAAATCTTTACAAATGACCTGTACTTGATCACTTCTTGTCTTGTTGGTTCATAACGGCCTTAGTCCTTATTGGGCGACGTGTAGGAGGCTGTCACAGGCTGGTGTCAACCCCCCCCCCCCCCTCAACCCATCTTCCCCCCCCCTCAACCCATCTTCCCCCCCCTCAACCCATCTTCCCCCCCAATGCTGGTCGGCGTTCAATTCCCCGACTGTTCACTAGTATTTGGGCACCATTCATTTCCGCTTGGGCACAGGGGCAGCTGGGTACAGTGTGTGGCTGTAAGCTGGTTCTTGGGTGAAAGGGTGCATCAGGGTGAAAGACGCTCTACCCATTTTGTTTCTGCCGGCCACGGGAATCGAACCCCAGTTCACATGACTACGTATCAAGCGTGCTGTCCACTCAGCCACCGGCCCCCTCACGCAGCAGGTGTGAGGGGCCGGTGGCACTCACTCCCAGGTACCTATTTACTGCTAGGTGAACAGGTACATTAGGGTGAAAGAAACTCTGCCCATTTGTTTGTGCCTCGGCCGGGGATCGAACCCGGGCCCTTAGGACATCGACCCCAGAGCACTGTCCACTCAGCCGCCAAGCCCCTGTGTGTGTGAGAGAGAGAGAGAGAGAGAGAGAGAGAGAGAGAGAGAGAGAGAGAGAGAGAGAGAGAGAGAGAGAGAGAGAGAGAGAGAGAGAGAGAGAGAGAGAGGTCTCGTCATGCTGAAACTGACAGGTGTTGACGTTTGATATGAGGGAAGTGGTAGAGTTGAGGTGGGGAGAGAGGAGAGAACCAGAGAGAGAGAGAGATGAGAGGGTGTAGAATGAGATAGAGAGAATGAGTGAAAGAATAAAGGAGTGAGTAATAAATTGAAAAAAGAAGAGAAGTGGAAAGATAGCGAGAAAATCGTTGAATGTAGTGTACAATGCTTGGCTCATTCTCTGTAACACAATGTAATTCTCTCTCCCTCTCTCCCTCTCTCTCCCTCTCTCTCCCTCTCTCTCCCCCTCTCTCCCCCTCTCCCTCTCTCTCCCTCTCTCTCCCTCTCTCTCCCCCTCTCTCCCTCTCTCTCCCTCTCTCTCCCTCTCTCCCCCCCTCTCTCCCCCTCTCCCTCTCTCTCCCTCTCTCTCCCTCTCTCTCCCTCTCTCTCCCTCTCTCTCCCCCTCTCTCCCCCTCTCCCTCTCTCTCCCCCTCTCCCTCTCTCTCTCTCTCTCTCTCTCTCTCTCTCTCTCTCTCTCTCTCTCTCTCTCTCTCTCTCTCTCTCTCTCTCTCTCTCTCTCTCTCTCTCTCTCTCCCTCTCTCTCCCTCTCTCTCCCCCTCTCTCCCCCTCTCCCTCTCTCTCCCCCTCTCCCTCTCCCTCCCCCTCTCCCTCTCTCTCCCCCTCTCCCTCTCTCCCCCCCCCAGCTGCGTGACAGTCATGTGGCACTGGTATGACACTGGGAGGGGCGGGAGTGACCAAGGTGTCACTCCACGTGTCAACTACACGGGGGGGGGGGAAGCCTGGCCTCAATAGTGACATCTGGGTTCACACGTCGTTTATAACGTGTTCTATACACTGTGTGGTGTATCATACTGGGTCATATTGTAATGGTAGGGGTGGCCGGCGGTGCCCGGGACACACACACACACACACACACACACACACACACACACACACACACACACACACACACACACTCACTCACTCACTCACTCACTCACTCACTCTCTCTCTCTCTCTCTCTCTCTCTCTCTCTCTCTCTCTCTCTCTCTCTCTCTCTCTCTCTCTCTCTCTCTCTCTCTCTCTCTCTCTCTCTCTCTCTCTCTCTCTCTCTCACACCCTCACCTCTCACCTCTCACCTCTCACCTCTCCCCCCTCCCCTGTCCCAAGTGTGGCACCCAACTTCGAACAGACAGACTTTTCCATTTAAGTCACCTTCACTTACAGGTGAAAAAGTCTACGGACTCTACCAACCACTTTTCACTAATGTTGTGGTTGGTGTCGGGTGAAAGGCAGGTGTGTGTGTTCATCTAGTTGTGCCTACGGGGGTTGAGCTCTGGCTCTTTGGTCCCGCCTCTCAACTGTCAATCAATCAACTGATTTTGATTCCCACGCACACACCCCCAGGAAGCAGCCCGTAGCAGCTGTCTAACTCCCAGGTACCTATTTACAGCTAGGTGAACATGGGGCATCAGGATTAAAAGAAATTCTGCCTATTTGTTTCCGCCGTAACCGGGGATCGAACCCGGACCCTAGGATGACGAGTCCCAAGCGCTGTCCACTCAGCCACAGGCCTCCTAGGTGTGTGTGTGCGTACATATTTTTTTCAGGCCCCGGTAACAAGGGAGAGGAGAAGCCATTACAACATTTCTATGTTAGTCTTTATAGAGAATTAAGACAATGAGCTGTCAGACCCAGACCACTTTGGTTTAATTAAGTATAATTAAGACGGCGGCCCTAGACCGAGAGACTAAGACCAGGAGACCGGTGGTGGAGCCGCTTAGGCTAGGTCCTCTGTGTTGCTGTGTCAGCACCTTGGTGTTCCTCGCTGGGGAGAGGGAGAGTGTGTGCTGTGTTCACGGTGCTGTGTTCACGGCGCTGTGTTGCTGCGTATATTGTGCTGTGTTGCTGTGTTCACGGTGCTGTGTTCACGGTGCTGTGTTCACAGTGCTGTGTTCACTGTGCTGTGTTGCTGTGTACACGGTGCTGTGTTGCTGTGTACACGGTGCTGTGTTCACGGTGCTGTGTTGCTGTGTTCACGGTGCTGTGTACACGGTGCTGTGTTGCTGTGTTCACGGTGCTGTGTTGCTGTGTATATTGTGCTGTGTTGCTGTGTTCACGGTGCTGTGTTCACGGTGCTGTGTTCACGGTGCTGTGTTGCTGCGCATATTGTGCTGTGTTGCTGTGTTCACGGTGCTGTGTTCACGGTGCTGTGTTCACGGTGCTGTGTTCACGGTGCTGTGTTCACGGTGCTGTGTTCACGGTGCTGTGTTCACGGTGCTGTGTTCACTGTGCTGTGTTGCTGTGTACACGGTGCTGTGTTGCTGTGTACACGGTGCTGTGTTGCTGTGTACACGGTGCTGTGTTGCTGTGTACACGGTGCTGTGTTGCTGTGTTCACGGTGCTGTGTTGCTGTGTTCACGGTGCTGTGTTGCTGTGTACACGGTGCTGTGTTGCTGTGTTCACGGCGCTGTGTTGCTGTGTTCACGGTGCTGTGTTGCTGTGTTCACGGCGCTGTGTTGCTGTGTTCACGGTGCTGTGTACACGGTGCTGTGTTGCTGTGTTCACGGTGCTGTGTTGCTGTGTACACGGTGCTGTGTTGCTGTGTTCACGGCGCTGTGTTGCTGTGTTCACGGTGCTGTGTACACGGTGCTGTGTTGCTGTGTTCACGGTGCTGTGTTGCTGTGTTCACGGTGCTGTGTTGCTGTGTTCACGGTGCTGTGTTCACGGTGCTGTGTTGCTGTGTACACGGTGCTGTGTTGCTGTGTACACGGTGCTGTGTTGCTGTGTACACGGTGCTGTGTTGCTGTGTTCACGGTGCTGTGTTGCTGTGTACACGGTGCTGTGTACACGGTGCTGTGTTGATGTGTTCACGGCGCTGTGTTGCTGTGTTCACGGTGCTGTGTACACGGTGCTGTGTTGCTGTGTTCACGGTGCTGTGTACACGGTGCTGTGTTGCTGTGTTCACGGCGCTGTGTTGCTGTGTTCACGGTGCTGTGTACACGGTGCTGTGTTGCTGTGTTCACGGTGCTGTGTTCCTGTGTTCACGGTGCTGTGTACACGGTGCTGTGTTGCTGTGTTCACGGCGCTGTGTTGCTGTGTTCACGGTGCTGTGTTGCTGTGTTCACGGTGCTGTGTTGCTGTGTTCACGGTGCTGTGTTCACGGTGCTGTGTTCACTGTGCTGTGTTGCTGTGTACACGGTGCTGTGTTGCTGTGTACACGGTGCTGTGTTGCTGTGTTCACGGTGCTGTGTTGCTGTGTACACGGTGCTGTGTACACGGTGCTGTGTTGCTGTGTACACGGTGCTGTGTTGCTGTGTTCACGGTGCTGTGTACACGGTGCTGTGTTGCTGTGTTCACGGTGCTGTGTACACGGTGCTGTGTTGCTGTGTTCACGGCGCTGTGTTGCTGTGTTCACGGTGCTGTGTTGCTGTGTTCACGGTGCTGTGTTGCTGTGTTCACGGTGCTGTGTTGCTGTGTTCACGGTGCTGTGTTGCTGTGTTCACGGTGCTGTGTTGCTGTGTTCACGGTGCTGTGTTGCTGTGTTCACGGTGCTGTGTTGCTGTGTTCACGGCGCTGTGTTGCTGTGTTCACGGTGCTGTGTTGCTGTGTACACGGTGCTGTGTTGCTGTGTTCACGGCGCTGTGTTGCTGTTTTCACGGTGCTGTGTTGCTGTGTTCACGGCGCTGTGTTGCTGTGTTCACGGTGCTGTGTTGCTGTGTTCACGGTGCTGTGTACACGGTGCTGTGTTGCTGTGTTCACGGTGCTGTGTTGCTGTGTACACGGTGCTGTGTTGCTGTGTACACGGTGCTGTGTTGCTGTGTTCACGGTGCTGTGTTGCTGTGTTCACGGTGCTGTGTTGCTGTGTACACGGTGCTGTGTTGCTGTGTTCACGGTGCTGTGTTGCTGTGTTCACGGTGCTGTGTTGCTGTGTTCACGGCGCTGTGTTGCTGTGTTCACGGCGCTGTGTTCACGGTGCTGTGTTGCTGCGTTCACGGCGCTGTGTTGCTGCGTTCACGGCGCTGTGTTGCTGCGTTCACGGCGCTGTGTTGCTGCGTTCACGGCGCTGTGTTGCTGCGTTCACGGCGCTGTGTTGCTGCGTTCACGGCGCTGTGTTGCTGCGTTCACGGCGCTGTGTTGCTGCGTTCACGGCGCTGTGTTGCTGCGTTCACGGCGCTGTGTTGCTGCGTTCACGGCGCTGTGTTGCTGCGTTCACGGCGCTGTGTTGCTGCGTTCACGGCGCTGTGTTGCTGCGTTCACGGCGCTGTGTTGCTGCGTTCACGGCGCTGTGTTGCTGCGTTCACGGCGCTGTGTTGCTGCGTTCACGGCGCTGTGTTGCTGCGTTCACGGCGCTGTGTTGCTGCGTTCACGGCGCTGTCTTGCTGCGTTCACGGCGCTGTGTTGCTGCGTTCACGGCTCTGTCTTGCTGCGTTCACGGCGCTGTGTTGCTGCGTTCACGGCGCTGTGTTGCTGCGTTCACGGCGCTGTCTTGCTGCGTTCACGGCGCTGTGTTGCTGCGTTCACGGCGCTGTGTTGCTGCGTTCACGGCGCTGTGTTGCTGCGTTCACGGCGCTGTGTTGCTGCGTTCACGGCGCTGTGTTGCTGCGTTCACGGCGCTGTGTTGCTGCGTTCACGGCGCTGTGTTGCTGCGTTCACGGCGCTGTGTTGCTGCGTTCACGGCGCTGTGTTGCTGCGTTCACGGCGCTGTCTTGCTGCGTTCACGGCGCTGTCTTGCTGCGTTCACGGCGCTGTGTTGCTGCGTTCACGGCGCTGTGTTGCTGCGTTCACGGCGCTGTGTTGCTGCGTTCACGGCGCTGTCTTGCTGCGTTCACGGCGCTGTCTTGCTGTGTTCACGGCGCTGTCTTGCTGCGTTCACGGCGCTGTGTTGCTGCGTTCACGGCGCTGTCTTGCTATGTACACGGTGCTGTGTTGCTGCGTACATTGTGCTGTGTAGGTCAACAGCTGCTCTTATGAAGCCTCTCAAGCTTTAGTGCCCAATCGCTCCGTTAAGCTGTAAATGTATGCTTCCTGCTGTTCTGTGAGCAGATACGAGAAGATATTCATTTATATTCATTTC
Organism: Procambarus clarkii; assembly: GCF_040958095.1. Lineage (NCBI taxonomy): Eukaryota > Metazoa > Arthropoda > Malacostraca > Decapoda > Cambaridae > Procambarus > Procambarus clarkii. The sequence continues at coordinate 22,719,211 of NC_091207.1, read as the reverse complement.
TCCTCATTTGCATACAGCGGAATTATTGTCGATCCTATATGCACAGAGAAATTATATTTTTATAGATATATAATTTTTTTCCTGGTGTTTCTGGTTCGATGCTCTGAAATATTAACGAAATTCGGATCTGGAGCGAATATTCTTGTGATGGGTTTGTGTGGGGGATGGTAGCGATCTGTGTGTGTTTGTGTGGCTTAGTTTGTTTGTCTCTCTGTATGCATATACATGTGTGTGTATGTATGTATGCATGGGTATATGTATATGTGTGTGTATATGTTTGGGCGTATGTTTGTGTGTGTGCCACCCCCCAGCACCGTTGTCACCCCCAGCACCGTTGTCACCCCCAGCACCGTTGTCACCCCCCAGCACCGTTGTCACCCCCCAGCACCGTTGTCACCCCCCAGCACCGTTGCCACCCCCCAGCACCGTTGCCACCCCCCAGCACCGTTGCCACCCCCAGCACCGTTGTCACCCCCAGCACCGTTGTCACCCCCAGCACCGTTGTCACCCCCAGCACCGTTGCCACCCCCCAGCACCGTTGCCACCCCCAGCACCGTTGCCACCCCCAGCACCGTTGCCACCCCCAGCACCGTTGTCACCCCCCAGTACCGTTGCCACCCCCCGAGCACCGTTGTCACCCCAGCACCGTTGTCACCCCAGCACCGTTGTCACCCCAGCACCGTTGTCACCCCCAGCACCGTTGTCACCCCCAGCACCGTTGTCACCCCCGGAGCGACAAGCCTGGAGGAACACAGCAGGCGCCACCTGGAGCGAACCCAACGCTCAGGAAAGAGAAATTACCGCGATAAAGAAGGAAGGGGAAACGGGTGATAATGAGAGGGGAGACGGGGAAGGAAGGGGAAAAATGAGAGAAAGAAAAAGGGGAGAATGAAAGATGAGACAAGTAGAAGTAGAGAGGAAAAGGAAAGACAAAGAGAGCGTTTATGGTGAAATGTGACGAGATGACAAAGACATTGTGTAGCAGCCACACTGAGCCAGCAGCCAGTGTAGGAGCCACACTGAGCCAGCAGCCAGTGTAGGAGCCCCACACTGAGCCAGCAGCCAGTGTAGGAGCCCCACACTGAGCCAGCAGCCAGTGTAGGAGCCCCACACTGAGCCAGCAGCCAGTGTAGGAGCCCCACACTGAGCCAGCAGCCAGTGTAGGAGCCCCACACTGAGCCAGCAGCCACTGTAGGAGCCCCACACTGAGCCAGCAGCCAGTGTAGGAGCCACACTGAGCCAGTAGCCAGTGTAGGAGCCACACTGAGCCAGCAGCCAGTGTAGGAGCCACGCTGAGCCAGCAGCCAGTGTAGGAGCCCCACACTGAGCCAGCAGCCAGTGTAGCAGCCACACTGAGCCAGCAGCCAGTGTAGGTGCCACACACTGAGCCAGCAGCCAGTGTAGGAGCCACACTGAGCCAGCAGCCAGTGTAGGAGCCACGCTGAGCCAGCAGCCAGTGTAGGAGCCCCACACTGAGCCAGCAGCCAGTGTAGGAGCCACACTGACCCAGCAGCCAGTGTAGGAGCCACACTGAGCCAGCAGCCAGTGTAGGAGCCACACTGAGCCAGCAGCCAGTGTAGGAGCCACACTGAGCCAGCAGCCAGTGTAGGAGCCACACTGAGCCAGCAGCCAGTGTAGGAGCCCCACACTGAGCCAGCAGCCAGTGTAGGAGCCCCACACTGAGCCAGCAGCCAGTGTAGGAGCCCCACACTGAGCCAGCAGCCAGTGTAGGAGCCACACTGAGCCAGCAGGTAGTGTAGGAGCCACACTGAGCCAGCAGCCAGTGTAGGAGCCCCACACTGAGCCAGCAGCCAGTGTAGGAGCCCCACACTGAGCCAGCAGCCAGTGTAGGAGCCCCACACTGAGCCAGCAGCCAGTGTAGGAGCCACACACTGAGCCAGCAGCCAGTGTAGGAGCCCCACACTGAGCCAGCAGCCAGTGTAGCAGCCACACACTGAGCCAGCAGCCAGTGTAGGAGCCCCACACTGAGCCAGTAGCCAGTGTAGGAGCCACACTGAGCCAGCAGCCAGTGTAGGAGCCACACTGAGCCAGTAGCCAGTGTAGGAGCCACACTGAGCCAGCAGCCAGTGTAGGAGCCACACTGAGCCAGCAGCCAGTGTAAGAGCCACACTGAGCCAGCAGCCAGTGTTGGAGCCACACTGAGCCAGCAGCCAGTGTAGGAGTGTAGAAGCCAGTGTAGGAGCCACACACTGAGCCAGCAGCCAGTGTAGGAGTGTAGAAGCCAGTGTAGGAGCCACACACTGAGCCAGCAGCCAGTGTAGGAGCCACACTGAGCCAGCAGCCAGTGTAGGAGCCCCACACTAAGCCCCCAGCCAGTGTAGGAGCCACACTGAGCCAGCAGCCAGTGTAGGAGCCACACTGAGCCAGCAGCCAGTGTAGGAGCCACACTGAGCCAGCAGCCAGTGTAGGAGCCACACACTGAGCCAGCACCTGGTTGAGGTGTTGGTGGGGGTGTTGGTGGTGGTGTCTTCCTTGGTTATTGATGGTGATGGCTGATTGGGCGAGACATTTAAGCAACCAGTTCTCTTACAAATTACGTCTGAATTTAGCCGTTTGCCTGTTTGGCCGAAAACTGACGTAATTTAAAAATGAAAAAAATAATTATTTTTTTCCAAAACAGCAAGTTAAGGGTCTTCTGGTAGGTTAAGTGGGCAGGAAATTCTCGTTAAGTTTCAAAACGTCATGAAAAACGTTAATTGAAACTGTCCTCTTCTAACGTAACCGAGTAAGCCGGAGGACCCAAGCAGAAAACGGGATAGTACATCACTTTCGTGAGCCGATTTCATAGCGGGATTACGAACGAAAAGCGAGAGTTATTTTCAGAGGACGGGTTGGTCTGGCAGACAGTCTGACTCACACACTCTGACTCCACCAGGAGTCAGAGTGTGTGAGAGAAATGTGTAAGAGAAATGAAGAGAAAAGAAATGAAAAATGAAGTAATGTGTGAGAGTTTGGGGTGAGGGAGGTAGAGGCAGAAGGGAGGTGGAAGGAGTGTGATCAGGTGAAAGGGAAAGTTTGAAAAAAGAGGTGGAGGGAGAGACAGAGAACACGAAGAGGAACAGAAAGTAGTAAAAAGTAGAAGAGTAGAAAGTAGCTGCCACCATCCATTCTAACTCAGTACATACAAGACAATTAATGTCTCTCCCCCACCCGGCCAACAGCCTGGTCTCGGCTGCTGTTCAATCGTCCAACCTCTCTATGTCTGCTCTCCTCTGTCGATCCTCTCAAATGTACAGGTCCCTGGGTATTTATGGGGAATCTGGGAGCTAAACCCCGCCCACCCCGGAAGAGGGCCTCGTAGCCTGGTGGATAGCGCGCAGGACTCGTAATTCTGTGGCGCGGGTTCGATTCCCGCACGAGGCAGAAACAAATGGGCAAAGTTTCTTTCACTTTGAATGCCCCTGTTACCTAGCAGTAAATAGGTACCTGGGAGTTAGTCAGCTGTCACGGGCTGCTTCCTGGGGGTGGAGGCCTGGTCTAGGACCGGGCCGCGGGGACACTAAAGCCCCGAAATCAACTCAAGATAACCTCAAGATAACCACCAGTAAGGTAGGCTCAGGCTCTCTACCTACCACACCTTAAACAGCGCCTTGTTTGATGGGCCAGCCAGCCGGCCGTTTGCAATTATCATCATAGCAGAAACAAGGTCAATTCACACGACCTGACCGCTGGTCAAACTGTGGTCATTCACACTTCTATAGATGTGACTTTTTAATTACTAAAGTCCGACAGTCTGGCGCCTCACATATCCTGTATGACTGACTCATATTGTATGTAGTATAAAATATAACTCGACTCAACACCTATATGGTGTTATACCAGTAATACATACACTGTGTGTGGACCCAGGGGGGTGGGCAGCTTCACCAGGGTCCATTAGAACAGCTTCACTGTGTGTGGACCCAGGGGGTGGGCAGCTTCACCAGGGTCCATTAGAACAGCTTCACTGCGTGTGGACCCAGGGGAATGGCCAGCTTCACCAAGGTCCATTAGAACAGCTTCACTGTGTGTGGACCCAGGGGGGTGGGCAGCTTCACCAGGGTCCATTAGAACAGCTTCACTGTGTGTGGACCCAGGGGGGTGGGCTGCTTCACCAGGGTCCATTAGAACAGCTTCACTGTGTGTGGACCCAGGGGGAATGGCCAGCTTCACCAGGGTCCATTAGAATAGCTTCACTGTGTGTGGACCCAGGGGGGTGGGCAGCTTCACCAGGGTCCATTAGAACAGCTTCACTGTGTGTGGACCCAGGAGGGTGGGCAGCTTCACCAGGGTCCATTAGAACAGCTTCACTGTGTGTGGACCCAGGGGGGTGGGCAGCTTCACCAGGGTCCATTAGAACAGCTTCACTGTGTGTGGACCCAGGGGGGTGGGCAGCTTCACCAGGGTCCATTAGAACAGCTTCACTGTGTGTGGACCCAGGGGGATGGGCAGCTTCACAAGGGTCCATTAGAACAGCTTCACTGTGTGTGGACCCAGGGGGTGGGCAGCTTCACCAGGGTCCATTAGAACAGCTTCACTGTGTGTGGACCCAGGGGAATGGCCAGCTTCACCAAGGTCCATTAGAACAGTTTCACTGTGTGTGGACCCAGGAGGGTGGGCAGCTTCACCAGGGTCCATTAGAACAGCTTCACTGTGTGTGGACCCAGGAGGGTGGGCAGCTTCACCAGGGTCCATTAGAACAGCTTCACTGTGTATGGACCCAGGAGGGTGGGCAGCTTCACCAGGGTCCATTAGAACAGCTTCACTGTGTATGGACCCAGGGGGGTGGGCAGCTTCACCAGGGTCCATTAGAACAGCTTCACTGTGTGTGGACCCAGGGGGATGGGCAGCTTCACAAGGGTCCATTAGAACAGCTTCACTGTGTGTGGACCCAGGGGGTGGGCAGCTTCACCAGGGTCCATTAGAACAGCTTCACTGTGTGTGGACCCAGGGGAATGGCCAGCTTCACCAAGGTCCATTAGAACAGTTTCACTGTGTGTGGACCCAGGAGGGTGGGCAGCTTCACCAGGGTCCATTAGAACAGCTTCACTGTGTGTGGACCCAGGAGGGTGGGCAGCTTCACCAGGGTCCATTAGAACAGCTTCACTGTGTATGGACCCAGGGGGGTGGGCAGCTTCACCAGGGTCCATTAGAACAGCTTCATTGTGTGTGGACCCAGGGGAATGGCCAGCTTCACCAAGGTCCATTAGAACAGCTTCACTGTGTGTGGACCCAGGGGGGTGGGCAGCTTCACCAGGGTCCATTAGAACAGCTTCACTGTGTGTGGACCCAGGGGGGTGGGCAGCTTCACCAGGGTCCATTAGAACAGCTTCACTGTGTGTGGACCCAGGGGGGTGGGCAGCTTCACCAGGGTCCATTAGAACAGCTTCACTGTGTGTGGACCCAGGGGGAATGGCCAGCTTCACCAGGGTCCATTAGAACAGCTTCACTGTGAACAGGTGAATTGTAACCTAAAGTATTTCTGGGACTGCAGTGGAAGCCTGGGGAGCCTCGTGTATGCAGTTGTACCCCAGGTTACAATTCCTTTGACCATGTTATGGTCCAGTCGACTAGAGCGCGTCTGGGAATATCCAGCGCAAAGGTTCGAACCCTCTGTTAAGGCTCCTGTTGGATTTGTCACTATGGCGGTGTGTCCACTCACAGGATGAGTGACGCTGCCCAATACCGTCACTATGGCGGTGTGTCCACTCACAGGATGAGTGGCGCTGCCCAATACTGTCACTATGGCGGTGTGTCCACTCACAGGATGAGTGGCGCTGCCCAATACTGTCACTATGGCGGTGTGTCCACTCACAGGATGAGTGGCGCTGCCCAATACTGTCACTATGGCGGTGTGTCCACTCACAGGATGAGTGACGCTGCCCAATACTGTCACTATGGCGGTGTGTCCACTCACAGGATGAGTGGCGCTGCCCAATACTGTCACTATGGCGGTGTGTCCACTCACAGGATGAGTGAAGCTGCCCAATACTGTCACTATGGCGGTGTGTCCACTCACAGGATGAGTGGCGCTGCCCAATACTGTCACTATGGCGGTGTGTTCACTCACAGGATGAGTGAAGCTGCCCAATACTGTCACTATGGCGGTGTGTCCACTCACAGGATGAGTGACGCTGCCCAATACTGTCACTATGGCGGTGTGTCCACTCACAGGATGAGTGGCGCTGCCCAATACTGTCACTATGGCGGTGTGTCCACTCACAGGATGAGTGGCGCTGCCCAATACTGTCACTATGGCGGTGTGTCCACTCACAGGATGAGTGACGCTGCCCAATACTGTCACTATGACGGTGTGTCCACTCACAGGATGAGTGGCGCTGCCCAATACTGTCACTATGGCGGTGTGTCCACTCACAGGATGAGTGGCGCTGCCCAATACTGTCACTATGGCGGTGTGTCCACTCACAGGATGAGTGGCGCTGCCCAATACTGTCACTATGGCGGTGTGTCCACTCACAGGATGAGTGGCGCTGCCCAATACTGTCACTATGGCGGTGTGTCCACTTACAGGATGAGTGGCGCTGCCCAATACTGTCACTATGGCGGTGTGTCCACTCACAGGATGAGTGACGCTGCCCAATACTGTCACTATGACGGTGTGTCCACTCACAGGATGAGTGGCGCTGTCCAATACTGTCACTATGGCGGTGTGTCCACTCACAGGATGAGTGGCGCTGCCCAATACTGTCACTATGGCGGTGTGTCCACTCACAGGATGAGTGGCGCTGCCCAATACTGTCACTATGGCGGTGTGTCCACTCACAGGATGAGTGGCGCTGCCCAATACTGTCACTATGGCGGTGTGTCCACTCACAGGATGAGTGGCGCTGCCCAATACTGTCACTATGGCGGTGTGTCCACTCACAGGATGAGTGGCGCTGCCCAATACTGTCACTATGGCGGTGTGTCCACTCACAAGATGAGTGGCGCTGTCCAATACTGTCACTATGGCGGTGTTTCCACTCACAGGATGAGTGGCGCTGCCCAATACTGTCACTATGGCGGTGTGTCCACTCACAGGATGAGTGGCGCTGCCCAATACTGTCACTATGGCGGTGTGTCCACTCACAGGATGAGTGACGCTGCCCAAAAACTGACCCTTCGGAGCAACATTACCCCCCCCCCCAAAAATTAAATAAATCGGGAGTCACTACACCAAAGAACCGATAGCTAAAAAAGGGCGGCTTCCAAGAGCTGGAGTTCAACCCCTCCGCAGCGCAGAAACAGTTAGGCAGACAGAAACAAAACACCATCATCCCGGAGTGGACACGTCTGGCGTCCCCTGGCGCCTCTACAATACCAGGCAGCCATCGACACGGAGCCACCAATTAGCAGCGCTCAGCTCTGCAATTGCAAGCTGACAATTATGCTCGGTAAACTCCCCCGGAGAGGAAATGTGTCGGGGGGCTGCGAGCATAATTTGAGTGTACACGTTCCCGCGCGCGCGCGGGGGCGAGGCGTCATCGACAATCCTGACGAGGGAACGCCGGGCTAGGATATTTTACCCGACGATTAGCGAGTCTCATTTGTAGCGCGGAGTAATGAGGAGTTGTTTAGGAGGAGGAGGAGGGGTGTTGATGAGGGGGTGAGGGAGAGAGCGTCGGCAACAGAGAGACAGACAGACAGAAGTAGAGAGAGAGAAACAGATGTTTATATTGGATGATATACCTTGATTATTTGTTTGAATTCTTGAAAACTGTGATGTTTTGACCCGTGTAGAGTGGCATTGGTCAACACATCACAGCCCCGGACACATGCTGACCCGTCCAGAGTAGCACTGGTCAACACATCACAGCCCCGGACACATGTTGACCCGTCCAGAGGGGCCCTGGTCAACACATCACAGCCCCGGACACATGTTGACCCGTCTAGAGTGGCATTGGTCAGCACATCACAGCCCCGGACACATGTTAACCGGTCCAGAGAGCACAGGGCAGCACATCACAGCCCCGGACACATGTTGACCCGTCCAGAGTAGCACTGGTCAACACATCACAGCCCCGGACACATGTTGACCCGTCCAGAGAGGCACTGGTCAACACATCACAGCCCCGGACACATGCTGACCCGTCCAGAGTAGCACTGGTCAACACATCACAGCCCCGGACACACGTTGACCCGTCCAGAGTGGCCCTGGTCAACACATCACAGCCCCGGACACATGCTGACCCGTCCAGAGAGGCACTGGTCAGCACATCACAGCCCCGGACACACGTTGACCCGTCCAGAGTGGCCCTGGTCAACACATCACAGCCCCGGACACATGCTGACCCGTCCAGAGAGGCACTGGTCAGCACATCACAGCCCCGGACACACGTTGACCCGTCCAGAGTGGCCCTGGTCAACACATCACAGCCCCGGACACATGCTGACCCGTCCAGAGAGGAACAGGTCACCACATCACAGCCCCGGACACATATTGACCCGTCCAGAGGGGCCCTGGTCGACACATCACAGCCCCGGATACATGTTGACCCGTCCAGAGGGGCCCTGGTCAACACATCACAGCCCCGGACACATGTTGACCCGTCCAGAGTGGCCCTGGTCAACACATCACACCCTCGGACACATGTTGACCCGTCCAGAGTGGCCCTGGTCAACACATCACAGCCCCGGACACATGTTGACCCGTCCAGAGTGGCCCTGGTCAACACATCACAGCCCCGGACACATGCTGACCCGTCCAGAGTGGCCCTGGTCAACACATCACAGCCCCGGACACATGTTGACCCGTCCAGAGTGGCCCTGGTCAACACATCACAGCCTCGGACACATGTTGACCCGTCCAGAGTGGCCCTGGTCAACACATCACAGCCCCGGACACATGCTGACCCGTCCAGAGAGGCACTGGTCAGCACATCACAGCCCCGGACACATGCTGACCCGTCCAGAGAGGCACTGGTCAGCACATCACAGCCCCGGACACATATTGACCCGTCCAGAGTGGCCCTGGTCGACACATCACAGCCCCGGACACATGTTGACAGACCTAACTGTTATACATAAGGCCACTCTTCTCCAAGGTCCTCTTCTAGTCTAACTTGCCGGATAGTTAACAGTTAGACTTGACCAACATTCAGACCAGACCAACATTCAGACCAGACCAACAACAGACCAGTTAGACCAACAGCCCCCCCCCCCTATGCCCACCGTACCATTCACAAGAGCCATCACTCCACCAGCCATCATTCACGCATGGCCCGAGTTGCATATGCAACCTGTGCAGCTCCTCCAGCAGACACGCGTGTCGACGGTTGAGAAGCGGGACCAAAGAGCCAGAGCTCAACCCCCGCAAACACAACTAGGTGAGCAACTAGGTGAGCACAAGGCACCGGATAACACGAAGACTCAGAGACCTGCAGTTAACTCAAACGTTATCTAGCGACTATAGCATGATTGCTATCGTTGCTAGAGGCGCTATATGCGTGCTATAGTGGCTTCGCAAGCATGTGAGTCCACTAATGTTACGTCCTCTCACACACTTAATATGTATACCTTCTGGTATATAAGTCATTGTTAATTATCATTATATAAAGTTCGTTATTACTGAAAATTTCATCATTAGTTCATGTAATATATGGACGTCTTATATATCTATATGCAGTCTTATATATCTGTAAGGCTGCAGATGACAGCTTCATGTTTCTTTAGATTTGCTGACATTCCTGACATTCCTTAAAAGATATACAGAGAGAGAGAGAGAGAGAGAGAGAGAGAGAGAGAGAGAGAGAGAGAGAGTGAGAGAGAGAGAGACACACACACACACAGAGACACACAGACACACAGACACAGAGAGGCAGAGACAGAGAGGCAGAGAGGCAGGCAGGCAGACAGACAGACAGACAGACAGACAGACAGACAGACAGACAGACAGACAGACAGACAGACAGACAGGCAGAGCAACACACCCACCTGTTCAGATAGCACTTACAATAACAATGTGAACCTTCGTACATATATATATTGACGTAGTGAACAATTATAAAGCAGAATTCGGTACTATTGAATTTGTACAAACCGGAAAAGATTTTGTGTGTATATATGTCGCTAATAAAACTGAATCTAATCACCCTAGGCCTAATACACGCTATCTGAGGCCTAACATAGTACATATATGTGCTATACTAGGCCTAGAAATATTTAAATTTGCTTTTTTATCTTCATTTTTTTCCGTACGCTAAACAATGAATAGTATAAAATTGTACTATCTAATTGTCCATTATGTCTATGTACGTACAATGGGCCAGAGAGTGAGAAGCAGGTACTGTCTAAACAGGAGGACGGGTTGGGGACAGGTGACAGGTAAGGGACAGGTTTTCTGTCTCCAGCGAGACAGAAAAACAGGAGGCATCACAATTTCTGAAGAAGGTGGAGAAGGAGAAGGTTGAGGAGGAGATAGAGGTGGAGGAGCATAATGAGACGGCCCCCAACACCTAACTGTTGTGGGGTGTCCCTCATGATCTTACGGCCACGACAGGCGGTCCTAAGGGGGAAGAGGAAAGACTGAGGGGTGGTGAGGGGAGAGGAAAGACTGGATCCTGAAGTGAGAGGGGGAAGACCGGGTCTGAGGGGAGAGGAAAGACTGGTACTGAGAGGTGAAAGGTGGCTGGTTGAATGGCTACTGGCTAAGCTGCCACTGTCGCAAACCCTTTATATATTTAAGGGAGACGGAGCCTACATACTGTTGCTATCCCTACTATACCTAACACAGCAGAGATAGCACCACTGTATAAAGGAGGAAATAAAGCAGGGGCAAACAATTATTGACTGATAGCACTATCACACATCATAAAAGTCTTTGAGAGAGTGCTAAGAAGTAAGATTACAAAATGGATCACATTTTGGAATCATGGAATCCCAGCATCTTCATAACCCCGGACAACATGGTTTCAGAACAGGGCGCTCTTGCCTGTCGCAGTTGCTGGACCACTATGATATGGCATTAGATGCTATGGAAGATAAACAAAACGCTGATGTAATTTACATAGATTTCGCAAAAGCTTTTGATAAATGTGACCATGGTGTTATTGCACATAAAATGCGTTCAAAAGGAACGCATAGGCAGATGGATCTACAATTTCCTGACTAACAGAACCCAATGTGTAATAGTCAACAAAATAAAATCCCGTCCATCAACCGTGAAGAGCTCAGTACCCCAGGGTACTGTGCTTGCTCCAGTACTTTTTCTCATCCTCATATCGGACATAGACCAGAACACAACCTATAGCACTGTATCATCCTTTACAGATGACACTAGGATCTTCATGAGAGTTGGCAACATAGAGGACACGGCAAACCTTCAATCAGATGGTGATCAGGTCTTTCTATGGGCTACAGAAAATAATATGGTATTTAATGAGGATAAGTAAACAATGGAATGTTTACCAACAATGGAAAGTACCAGATAAGTACACTATGGAAAAATGAAAATATAAAAACAGAAACCACGTACAAAACTCAGGCAAATCATAACATAGAACGAAAAAGCAATGTAAAGGATCTGGGTGTACTCATGTCGGAAGAACTTACCTTTAAAGAACACAATAAAGTAGCAGTCACAACTGCAAGAAAAATTAGAGTTTTGATAACAAAAACCTTTCAAACAAGGGATGCTATGCCAAAGCTCCTTTACTGTTAAAATCCACTCAATAAAACGTCAGAATTATTGACCGATTATTGGAGCCGATTAAAATGCCTAAATCTGTGTTCTCTTGAGCGCAGGCGGGAGAGATACATAATAATTTACACGTGGACAATATTAGATGGGCTGGTCCCAAACCTGCACACAGAAATAACATCACATGAGACCAGAAGGCATGGCAGGATGTGCAGAATACCCCCGTTGAAGAGCAGAGGTGCAACAGGTACTCTGAGAGAGAACTATCAACATCAGAGGCCCGAGACTGTTCAACACGCTTCCACTACACATAAGGGACATAACTGGCCGACCCCTCACAGTGTTCAAGAGAGAACTATCAACATCAGAGGCCCGAGACTGTTCAACACGCTTCCACTACACATAAGGGACATAACTGGCCGACCCCTCACAGTGTTCAAGAGAGAACTATCAACATCAGAGGCCCGAGACTGTTCAACACGCTTCCACTACACATAAGGGACATAATTGGCCGACCCCTCACAGTGTTCAAGAGAGAACTACCAACATCAGAGGCCCGAGACTGTTCAACACGCTTCCACTACACATAAGGAACATAACTGGCCGACCCCTCACAGTGTTCAAGAGAGAACTATCAACATCAGAGGCCCGAGACTGTTCAACACGCTTCCACTACACATAAGGGACATAACTGGCCGACCCCTCACAGTGTTCAAGAGAGAACTACCAACATCAGAGGCCCGAGACTGTTCAACACGCTTCCACTACACATAAGGGACATAACTGGCCGACCCCTCACAGTGTTCAAGAGAGAACTATCAACATCAGAGGCCCGAGACTGTTCAACACGCTTCCACTACACATAAGGGGCATAACTGGCCGACCCCTCACAGTGTTCAAGAGAGAACTATCAACACCAGAGGCCCGAGACTGTTCAACACGCTTCCACAACACATAAGGGACATAACTGGCTGACCCCTCACAGTGTTCAAGAGAGAACTATCAACATCAGAGGCCCGAGACTGTTCAACACGCTTCCACTACACATAAGGGACATAACTGGCCGACCCCTCACAGTGTTCAAGAGAGAACTGTTAACATCAGAGGCCCGAGACTGTTCAACACGCTTCCACTACACATAAGGGGCATAACTGGCCGACCCCTCACAGTGTTCAAGAGAGAACTATCAACATCAGAGGCTCGAGACTGTTCAACACGCTTCCACTACACATAAGGGGCATAACTGGCCGACCCCTCACAGTGTTCAAGAGAGAACTGGATAAGCACCTCCAAAGGATACCTGATCAACCAGGCTGTGACTCATACGTCAGGCTGCGAGCAGCCGCGTCCAACAGCCTGGTTGACCAGTCCAGCAACGATGAGCCCTGGTCGACGACCGGGCCGCGGGGACGCTAAGCCCCGGAAGCACCTCAAGGTAAGGGCACAGTAGCCTCCATACCCCCCCCCCCCTCACTCACACACACACACACACACACACACACACACACACACACACACACACACACACACACACACACACACACACACACACACACACACACACACACGCCTCCTCCTCCTCCTTTTCACACTTCTATTTCTAGCTTCTCTCTTCCTGTTCCTTCTATGTCTCGCTTCTCTTATGTCTGTGGGCCCTCGCCTGGGACCGACCCAGCCAGGTCCCGGGGCCCCGGCCACCGGGTCATGGCCGGTTGTGGGCCGGATAGTGGCCGCTTTGACGCCGGCCCTTCACATTGGCGGTTAAATGTTTCTTGCTCGTATTGGCCAGTCGTTTGTTAGCGCGGGTCATGAGCTGGTGAGGAGTGATTGGTGACTGGGAGGAGGGGGAGGGGGTGATTGGTGACTGGGAGGAGGTGGAGGGGGTGATTGGTGACTGGGAGGAGGGGGTGATTGAGACCCACAGATGGGTCTGGAGCAGCTATCACACACCACCACTGAGATAACAAGACTGATTCAATCCTTTAATGTCGAACCTGTAAATCTGGCAGAGTTTCACAAGCCGGTAAAAAGGTTTTCCAAAGGGAATCCATACTCTCATGTCCTCCAAACATACGAACAACGGCGTCGTCCGAACATACGAACAACGGCGTCGTCCGAACATACGAACAACGGCGTCGTCCGAACATACGAACAACGTCGTCGTTCAAACATACGAACAACGTCGTCGTTCAAACATACGAACAAAGTCGTCGTCCAAACATACGAACAACGTCGTCGTCCGAACATAGGAACAACGGCATCGTCCAAAACATACGAACAACGGCGTCGTTCAAACATACGAACAACGGCGTCGTTCAAACATACGAACAACGTCGTCGTTCAAACATACGAACAACGTCGTCGTCCAAACATACGAACAACGTCGTCGTCCGAACATAGGAACAACGGCGTCGTCCGAACATAGGAACAACGGCGTCGTCCAAAACATACGAACAACGGCGTCGTCCAAACATACGAATTAACGTCGTCGTCCAAACATACGAATAACGGCATCGTCCAAAACATCCGAACAACGTCGTCGTTCAAACATATGAACGTCGTCGTCGTCCAAACATCCGAACGAACTCCCCCGCAAAAAAAGCATTATTTTTACGGCACAACAAAACATTGTGTATTTGGGTGGAGAAAATATATATGAATTTCCTCTGGCCAAAGAGGCTCCTCCATCTTTTACCCGGGATATTTGTCTATGTTATTAAGGAGCAAATGTGTTCGTTGTAACCAGGTGATAAATGGCTGGTACTGGGTCTAGCTATAGAACCTGGGGCCAGATTCACGAAGCGGTTACGCAAGCACTTACGAACGTGTACATCTTTCCTCAATTTTTGACGGCTTTGGTTACCTTTATTAAACAGTTTACAAGCATGAAAACTTGCCAATCAACTGTTATTATTGTTATAAACAGCCTCCTGGTGCTTCGGAGCTCGTTAACTGTTTAATAATTGTAAACAAAGCCGTCAAAGATTGATAAAAGATGTACAAGTTCGTAAGTGCTTGCGTAACTGCTTCGTGAATCTGGCCCCTGATTGTTGTCTAGGAAGCCAAACACCCCCGATGGGGGGGGGGAGAGGGGGGTTTAGAAACCCATTTGCATCCTGGGTGAAGATAGCGTGAAACTCCTGACAGCCGTTGGGATGGGTTTGCTTTGGTTGGTGGTGGTTGAGTGAGAGAGAGAGAGAGAGAGAGAGAGAGAGAGAGAGAGAGAGAGAGAGAGAGAGAGAGAGAGAGAGAGAGAGAGAGAGAGAGAGAGAGAGAGAGAGAGAAGATTAAGCCACCCAAATGGTGGCACGGGCATGAGTAGCCCATAAGTGGTGGCCCTTTTGAGCCATTACCAGTATCAATAGATGATACTGGAGATCTGTGGAGGTGCGACTGTACCCTGCGTGACGGGAGATGTCTCCCGTGTGGTTAAGTGGTTGAGTGGTGGTGGTGGTTGAGTGGTTGAGTGGTGGTGGTTGAGTGGTTGAGTGGTTGAGTGGTGGTGGTTGAGTGGTTGAGTGGTGGTGGTGGTAGTGGTAGTGGTGGTGGTTGAGTGGTTGAGTGGTGGTGGTTGAGTGGTAGTGGTGGTGGTTGAGTGGTGGTGGTGGTAGTGGTAGTGGTGGTGGTTGAGTGGTTGAGTGGTGGTGGTTGAGTGGTTGAGTGGTTGAGTGGTTGAGTGGTGGTGGTGGTGGTGGTGGTGGTGGTGGTTGAGTGGTTGAGTGGTTGAGTGGTGGTGGTGGTAGTGGTGGTGGTTGAGTGGTGGTGGTTGAGTGGTGGTGGTGGTTGAGTGGTTGAGTGGTGGTGGTGGTTGAGTGGTTGAGTGGTGGTGGTTGAGTGGTTGAGTGGTGGTGGTTGAGTGGTGGTGGTGGTGGTGGTTGAGTGGTGGTGGTGGTTGAGTGGTGGTGGTGGTGGTTGAGTGGTGGTGGTGGTTGAGTGGTGGTGGTGGTGGTGGTGGTGGTTGAGTGGTGGTGGTGGTTGAGTGGTGGTGGTGGTGGTTGAGTGGTTGAGTGGTGGTGGTTGAGTGGTTGAGTGGTGGTGGTTGAGTGGTTGAGTGGTTGAGTGGTGGTGGTGGTGGTTGAGTGGTTGAGTGGTGGTGGTTGAGTGGTTGAGTGGTGGTGGTTGAGTGGTGGTGGTGGTGGTGGTGGTGGTTGAGTGGTGGTGGTGGTTGAGTGGTGGTGGTGGTGGTTGAGTGGTTGAGTGGTGGTGGTTGAGTGGTGGTGGTTGAGTGGTTGAGTGGTGGTGGTTGAGTGGTGGTGGTTGAGTGGTGGTGGTGGTGGTTGAGTGGTGGTGGTGGTGGTTGAGTGGTAGTGGTGGTGGTGGTTGAGTGGTGGTGGTTGAGTGGTGGTGGTGGTGGTGGTGGTGGTTGAGTGGTGGTGGTTGAGTGGTGGTGGTGGTGGTTGAGTGGTTGAGTGGTGGTGGTTGAGTGGTTGAGTGGTTGAGTGGTGGTGGTGGTTGAGTGGTGGTGGTGGTTGAGTGGTAGTGGTGGTGGTTGAGTGGTTGAGTGGTGGTGGTGGTTGAGTGGTGGTGGTGGTGGTGGTGGTGGTTGAGTGGTTGAGTGGTGGTGGTTGAGTGGTGGTGGTGGTGGTGGTGGTGGTTGAGTGGTTGAGTGGTGGTGGTTGAGTGGTGGTAGTGGTGGTGGTTGAGTGGTGGTGGTTGAGTGGTGGTAGTGGTGGTGGTTGAGTGGTGGTGGTTGAGTGGTTGAGTGGTGGTGGTGGTGGTGGTGGTTGAGTGGTGGTAGTGGTGGTGGTTGAGTGGTGGTGGTTGAGTGGTGGTGGTTGAGTGGTTGAGTGGTGGTGGTGGTGGTTGAGTGGTTGAGTGGTTGAGTGGTGGTGGTTGAGTGGTTGAGTGGTGGTGGTTGAGTGGTGGTAGTGGTGGTGGTTGAGTGGTGGTGGTGGTGGTGGTGGTGGTTGAGTGGTTGAGTGGTGGTGGTGGTGGTGGTGGTTGAGTGGTGGTAGTGGTGGTGGTTGAGTGGTGGTGGTGGTGGTGGTGGTTGAGTGGTTGAGTGGTGGTGGTGGTGGTGGTGGTGGTTGAGTGGTGGTGGTGGTAGTGGTGGTGGTTGAGTGGTGGTGGTGGTGGTGGTAGTGGTGGTGGTTGAGTGGTGGTGGTGGTGGTGGTAGTGGTGGTGGTTGAGTGGTGGTGGTGGTGGTGGTAGTGGCGGTGGTTGAGTGGTGGTGGTGGTTGAGTGGTGGTGGTGGTGGTGACATAGTTGGGGTTAATTTCTGGAAGGGAATGGTTAATACAGGTGTTCCGGGCGCAGGTGGAGCGTCGGTGTTGCCTTAATGATGTGTAGTTACTGCAATGTTACTTAACGCGGAGCTTGTCCGTGTTGCTGGCCACATCTGCGGCTTTGGCAATGGAAGGCCAGGTGTGTGGAAGGCCAGGTGTGTGGAAGGCCAGGTGTGTGTAAGGCCAGGTGTGTGTAAGGCCAGGTGTGTGTAAGGCCAGGTGTGTGTAAGGCCAGGTGTGTGTAAGGCCAGGTGTGTGTAAGGCCAGGTGTGTGGAAGGCCAGGTGTGTGTAAGGCCAGGTGTATGTAAGGCCAGGTGTGTGTAAGGCCAGGTGTGTGGAAGGCCAGGTGTGTGGAAGGCCAGGTGTGTGTAAGGCCAGGTGTGTGTAAGGCCAGGTGTGTGTAAGGCCAGGTGTATGTAAGGCCAGGTGTGTGGAAGGCCAGGTGTATGTAAGGCCAGGTGTGTGGAAGGCCAGATGTATGTAAACCCAGGTGTGTACTCACCTAGTTGCGATTGCGTGGATTGAGCTCTGGCTCTTTGGTCCCGCCTCTCAACTGTTAATCAACCGATATACAGATTCTCGAGCCTATTGGGCTCTATCATATCTACATGTATGTAAGACCAGGTGTATATGTGTTTAACATTAGGGGCCAGGTGTACACAGGTATCTGAGGCAGCAGTAGTCAGGTCAGCTCCAGTCTGACTAAACCTAGAATCAGTTCACTTAAAGATATTAATCACTGGAGTACTCTAGACAGAAGAGCCTCCAATTGCAACAGGTGAACCCATTGTGCGATAAACACCATCAATACATTCGATATAATATATACCATCAGGTGTATATTATATTTATATATACTGAGAGGTGTGTCGACGAAATACATGCAGACTTTGTTGTGCAAGCCCTTTGGGACTCGCTTCCTGCAGACTTTAAGATTATGGTTCTTGAAGGGGAGGTTACCTTGAGGTTACCTTGAGGTGCTTCCGGGGCTTAGTGTCCCCGCGGCCCGGTCGTCGACTAGGCCTGCTGGTTGCTGGACTGATCAACCAGGCTGTTAGACGCGGCTGCTCGCAGCCTGACGTATGAGTCACAGCCTGGTTGATCAGGTATGCTTTGGAGGTGCTTATCCAGTTCTCTCTTGAACACTGTGAGGGGTCGGCCAGTTATGCCCCTTATGTGTAGTGGAAGCGTGTTGAACAGTCTCGGGCCTCTGATGTTGATAGTTCTCTCTTGAACACTGTGAGGGGTCGGCCAGTTATGTCCCTTATGTGTAGTGGAAGCGTGTTGAACAGTCTCGGGCCTCTGATGTTGATAGTTCTCTCTTGAACACTGTGAGGGGTCGGCCAGTTATGTCCCTTATGTGTAGTGGAAGCGTGTTGAACAGTCTCGGGCCTCTGATGTTGATAGTTCTCTCTTGAACACTGTGAGGGGTCGGCCAGTTATGCCCCTTATGTGTAGTGGAAGCGTGTTGAACAGTCTCGGGCCTCTGATGTTGATAGTTCTCTCTTGAACACTGTGAGGGGTCGGCCAGTTATGCCCCTAATGTGTGGGAACACAGTGCAGAGTTACAAACCCATTAGGATTTCAACTTAGATTCAACAGAGCAGAAGAAGTTGTTAAACACGTGGGATAAAATCTTACTACAGCGACCATACGAGTTATAAATACTCATATTTCGCCCAATGTCGGAAAATCCGACACCATTTAATAATCATACAGATAATAACTGTATTACCAACAAGTTACCCATAGAAAACGTAACTTGTAGTGGAATTACCGTCTATAGAAAACGGGATATCATCACCACATACTATTATAATTCACCAGCTATTCTGCTGGGAATTATTCTTAAATACATTAGTCTTTGGACTTTACCATCATAAAAACATCTTATATAAATTAACTTAATTATCAATATTAAAGTAGAGTAAATGTGACCCTTCTATCACCTTTGGACATCTGGACAATGTAAGCCAGGCGTCAGAGGGAGGAAGGAGGGCAGCCATTGTTGTGTCACCTCCGAGACGTGTGGAGCAAATTCGGCTCCTATCATTCTGGACAATGTCGGCCAGTAACGTCAATAGGATGGAGTGTTAAACAGCCATTGTTTATAACGAGACCAGAGGCACACGGGAGCAAATACGGCTCCTGTTAATTTTACTTGGACGTAGTGTTATGGAAACCAAAGGTACCATCTCCAACACGATGTCTACAATTCAAGTTAAGTCTTTCCGAAACCCGTTTATCATTCATTTATGGCCATTAATGTCAGGATATAGGGTGACCCGGTTAGATCACATGGAAGCCTCAAACTAAAGGTAATTAAGCCAGGTCTTTAATGTTCCATGTACTGTATAGTGTTTTCTCTGATATAGCTTGTCATATATAGGATTCTGGCTTCACAGCTAGCGCACTTTTGACAGGTCAAGACGAGGAAGCAAGATTTGTGCACCAGTTACTGGGTGATATGGAAGCTACCTCAAAGAGGATAATTTGGTGTCTACACCCTAGTTATACCTGGTGGACTAACCTGCTGTACTATAAGATAAGGAACCTCTTCAATGTTTAATAGTATGTAGTCTATTTCTGTAGTTTGATTGGCTGCATATATATTAATTTAACCCCCCCTAATGTGTAGAGGATCGATTTGTGAGATTGAGATTATTGCAGAAATACAGTCCACTTATCATTATACAAATTGCTATCGAAGTATATAAATTAACGTAAATATAAATTCATATAAATTAAATAAATATAAATCTCACAGGTCGGTTCCCACATTATTTGGTCATCTTCGAACCGGATGACGGATTATTTGATCCTTTGAACCCACATTTGGTCATCTTAGTACCGGATGAACCAGTTAACCAGTGGATTCATTAAATATACTAGTGCAGTGTTATTTAAACAAAGCCAGCAGTCAAGACGGCAGCGTAGCCTCGAGGGAGCTCAGGAGCCTCCCTCAGCCCAGTTCAGCTTCGTCAGCGGTTTCATGCACACCCACAGATATTTGGTGGCGTGTTATTTCGTGAAATGACAGCGCTAATATAGAATCCAGCCAAATTAGTGACTGTGTCTTCGCGAGATTGTTCACGGATTTCGTGGTGTTACATTTCGCGAGAGATTATCTACGAATTTTGTGGAGTTTATTTCGCGAGGTCACTAATAATATTTAATACTTCTAGATAATATTAGAAGTTTCATAGAGGCTAATTAAGAGGCTATTATCAATAATTGTGTATATTATTTCTCCAAATAGAGAATTATTTAATATATATTGCACTAGTGATCACAGTATATTTACTAATTGCCAACCCACAACAGGGTAGGATATGACTAGTTGAACTATTATTGCTCATCCTAGTCCCATTATTACCATAGTCAGTTGTACTATATTCAACCTAACACCATTAATGAATGGTCCAGACCCTATTTTGGGTGTAATTTTTATCAACTCGAATTGAGTTGTATATATAATAATTTACTTATGATCATTACACCTTTGAGTGATTAATTAGTGTCTCTACCATCCTAGGGTGATATAGAAGAGCTAACCTAAAGGTACTTCCAGTGACACTGGTTTATCACTCAAATCATTAGTGTGTATGATTGTATATATATAATGTGTATTAATTTTAAGTGCTAACCTCTAGTAGAGGTAGGATTATTGCCTAGTGAGTTCAGAATTTACCCTAGGCTACCATTAGAGCTTGTTCAGTATTATGAGCAGCCCAAGTACAAGCCCCACAAGGCTTCACCAACTAGCCAGTATGGATAATGCAGGGAGAATGAAAAGAACCCTTGCAGGTCTTAAAGGCCACTTAACAAGACAGATCAAGAAATGTGAAGATTTGTCACAAGAATCAACAGTTGATTATGCTGACCTGGAAAGCTATTATCAAGCAGCTGCAGGTAAATTTGAGCAAATCAAATGCCAAATGGCTGTCCTTGTGGGGACAGACTACTACCATCAATTCATTGGTAGCCCTACTAAATATCAGGGCATAACCATGTTAAACTCTGCAGGAGGTAAATTACTCTCAGGCCCAGTATCAAGCCTGAGGAGACCTATGCCTGCAGATAAACAATACCAATAGAATCTGAATTTGTCAGCTGATTATATTTCTCCAGTAGCATTATACTAAGGAGATTACAGCTGACTATAGTAACAGAGGTTGATGTTAGTATCATCATTTAAAGCTGAAGATGAGTTCATGAGGCCTCAGTGGCAAATCAGTGAACAGTAGCCTAAAACAGCTACAAGCCACTGCGACCAATGTCACTGAACCCACTGCAGTCTCAGAACCATACTTTACTTTAATGATGAGCTATTCAATCCTCTGAATCAATTAACTAAATTAAACCCTAATAAATCTGATGACTGATTTGATACATTTATTATTTAATCAAGATGTATTCCATGGGCCTCAGTGTTTATATATCAGTGACCAGTTACCTGAAGAAACTTCAAGTTATATCTAATGTCACTGATCTCACTGCAGTCCCTGAATCATACTTGACTGTAGTACTTGATCACATCCAGTCTTGTGGGTTAAATAATATGTAATAAGGCTTGAATATTAGCCTTTCAAGAGTTGACAGGGAAATGAAATCGCATTAGACTTCTAACCCTTGCAACTCTAGTACGGGACATCCGTCCTGTACGAACAGACACACAAATGTGTGATTACTAACTACTAACATCAAATTAATGTAATAATTCGAAGGAGGAGTATCGGTGTTCGTCTGTTCTAAACAGGACTTCGACCCGTGAGCAGCCCCCTGGGGAATTATGTCGGAAAATCCGACACCATTTAATAATCATACAGATAATAACTGTATTACCAACAAGTTACCCATAGAAAACGTAACTTGTAGTGAAATTACCGTCTATAGAAAACGGGATATCATCACCACATACTATTATAATTCACCAGCTATTCTGCTGGGAATTATTCTTAAATACATTAGTCTTTGGACTTTACCATCATAAAAACATCTTATATAAATTAACTTAATTATCAATATTAAAGTAGAGTAAATGTGACCCTTCTATCACCTTTGGACATCTGGACAATGTAAGCCAGGCGTCAGAGGGAGGAAGGAGGGCAGCCATTGTTGTGTCACCTCCGAGACGTGTGGAGCAAATTCGGCTCCTATCATTCTGGACAATGTCGGCCAGTAACGTCAATAGGATGGAGTGTTAAACAGCCATTGTTTATAACGAGACCAGAGGCACACGGGAGCAAATACGGCTCCTGTTAATTTTACTTGGACGTAGTGTTATGGAAACCAAAGGTACCATCTCCAACACGATGTCTACAATTCAAGTTAAGTCTATCCGAAACCCGTTTATCATTCATTTATGGCCATTAATGTCAGGATATAGGGTGACCCGGTTAGATCACATGGAAGCCTCAAACTAAAGGTAATTAAGCCAGGTCTTTAATGTTCCATGTACTGTATAGTGTTTTCTCTGATATAGCTTGTCATATATAGGATTCTGGCTTCACAGCTAGCGCACTTTTGACAGGTCAAGACGAGGAAGCAAGATTTGTGCACCAGTTACTGGGTGATATGGAAGCTACCTCAAAGAGGATAATTTGGTGTCTACACCCTAGTTATACCTGGTGGACTAACCTGCTGTACTATAAGATAAGGAACCTTTTCAATGTATGTAGTTAATTCTGTAATTTGATTGGCTGCATATATATTAATTTAATAACCCCCCCTAATGTGTAGAGGATCGATTTGTGAGATTAAGAGATTATTGCAGAAATACAGTCCACTTATCATTATACAAATTGCTATCGAAGTATATAAATTAACGTAAATATAAATTCATATAAATTAAATAAATATAAATCTCACAGGTCGGTTCCCACACCCAAGTAAAACAGAAACAAGCAACACTTAGTGGGCCAGCCAGAGGCTTAGGGCCCGCGCTGGAATATCCCTGCAAAAAAAAAAAAAAGTTCCAGTCACATGTATCATCCACACTATTGTTCAGTGTTCAATACGTGTCCCTGGATACATTACTTACGGATCCTATAGCACAGTGGTCTACGTCTTCAGCTCTCAACCCCTGAGAGAGAGAGAGAGAGAGAGAGAGAGAGAGAGAGAGAGAGAGAGAGAGAGAGAGAGAGAGAGAGAGAGAGAGAGAGAGACCCGGGATTAACCCTCCCCTCCCCAGGCAGGATCACTGTTTCCTTTCACCTCGTGCACCTGTTCACCCAGCTGTCCAATATTTACCCTGGCCTTAGGAAACAATCGTAGATTGCATCTTGGATGATGCCAGTAGTTGGGCTATGGGGGTTAAGTCGATAAGCCTCAATTCAGGCTTCCTGTCCCTCCGACAAATGGCAATTATAAATGTTTGTAACAAGAGGAATTATCCACGACACACGTGGATGTTTTTAACTTGAATTTCACCACAAAATTTCCTGGTAGCCTAGTGAAAGGATTATTCGTAACTTTATTAATTTCACAATTTGATCTTTAACAGCGTTAATCACCTTTATTGGTTGTTGTAACCCGGGATGGTAACTACTGACTTGTGTGAGCATGTTGGTGTGTACACGACCAGGTGTACACACGACCAGGTGTATACACCACCAGGTGTATATACACACACAGGTGTACACACCACCAGGTGTGTATACACACACAGGTGTACACACCACCAGGTAGTTACACTCAACGGTAATTTACACTTAAATTTGATTTGAATTGTAAATTTGAATGAGCCGTTACATTTACATACGTAAATGTAACTCCCTCACTAATTCAATTGTAGACCAACTGTCTTAATGAATTGATGTTACTGTACCTCTCTCTCCCTCTCCCTCTCCCTCTCTCTCTCTCCCTCTCCCTCTCCCTCTCCCTCTCCCTCTCTCTCTCTCTCTCTCTCTGTCTCTCTCTCTCTGTCTCTCTCTCTCCCTCTCTCCCTCTCTCCCTCTCCCTCCCTTTACCTTTCAGACCACCACAAAACACCATATATCAAGCATCATTTATCTTCAAGCAGAAGATGAAAACTAAGACAGAATGCGTATTATGCACCAAAGTTTCTCCATTATTAAATATTTTGATAAATTGACGGGCTGTGGTTCGGGTTTCCGGGAAACTGTCCGTAACTACCAATAACCCTTCAATTACCCTCCATCAATCACCTAGTTCTTATCGTGCCGAGGTCTCCCTCGAGGAGGAGGAGGAGGAGGAGGGAGGGGTGGGACTTGAGGTGTGGGTTTCAGTGTCAGGATTCGTCAAGGATTTGCGCAACCAGTAACGAAACCTGTACATCTTTCATCATTCATGACAGTTTTGCTTACATACACACGCACGCACACACAGGACTGCTTGTGGCTTCAAGAAGACCTAGACAAGGTGAATGGATGGTCGAACAAATAGTTGTTAGAGTTTAACCCAAGCAAATGTAATGTAATGAAGATAGGGGTAGGGAGCAGGAGGCCAGATACAAGGTATCATTTGGGAGATGAAATACTTCAAGAGTCAGAGAGAGAGAAAGACCTGGGGTTTGATATCACGCCAGACCTGTCCCCTGAAGCCCATATCAAGGGGATAACATCAGCGGCATATGCCAGGTTAGCCAACATAAGAACGGCCTTTAGAAACTTGTGTAAGGAATCATTCAGAACTTTGTATACCACCTATGTCAGACCAACCTGGAGTATGCAGCCCCAGCATGAAGTCCATATCTAGTCAAGCATAAGACTAAACTGGAAAAGGTTCAAAGGTTTGCCACCAGACTAGTACCCGAGCTGAGAGGTATGAGCTACTAGGAGAGACTACGGGACCTCACGTCGCTGGAAGACAGAAGAGTTAAGGGGGACATGATCATCACGTACAAGATTCTCAGAGGAATTGATAGGGTAGATAAAGACAGGCTATTTAACACAAGGGGACACAGGTGGAAATTGAGTGCCTAAATGAGCCACAGAGATATTAAAAAGAACTTTTTTTAGTGTCAAAGTAGTTAACAAATGGAATGCATTAGACAGTGATGTGGTGGAGGCTGACTCCATACACAGTTTCAAGTGTAGATATGATAGAGCCCAGTAGGCTTAGGAACCTGTACACCAGTTGATTGACAGTTGAGAGGCGGGACCAAAGAGCAGCAGCCCAGCCCCCGTAAGCACAAATAGGTGATACATGCGGGCGGGCAGACTGCGTATTTTTGGATTGCCAGAAAGCCTTTGACACAGTACCACACAAGAAACTGGTACACAAACTGGAGATGCAGGCTGGAGTGAAAGGGAAGGTACTCCACTAGATAAGGGAGTACCTAAGCAACAGGAGACAACGAGTCAGTGTGAGGGGTGAGGTCTCGGATTGGCGAGGCGTCACAAGTGGAGTCCCGCAGGGGTCAGTCCTTGGACCTATACTGTTTCTGATATATGTAAATGATCTCCCAGAGGGTATAGAATCGTTTCTCTCATTGTTTGCTGATAATGCAAAAATTATGAGACGGATCAAGATAGAGGAAGATAGTATGAGGCTACAAGAGGACCTAGACAGACTGAAGGAATGGTCCAACAAATGGCTACTAAAGTTCAACCCGAGTAAATATAAGGTAATGAAACTAGGCACTGGAAACAGGAGGCCAGACACAGGATACCGAATGGGAGATGAAGTTCTTCATAAAACGGACAGAGAGAAAGATCTAGGAGTTGATGTCACGCCAAACCTGTCTCCTGAAGCCCACATCAAAAGAATAACATCTGCGGCATATGCAAGACTGGCTAACATCAGAAGAGCCTTCAGGAACCTGCATAAGGAATCCTTCAGAACCTTGTATACTACATATGTAAGGCCACTCCTGGAGTATGCGGCCCCAGCATGGAGCCCGTACCTTGTCAAACACAAGATGAAGCTTGAAATAGTTCAGAGGTATGCCACTAGGCTAGTTCCAGAACTAAAAGGCACGAGTTACGAGGAAAGAGGAAAGACTGCGTGAAATGCACCTCACGTCGCTGGAAGACAGGAGAGCTCGGGGAGACATGATCACTACCTACAAAATTGCGGGGGTTGAGCTCTGGCTCTTTGGTCCCGCCTTTCAACTGTCAATCAACTTTTGTACAGGTTCCTGAGCCTACTGGGCTCTTATCATATCTACATATGAAACTGTGTATGGAGTCAGCCTCCACCACATCATGCATTCCATCTGTTAACTACTCTGACACTGAAAAAGTTTTTTCTAATGTCTCTGTGGCTCATTTGAGTACTAGGTTTCCACCTGTGCCCCTTGCTTGTGTACCACCCGTGGTTAAACAGTTAAACAGTTTAATTCCTCTGATGTGTGTGAACAAGAGAGAAAGTGACGTATATAGAAGATATGATAAAAGGAAAATAGGTTGGGAGTCGGTACATTACAGCAGGCAAGCAATCATTATCAAGGCGGAATCCAAGAGCTAGCAGCTCGATTCTTCAAGCACAAGTAGTAAATATATATACACACACAACACTGGAAGACAGAAGGAACAGGGGGAGACACGGTAACGACGTACAAGATACTTAGCACGCTGGACTTGTGATCCTGTGGTCCCGGGTTCGATTCCGGGCCCCGGCGAGAAACAATGAGCAGAGTTTCTTTCACCCTATGCACCTGTTACCTAGCAGTAAAATAGGTACCTGGGTGTTAGTCAGCTGTCAGGGGCTGCTTCCTGGGGGTGGAGGCCTGGTCGAGGACCGGGCCGCGGGGACACTAAAGCCCCGAAATCATCTCAATATAAGGGGGGAGACTGACAAAGTAAATATAGAAGCAATGTTCAAATTAAGGAACAGTAGAATGAGATGACTTAACTGGCAACACTGATGAGTCACAGAGATGCCAGAAAGAACTTTTTCAGTCTAAGATTCATAAATAACTGGAAGGGACTAGATGAGCAAGTTGCCGCAGTCATTTCAATACACGGTATATAAATGCAAATATGGTTAAAAAGAACACAAGCGAAAAGAGAGAGACACTGCATTAAACTAGTGGTGATCGAAAGGCTAGGCTTCGCTGCAAGCACAACTAGGTGAGCACTGTCACTGTTGCCGTCTTAGTTGTACCTTTCCCCTGCTTCAAGAGTCCTTTTCCAACCTCCTTGTAGATATATTACAAGGCCCAGAGAACGTTTCAGTCGTGACGGGAAGGCTGAGAGTTATAGCACTTTTGAGAAATTCGAATTTTAAGTTGTCCAGAGAGTGTAGCCTAGTGACATTTCCCGAGATGGCAGTTGCAGCGTTTCTGCTTCAGAGGATATTTTTTGGCGCCAGGAAGCAGAGACGAGTTCGTTGGAGACCAGGATGAGAAACAGAAAGATGATTGGTTGCAGTTGTTTGACGTAGCCAATCAACAGACTAACCCTGGGTGACGTCACCAGTGAGCGCGAGCTTCGTAGCCTCACTGGCCTAGGAAGCCTCACTGAGCTTTATTATCTTGTGGTGGAAGGGTGTACACGGCCGATGCTCTCAAATTTCGAAGCATTCGACAAGCCGAAGCTTTGTTGAGCACTGGAGACTACAGGACGACGCCAGCAACTACCTAACTAGCCTCAGGGAAGTGTTACTCGCCGATCTCACAAGAAAGGTGCGAAGTTCAGCGTATCGAGGAAGTCGGTAACGCTCAGGGCCCCTAATGTGTGTGCACAGCCCGTCCTCCAAACAAAGATCCAAAAGTGATTCCATGCACCCGCCAAACCCCCTGTTTATGAATGAAAAGCGGTTTACACACGACTCACAACTGCTGACGTTCGAACATATCCGGAACAAGTGCTTCACTGACGAATTTTGTTCGAATCACAACGCTATAAATGCTTCACCCACGTACTACAAATACAAATAATCGCCAACAGAACCTAAACACCTATCCTATGCCTATATATACACAATATGCTAATATATTATAATATTAATTTATACTTGAGAAAATTCCCGTTTTGAATAAACAGCATGTTAAAATTTATGAATGCGTCTGTGGGGTTGACCGCTGAATGTAATGGACTTGAGTCAAGGATGGGTTGTAAATGCTTCATCCACGTACTACAAATACCAAGAATTGCCAACAGAACCTAAACACTTAACTGCCTAAATATGTACAATATGGTAATATAGAATAATATTAATATATATTTGAGAAAATTCCAGTTTTGAATGAACAACATGTTGAAATTGATGATTGCATATTTGGGGTCGACCGCTGGATGGAATGGCCTTGGTAGGAGGACGGGCTGGTGTGCAGTACCCGTCCAGCTGAGCAGAAAAATTGTTTGGAAAGTCATCGTTTTACTCCTCAGCAGACCCAAGCGGTTCCACGTTTCCCAAGGGACAGTCCCAGCCAAGGAGGACTGGTGTGTACTGTGATAAGACATGCATTACGTCGTTGCATGCAAGAGCAACCTGCTATTGTGATCACCAGTGTCAGACAATGTGATGGTTGTGCAGTCTGGGGGCCTGCTAGTGATTATTCTCCAATGACATTTGCAATTGTACATTTGGCAGTGCAGTGACCAAAGTGTGAATAAAAAAAGTTCCAGTGAAGTGAGTAGTATGTAGAGTTAGTAACCACACTAGTTATGACGGCTCCTGCAAGAGTGTATAAGGTGGATAGAATTAAGAGGCTCACCTTGACTCTGCAGTCTTCCGAGGAAGAAGTTATCCTAGGCTTGGGAGAGAGAGATGAGGCATGACACGGACGACTGGCGAGATGATGTACTGTCAACAGGTATACTAAGCCCAAGTCATGTGGCTGGATTTTACGGGCTATTCATACCCGTGCCACCACCTGGGTGACTTAATCTTCATCAATCAATCAATCGGGTGGATTCAACGGGATCTGTTCAGCAAGGTGTGGGTGTTCTCCTCGGAGTCCTGCCCCAGGCTACACGGAGCGGCCCAATACTGCTTGTGAGATTCTATTTCTTTCTTTATTATGCACCCCATACCCATCCCGTGGGCGGTGGTGTAAATGATTGCAGAGGCACATAATCGGTTCAGGAACTGAACTCTCTGAGACGGGACTTCAGTACGACAGTTTCCTGACGTTGGGAAACCTCAGAAGGACGGGCTGGAGACAGAGAGCACTCCCGCCGGCGGGTATTTTGAATGTGGCTCCCTCCACTGGTCGCCAGCGCCAAGTTAGCAGTGATAGTCTTAAAGAAGAGAGCCGCTCAGTACGGCAATGACCAGGAATGGTGCGGACCTGGAGTCTCTCAGTACATCAGTAGTATACCTGCAGTCAACAGCAGGTAATAAGGAGTTAAAAGTGCAGTAGGAGGCGGCGCCAGGTGTGAGCCGCAGCAGCAGCGACGGAAACAGTGGCAAGGTTCCCGCGCGCCACCGACGTCGCGCGACAGACAGCTGATTGCTGACGGAACAGTAAACTCGCAGCTAAGTAACATCCCTTATCTTTTCCCCTAGTGATAGGCGTTCTCGGGAATTTGTGCATTTATTTCGATTGACTGTTGATTGTGATAATTATGCGCGCTTATGTTTAAATTGTGCACTATTATTTATTTGTGGTGAATTGCAAGTTTGATTTAGTTCTTGGCAAGTGAGAAGCAAGCCTCTTAAATTGTAGTATTTGAGTGCAAGCTCATTCACTCTGTGACACTCGAGAGAGTGCTTGTAAAGTACAATAAAAAATTTAAAGTTTAAGGAGCCTAGTCAGGTAAATATAACATGTGGCCGAGGCTATTTACGTGAGTGGCTCGGTGAAGCATACAGTGTAGACTGGCTGTATGGAACTCAATTACCCGGAGTTGAAAAGTTGTTGACCTCACTCTACCCCACAACTCTGTGGGGGGGGGGGCGTGTGGGGGTCAGGTCCACAGGGAAGCTGCTAGGTCCCCCCTGTTGCCTCTGTGTTGCAATCAGGGGAACGTGAACACGCTCACACAATACTACAATATGCATCGCTGGCATGGACTCTGCATCACAGTTGAGTGGACAACGCTCGGGGGGTCGTAGTCCGTAGGGTCCGGGTTCGATTCCCAGCCGAGACAGAAACAAAAGGGCAGTTTCTTTCACTTCATTCTCCTGTTCAC
Source organism: Procambarus clarkii (assembly GCF_040958095.1). Lineage (NCBI taxonomy): Eukaryota > Metazoa > Arthropoda > Malacostraca > Decapoda > Cambaridae > Procambarus > Procambarus clarkii. The sequence goes on along the minus strand of NC_091207.1, from coordinate 22,689,300 downwards.
CTAGCTGTAACTAGGTACCTGGGAGGTACACTGCTGCTATAGGCTTCATCCAAGCAATGTGTGTGTGATTGTGAGAGGAGAGAGAAATGTGTAGTAGATATGATAAAGGAAAATAGGTCGAGAATCAGTACATTAAACAATCGACGGTGCGCGCACACTCTCACACTCTCACACTCTCACACTCACACTCTCACACTCTCACACTCACACACTCACACTCTCCACACTCTCACACTCACACACTCACACTCTCACACTCTCACACTCTCACACTCTCACACTCTCACACTCTCACACTCACACACTCTCACACTCACACACTCACACACTCACACACTCTCACACTCACACACTCACACACTCACACTCTCTCACACTCTCTCACACTCACACACTCACACACACACACACACTCACACACTCACACACTCACACACACACACACACACACACACACACACACACACACACACACACACACACACACACACACACACACACACACACACACCATTCTGAAACATATCAGGATTCCTTCATGACAATCTACACAACATTTGTTCGACCAATATTAGAATACGTAAAACATAAAGCCAAATTTTAAAAAGTACAAAAGTTTGCAACAAGATTGGTGCCAGAGCTGAGAGGGCTAAGCTACGAACATACGAACATAGGCTAATGACACTAGATCTAACAACTCTAGAGGATAGAAGGAACAGAGGGGATATGATCACAACTTACAAGATACTCAGGGGAATAGATTAGGTAGAGAAGAATAGCCTCTTCAGTTTGAGAGAAAGCATGAAAAGAGGACACAGTTGGAGGCCAACGAGCCTGAGGGAGGTTAGAAAGTACTCATACCCCCGTACGGGAAGTTAACAAATGGAATGCTCTACCACCAGAGGAAGTTGTGGAAGGAAGGAAGGAATTATCAAGGGAAAGCGCCAAGCCATTACGACTATATAGCACTGGGAAGGGATCAGGATAAGGATTTGGTGATGGGACGGTGGAATGAAATGGTGCCCCAACCACTTGGACGGTCGGGGATTGAACGCCGATCTGCATGAAGCGAGACCGTCGCTCTACCGTCCAGCCCAAGTGGTTGGGTAAGGAAGTTGTGGAAGCCACCTCCAAAAGTCAAAGTAGTTAGGTTGAATCGCAACAGGTAGAACAAGGCTGGTAGGCGGAGCATAAAGATCTAGACCTCCCTCCCTCGTAGACGCTGAGAGGTGAGCACTACATACAAGATACCGAGAGGCACCGACAACCCTCTCCCCCGCTCCTGTGCCAGGTAAGTCCATTACGGGCTCACCATAGCCCGTGCTACTTGGAACTTTTGTTCCCAGTAGCTGAATCTTAAACACCACCAACAAACGTCACCGACAAAGATGACACAGGAAGGATATTCAAATTAAAAACTAGGGGCCAGATTCACGAAGCAGTTACGCAAGCACTTACGAACCTGTACGTCTTTTCTCAATCTTTGGCGGCTTTGTTTACATTAATTAAACAGTTAACGAGCTCCGCAGCACCAGGAGCCTGTTTATAACAATAACAACAGTTGATTGGCAAGTTTTCATGCTTGTAAATTGTTTAATAAATGTAATCAAAGCCGCCAAAGATTGAGGAAAGATGTACACGCTCGTAAGTGCTTGCGTAACCGCTTCGTGAATCTGGCCCCTAGATCTCACTAACCCCATAGTCACGGATAGGTAAGCACACACCCATACGAAGGGTCCAGCGGCCGAGCGGACAGCGTTTGGGATTCGTAGGCCATAGACCTGGATTCGAGTCACCCGGCCGAGACAGAAACACGTAGGCAGAGTTTCTTTCACGTGATGCTCCTGTTCACCCAGCGGTAAATAGGTACCTAATAGTTAGTAGACAGCTGCAACGGGCTACATCCTGGAGACGAGAGAGAAATAAATATAATTCTTAATTTTAATCCTTTGTGTCAGGGGGGACAGGAAGCCAGTGTGTATTCATACACGTTAGGCTTATATCAAGGTCTCCCCCCCCAAGGTCGAATTACAGACCCCGCCCAGGATGCAACCCCACAAGAAGCTGACTCATGAGTACCTACTCACTGCTGGGTGAACAGATGCATTAGGTGAAAAGAAATATGCCCAACCACTTCTGTCCCTCCCGGAATTATTTTAATTGTGTGTTGAGAACAACCCCGACTGTACTACCAGGCCCCTATTATGTAGTAGATATAATAGAGGAAAATAAGAATTTGTAGTTCATTAGACTAAAGCCAGATTCCATTACGAACCTGAATCTGGCCTCTGATGGCTAGGCTAGGAAGCCGGAATCCGACTTTGGGGTCTGCAACTCGCAGCTTCAAATCCACATAATACAAGAACGCAAATTGACGCCGGGACACTGGTCCACCCCTGAGGGAGTCCGCCCGCCTCAAAGAGGGCGGCGGAGAGCGCTCGATCTCAACTACCTAATGCTTGTTCAGGGATTGTGAGACGCTGAACAGAGAGACCATGTTCAAAATAAGATTTATGAGTACACCGAGGTGAACTATGAGTGAACACACCGCCATAGTGACAGTATTGGGCAGCGCCACCCATCCTGTGAGTGGACACACCGCCATAGTGACAGTATTGGGCAGCGCCACTCATCCTGTGAGTGGACACACCGCCATAGTGACAGTATTGGGGAGCGCCACTCATCCTGTGAGTGGACACACCGCCATAGTGACAGTATTGGGCAGCGTCACTCATCCTGTGAGTGGACACACCGCCATAGCAGCATGTACAACACTCCCCAATAGGAAGAAAACCCGCTGGGTTGTTCATCCTGTCACTTGTACCCAGACACAGCTGGGACTTGCTTAACTGTCTCAAGTGAACAGCTCCTCAAACAAGAAGATTAACATTTATCAACCCCCAAAACTTACGTTATCTTGCGGGAGCAAAGTGGGGGAACCCATTTAAGAACAGTATATATATTTGATAAATAGTGTTTACCTAATTCAACGAATGTGGTGTTTGTAGATCATATTAAGTCTGTCTCCCTGCTACACCGGCTATCTTTCCGGTCTATTCCTGTCACATCACGTTCTTCTAGGGCCGACCTCAATAGCCTCGCGTGGACAAGTGGAAATGTTTCCTCCCCTTCCTCTCTATCTTTCTCTTTCCCTCCCTCTGTATCTCTTTCTCGCCCCTCCCTCCTTCTATCTGTCTCTCCCCCCCCTTCCCCCCTCCGTCCCTCATCCTTCAGATCCACCCCTCATCCCATCCCCCTCTCACTCTCCCCTTCCTTCCCCCCTCCCTGGATTCCATCACCTGGCCGTCACTTCCGGTCCCTTGTCTTGCAGGGAGCTTGGCCCTCTGGCGGGAGGAGATTTGTAGTTGTCTGTGGTCAGGGTGAGAAGGGGAGTGGGAACACCAGCACCAGCAGAGAGGAAATAAAGAGGAGGATGAAGGCGTCGAGTACAGATGAGGTACAATGAAGGTGGAGATGATGAATGAGGATAAGAAAGAGGAGAAGGGCGGGGGGGAGGGGGGGGGGGGGAGAACCCCGAAGCAAGAGGCAAGGACGAGCAGGGGGCCCCGAGGGAAGAGGAAGAGCCTGCACGAGGAGGAGTGACCGAGCGCGCGTGTCCTATCAGGGCTGTCATGTCTGGTTTGTTTTGGCAAGATCAGCTGTTGTGGCCAGACGCCCCCTTGATGGCTTTCCCTCCCCCGTCACCCCCCAACAGCACCCCTTCTCAACCACCTCACCCCCCCCCCCATACACACACACCCTTCACACATACACTCCACCCCCCCCCCTCCCCCGGGCCCTGGAAGGTGTGCACTTAGTGCGGGTGTGTACAACAGGCTGCTTGAACACAGCCTAGTGTCTATCTAAGCCGCCAGGATATCTTGTGGTGATGTCACTCCACATCTTTCTAAGTCACATCCACAAGACATCATTTAAATTGATAACGAGTTTGTTAGCGTCATTTTTAAACATTTGGATTAATTTGTAAAATATTGATGACTATACACTGAGGTACACAATGATAAATGGACATATTGTCTGCAAGCCTAAAGTTTTTTTATTTTGTCTACAACTTTTTGGAAAATCATGGAATACTTTTTCTTCGTTAATATAGTTAATTAAATACGTAAATTTAATTGTTTAAACATTTACACGAACCTGTAATTGGACATCCCAATACGTTTTTTTAATACTAATTGTATTAAAAATTGTATTTTTTAATATCATTTGTATTAATACGTAATACTAATTGTATTATCTAATGACCATGATCTAGTTAGAGACCGGGCCTCGGGGGATACTGATTCCCGGATTGTGTACTCACTTAGTTGTACTCACCTATTTGTGCTTGCGAGGAGTTAAGCTTTGTCTCTTTGGTCCCGCCTCTCAACTGGTGTACAGGTTCCTGAGCCTATTGGGCTCTATCATATCTACATTTGAAACTGTGTATGGAGTCAGCCTCCACCACATCACTGTCTAACTACTCTGACACTGAAAAAGTTCTTTCTAATGTCTGTGGCTTATTTTGGTACTCAGTTTTCACCTGTGTCCCCTTGTTCGTGTTCCGCCCTTACTAAATAGTTCGTCTTTGTCCACGCTGCCAAATCCAGTGAGAATTTTGTAGGTGGAGATCATGTCTCCCCTAACTCTTCCGTCTTCCAGGGACGTGAGGTTTAATTCCAGTAGTCTCTCCTCGTAACTCGTGCCTCTCAGCTCCAGAATTACTCTGGTGGCATATCTCTGAATCTTCTCTAACATTGTCTAACACTTTAACACTGGTCTAACACTCAAGGCTGGAGATGCATACTCTAGGATTGGTCTCACATATGTAGCATAAAAGGTTCTGCACGATTCCTTACACAAGTTTTTATAGGCAGTTCTTATTTTGGCCAACCTAGCATATGCCGCTGATGATAGCCTTTTGATGTGCATTTTTCCATATATCTGCTAAGATTCCGGTATGTAAAGATGCCTGAAAAATATCAGTTAAAGTGGAATGTTCGGTTAAAAAGCGCGTTCCCTGGGAACCCAAGGTGAGACTCCATCTGTTCCAACTGCCTTGTTTCTACCTAACTCCTTGAACAATTGTTCTACTTCGTCTTGAGACAAGTCTAAATACTCTGTTGTTGTTCTCTGAAATCTGCATTGTGTCTGTTCTCTGAAAACCATATTTTGCCCCAGACATTCTCCGGAACTGATCATTTAGTGTTTCACACATTTCCTTTTCATTCTCTGCGAATCTGTTCCCCATTTTCAACCTCTGGATTATATCCTTTACTTGGAATTTGCTTTTTATGAACTCAGAAAACACGCTTAATTCTGTTTTACATATGACCTCTTTTCCTTTCTCAAAAGGAAAAGTCTCTCTCTTTCTTCTCTCTCTCTTTTTCTTCTGTCTCTCTTCCCACTGTTGTATTGTTTCTTGCTGGCTCATAGTGTTGTGATGTTTGAGGGTTTAGACCTCTTCCTATATTTATTTCCACTATTTACTTCTGCGTCACTGTATTGGTGTAAATGTTCTTATTCCTTCATCACATCTCACAAAATAAGACATGCATCTTATTTACTTCCTCGCCTCACAATAACTCCTTCTATTCAAGTCAAAGTAAGTTTATTGAGACAATAAAATACATCACAAAGGGATAGAGTAGCCTAGGCTATTCCTACCCCTCCTCTCTTTGTACTCAAATTTATTAAAGAAGAGGCTACGTTCCCCCATAGTCTCCTCTCTTAAACTCAAGGTTACCACATGGTTCAGTCCCCCCTTCCCCCATTCTCTTCTAGGTTATCACTCCTCCATTCTCTTCTAGGTTATATAACGTCTACCATATCTAATTTCCTAGAGGACATGCGTTGGGTCTTGCCCAAGGGAGTGGAAGGTAGTCAATGTCAATTATCTCTCCGTCTTTCTCGGTAAATGCTAAATCCAACATTGACGGTACATCTTTTTCTCGTTATTGTAGCGTGGTAAACATGTAAACACATGTTATTGTAGCGTGGTAAACATGTAAACACGTGTTATTGTAGCGTGGTAAACATGTAAACACGTGTTCTTGTAGCGTGTATAACACGTAAACACGTGTTCTTGTAGCGTGTATAACACGTAAACACGTGTTCTTGTAGCGTGTATAACACGTAAACACGTGTTCTTGTAGCGTGTATAACACGTAAACACGTGTTCTTGTAGCGTGTATAACACGTAAACACGTGTTCTTGTAGCGTGTATAACACGTAAACACGTGTTCTTGTAGCGTGTATAACACGTAAACACGTGTTCTTGTAGCGTGTATAACACGTAAACACGTGATTGTGTCAAGGATGGAGATAGAGGGACGAGGGATGGTCAAGGATGGGGATAGAACGTCTAGAAGTCCTCTATACTGGCCTCATAAGCTTCCCAGTCTATTGATTTCAAATTAAAGTCGCCACTTATCAACAATCGTCATAAGGGCTGACTCTCATTTGAAACCATTTTTTCAACAAGTTGGAATCAAGAAGATTATACCTAATTTTACTAGAAATAATCTTATTAAATAGAAAGGTTGAAAGGATGAGGTTTCTATAGAGTTGATAAAGCGTAGAATTCTTATTTTATTTTTAATTATTTTTTATTTATGTAGATGAGTTCTTTCATTCTTGTAAGAACTCGTATGTTTATTTTAATTAGTGGCTCGGCGGGCTTTGCTCATCTCTCCTTTCAGAGAACTTCTCTTTTCACCTTTGAAATGTTATTTTTAAACCTATTCCTGCTGGGCTGAGAACCCAGCTAAAACATTTGCTGCCGTTTGTGAGTGTGGACGGGGGATAGAGCGAGTGGCTTGGGACGACACTCCCCGACCTTTGACCTGTCCGCCTAGCCTTTGGTTCCCTTGATAATGGTGATCCAACTCAACGGTAAATTTTACAGCAAATCACCCACGTACATGCACGCACGCGCGCACACATGCACCTACACACACACACACACACACACACACACACACACACACACACACACACACACACACACACACACACACACACACACACACACACACAATGGTCCAATAAATAGCTATTAAAGTTCAACCCGAGTAAATGTAAGGTAATGAAACTAGGCAGTGGAAACAGGAGGCCAGACACAGGATACAGAATGGGGGATGAAGTCCTTCAGGAAACAGAAGGATCTAGGAGTTGATATCACACCAAACCTGTCTCCTGAAGCCCACATCAAAAGAATAACATCGGCGGCGTAAGCAAGGCTGGCTAACATCAGAACAGCCTTCAGGAACCTGTTCAAGGAATCATTCCGAACCTTGTATACCACATATGTAAGACCAATCCTGGAGTATGCGGCTCCAGCATGGAACCCGTTCCTTGTCAAGCACAAGACGAAGCTTGAAAAAGTTCAGAGGTATGTCACTAGACTAGTCCCAGAACTAAGAGGCATGAGTTACGAGGACAGGCTGCGGGAAATGCACCTCACGACACTGGAAGACAGAAGAGTAAGGGGAGACATAATCACTACCTACAAAATTCTCAGAGGAATTGACAGGGTAGATAAAGATAAACTATTTAACACGGGTGGTACGCGAACAAGGAGACACAGGTGGAAACTGAGTACTCAGATGAGCCACAGGGACGTTAGAAAGAACTTTTTTGAGTGTCAGAGTAGTTAGTAAATGGAATGCATTAGGCAGTGATGTGGTGGAGGCTGACTCCATACACAGTTTCAAATGTAGATATGATAGAGCCTATGGCTACTAAAGCCTATGGAACTAAGGGAGCCGGTCGGCCGAGCGGACAGCACGCTGGACTGTGATCCTGTGGTCCCGGGTTCGATCCCGGGCGCCGGCGAGAAACAATGGGCAGAGTTTCTTTCACCCTATGCCCCTGTTACCTAGCAGTAAATAGGTACCTGGGTGTTAGTCAGCTGTCACGGGCTGCTTCCTGGGGGTGGAGGCCTGGTCGAGGACCGGGCCGCGGGGACACTGAAAGCCCCGAAATCATCTCAAGATAACCTCAAGATAGCACAACTAGGTAAGCGCGCGCGCGCGCGCACACACACACACACACACACACACACACACACACACACACACACACACACACACACACAGTGAGAGAAATGAAAGACGAATGGCTGACATTTCTCTCCCAAACAGACGTCAACCTGGGGACAGTTCAAGCCAATACCTGAGATGTATGGCGTGTTGTGTGTGTGTGTGTGTGTGTGTGTGTGTGTGTGTGTGTGTGTGTGTGTGTGTGTGTGTGTGTGTACTCACCTATTTGTGGCTGCAGGATCGAGCATTGACTCTTGGATCCCGCCTTTCTAGCCATCGGTTGTTTACAGCGATGACTCCTGTCCCATTTCCCTATCATATCTAGTTTTAAAATTATGAATAGAGTTTGCTTCCACAACCTGTTCCTTAAGTGCATTCCATTTATCTACTATCACGCTAAAAGAGGCTGTGTGTGTAGCTGTGCTTGCCAGAGTAAATTCATGCATACACCAGTGTTTGCGTGTGTATATTCGCGTATTTATTAATGCTGGGCGCGTATGTTTATGTATCAACCTTCATAAATCCACCAGCGTTTGCATGCGAATCCTTGTGTATCGCTGTGAGTGTTCGCGAGCACTGAATACCAACTGCTATAGGCTCTACCTCTTCGCCTCTCGCAGCTGTGCTGTGGTGTACAGTTGTGGTGTCTCACAGCTGTGGTGTGTAGCTGTGAGCTCCTGTGAACACACTTGGGCCACTTGTCATATTTTTTATTTTTTTTTTGAGATATATACAAGAGTTGTTACATTCTTGTAGAGCCACTAGTACGCGTAGCGTTTCGGGCAGGTCCCTGGAATACGATCCCCGCCGCGAAGAATCGTTGTTATAACCAAGTACACATTTTACTGTTGAGTTAAACAGAGGCTACAGTTAAGGATTTGCGCCCAGTAAATCCTCCCCGGCCAGGATACGAACCCATGACAAAGCGCTCGCGGAACGCCAGGCGAGTGTCTTACCACTACACCACGGAGACTGGTAATATATATATATATATATATATATATATATATATATATATATATATATATATATATATATATATATATATATATATATATATATATATATATATATGCGCTTCACTTTTCAACTTACGCTCTTTTTAGATAGTAATTTTTGTAACTATATGAGCCATCGTACATATATTGACATAATGGACAATTAGACAGTAGAATTCGGTACTATTCGCTTTATAGTCTGGAAAATTAAAGCTAAGACCAAGCTTAAATATTCCTAGGCCTAACATAGCACATATATGTGCTATATTAGGCCTCAGAAAGCGTGTATTAGGCCTAGGGTGGTTAGGTTAGGTTTTATTACCAACCTTGGTAATGGTACCCTAAACTACCTCTGGCAGGTTAGGAGAAGGGCACCTTAGTACGTCAGTTTCTTGATGTTGGGGCGCCTTTGGAGGACGAGCTGGGTGGTGGCGGGCCACACCCCGCTGTCAAGAGGCTGGGAGGAAGGGTGTGTGGCCCACCTGGGCGGGCTAGGCAGGCCGGGCCGGGCCGGGCCAGGCGGGCCACAAATTCGCGAGTATACAGATACACGTTGGGGGCCGCTTCGTCAGGGCGCCACTTGTAAGGCTCAGGCCACCACTGAAGACCCCGAGGTTAGTCCTGGCAGCTCTTGCTACCCTCTGAACGACCCTCTGAACGACCCCCCTGGCCTGCTCGCCTACCCCTGGCCCACCAGCCTACCCCTGGCCCACCAGCCTACCCCTGGCCCACCAGCCTACCCCTGGCCCACCAGCCTACCCCTGGCCCACCAGCCTACCCCTGGCACACACACACAGGGGCGTCGACAGCGCCGCCTGCAGGAGTATGGAAGTCAAGACTTGAGAGAAAGACTGCGAATATTAAGCCCTCAATCAACACCTTGAGGAAGATTGAGGAGACCACGGAGACGATTGGATGGACAAGCCCCCTCCCCCCCACAGGCGGCCAGAGGGGGCGGGGTGTTCTCCCAGGTAGTGGGCGGCCAGGGGGGGGGGGGTTCTCCCATGTAATGGGAGAGCAACATGAATCTCACTTTACCTTCCAGAATCAAAATATATGATGCACGTTAATTTTAATTTCACGTCGCTGTTCGTAAACTGGATACATGGGGTTTTCCACAGGTAAACTGGATACATGGGGTTTCCCACAGGAGGTAAACTGGATACATGGGGGGTTTTCCACAGGTAAACTGGATACCTGGGTTTTCCACAGGTAAACTGGATACATGGGGGGTTTTCCACAGGTAAACTGGATACCTGGGTTTTCCACAGGTAAACTGGATACATGGGGTTTTCCACAGGTAAACTGGATACATGGGGTTTTCCACAGGTAAACTGGATACATGGGGTTTTCCACAGGTAAATTGGATACCTGGGGTTTCCCACAGGTAAACTGGATACATGGGGTTTCCCGCAGGTAAACTGGATACCTGCAGTTTCCCGCAGGTAAACTGGATACCTGGGGTTTCCCGCAGGTAAACTGGATACCCGGGGTTTCCCGCAGGTAAACTGGATACCTGGGGTTTCCCGCAGGTAAACTGGATACCTGGGGTTTCCCGCAGGTAAACTGGATACCTGGGGTTTCCCGCAGGTAAACTGGATACCTGGGGTTTCCCGCAGGTAAACTGGATACCTGGGGTTTCCCGCAGGTAAACTGGATACCTGGGGTTTCCCGCAGGTAAACTGGATACCTGGGGTTTCCCGCAGGTAAACTGGATACCTGGGGTTTCCCGCAGGTAAACTGGATACCTGGGGTTTCCCGCAGGTAAACTGGATACCTGGGGTTTCCCGCAGGTAAACTGGATACCTGGGGTTTCCCGCAGGTAAACTGGATACCTGGGGTTTCCCGCAGGTAAACTGGATACCTGGGGTTTCCCGCAGGTAAACTGGATACCTGGGGTTTCCCGCAGGTAAACTGGATACCTGGGGTTTCCCGCAGGTAAACTGGATTCCTGGGGTTTCCCGCAGGTAAACTGGATAACTGGGGTTTCCCGCAGGTAAACTGGATAACTGGGGTTTCCCGCAGGTAAACTGGATACATGGGGTTTTCCACAGGTAAACTGGATACCTGGGGTTTCCACAGGTAAACTGGCAACACGGTTTTCCCTCCAGATGTAAACTGAGAACACAACACATAAGCAAACTATAACCACATCAGTTTCACATCTAGACACCTTAATCACGTTATAGAAACTTCCCTGTATCACCTCTCAATAATATATCTGACTCTAGTAACACACAGACACCTGGATTATTGAAGTCAGGTTTGGGGGTCAGTATATTATACAATGGTGCTAACTCATGGGGTCAGCATTTAGATTGGTGAAACTGCAGGAAGCCTGTAGGGAGCCGGTCGGCCGAGCGGACAGCACACTGGACTTGTGATCCTGTGGTCCTGGGTTCGATGCCAGGCGCCGGCGAGAAACAATGGGCAGAGTTTCTTTCACCCTATGCCCCTGTTACCTAGCAGTAAAATAGGTACCTGGGTGTTAGCTGTCACGGGCTGCTTCCTGGGGGTGGAGGCCTGGTCGAGGACCGGGCCGCGGGGACACTAAAAAGCCCCGAAATCATCTCAAGATAACCTCAAGATAGCCTCTTGGCCCACACCAGCAGCTACCCTTGATATCCACCCAAACTCATCCATAATTCATGTCTAACGTAATGTCTAACACACACATGTCTAACATGTCTAACGTAGACATAATTATATGTTTAACCTTCGTTTGAAACACTCGAGTGATCACCGCGTCCATAATGTTAGGAATTTTTGTCGTATTTCAGACTGCAAGGCGGAAAATAGTTACAAATTTTAATGAAAGTAAAATTTAAGTAAATTTAGATTTCAAAACCTACGTAGGGAAATATTGGTAATACGGTTTCCCCTGGAACACGACCTGACACTCGGTTAACAACCCCAATGAACAGCTTAGGGTGATGTGGTGAAGTTCGGTGCCCAGTCAATCCTTCCTGTTCGCGGTTGTAAATAACGCCCTAATCTCGCGTTCTCATTTTATTTCCTAATTTAAAAGCCACCATTCCAAAGCCAGAACAGTTATCATCAACACAGTCTACGTGGTGTAGTGGTAAGACACTCGCCTGGCGTTCCGCGAGCACTATGTCATGGGTTCGTATCCTGGCCGGGGAGGATTTACTGGGCGCAAATCCTTAACTGTAGCCTCTGTTTAACTCAACAGTAAAATGTGTACTTGGTTGTAACAACGATTCTTCGCGGCGGGGATCGTATTCCAGGGACCTGCCCGGTACGCTACGCGTACTAGTGGCTGTACAAGAATGTAACAACTCTTGTATATATCTAAAAAAAAAAAAAAAAAAAAAAAAAAAAAAAAAACGAATTCTCCTACTTTGCTTACTACTCTGCCCCCCCTCCCCCCCCCACACACCTCCAACGTGAACATCCCCCCTTCCTCCCCCACGACCCTCCTCCTCCTCCCCCCACGACCCTCCTCCTCCTCCCCCCACGACCCTCCTCCTCCTCCCCCCACGACCCTCCTCCTCCTCCCCCCACGACCCTCCTCCACCCCCCACGACCCCCCCCCCTCCTCCCTCCACGACCCCCGCCACAAGACCACCAGCTACACCTAAGAGCTCAGTAACTTCAGACCATTTTAACAAAGAGGGTGAAGGGCTCTTGGCCGGAGACTTGAAGCCCCCGCCCCAAGGTCCCTCGGAAGTGCCTTTTCAGCTGGAATTATTGCGTTTGATTTATATAAACTGGTGTAATAGGCAGCCGGAGGAGGCCTGGTCGACGACCGGGCCGTGGGGACGCTAAGCCCCGGAAGCACCTCTAGGTAACCTCAAGGCAGCCGTAAGATAGGGCGGGTGGTCCGTGGCGGTATTTGCTTTATTTTAGTTTTTAGTAATTAGTGTCTTAGCTTTTTACTGAGCTAATTTTGTTATATTATCTAAATTTATCTTCAGATCTATCTGTATCTGTACTCGTCTATGGTCATGCTTGCAGGGTCGAGCAACGCTCTTAACGCCTTTCGACCGTCATTAGTTTAGTGTAGTGACTTATTTTCCATTTATTTTGTTAATATCATGTTTACATTTACAATATTTGTGTCGAATTGGCTTCGACAACTTCGTCATCTTGTCCGTTCCACTTATTTACGACCCTTAAACTAAAGAAATAGTTCTGTCTGACATACGTGTGTGTGTTCTGTTTATATTTGTGTGTTATCTGTCTGCGCCGATTTGTGTGAACCTAAGTTTGACAGTGTGGTACTGGCCCTCAGACAGTGCCTCAGGGTACATGGCACTGGGTCTGGGACAGTGTGGTACTGGCCCTCAGACAGTGCCTCAGGGTGCATGGCACTGGGTCTGGGACAGTGTGGTACTGGCCCTCAGACAGTGCCTCAGGGTGCATGGCACTGGGTCTGGGACAGTGTGGTACTGGCCCTCAGACAGTGCCTCAGGGTACATGGCACTGGGTCTGGGACAGTGATGTGGTATATAAATGTGTGTGTATGTCCAAGTTTAGAGGTCAGATGATTGGGCGTACCTGTCGTTAATTCCGAGGATCAATGTCCCCGCGGCCCAGTCTCTGACCTGGTTGGTGGTTTGGTCAACCAGGTCAGACTGATCTGTGCTGGTTGGGCGCACTTCCTTTCACCTAATGCCTCTGTTTACCTAGCAATGAGTAGGTACTCAGGAGTTAGCTTGTTGTGGGGTCAGTAATTCGACCTTGGGAGGGGGGGGAGACCTCGGAATAAGCCTAACGTGTATGAATACACTCTGGCTTCTTGTCCCCCAGTCCAACACCTTGGGCTGGACAGTAGAGCGACAGTCTCAATTCATGCAGGTCGGCGTTCAATCCCCGACTGCACTATTCCTTCCTTCCCCCGTCCCACCACAAATCCTTATCCCGATTGGTTGATTGATAAAGATTAAGTCACCCGAAAGGTGGCACGGGCATGAATAGCCCGTAAGTGGTGGCCCTTTGGAGCTATTACCAGTATCAATAGCTGGTACTGGGGATCTGTGGACATATCCCGAGCCCTTCCTAGTGCTATATAGTCTCCGTGGTGTAGTGGTAAGACACACCACCATTTGGTCACCACTTGGTCCGGGAGACATCTCCCGTCCCGCAGGGTGCAGTTGCGCCTCCACAGATCTCCAGTATCATCTTTTGATACTGGTAATGGCTCGAAAGGGCCACCACTTACGGGCTATTCATGCCCGTGCCACCTCTTGGGTGGCTTAATCTTCATCAATCAATCAATCTGGTAAGACACTCGCCTGGCGTTCCGCGAGCGCTTTGTCATGGGTTCGTATCCTGGCCGGGGAGGATTTACTGGGCGCAAATCCTTAACTGTAGCCTCTGTTTAACGCAACAGTAAAATGTGTACTTGGATGAAAAAACGATTCTTCGCGGCGGGGATCGTATTCCAGGGACCTGCCCGGAACCCTACGCGTACTAGTGGCTCTACAAGAATGTAACAACTCTTGTATATATCTAAAAAAAAAAAAAAAAATATATATATATATATAGTTGCAATGGCTTGGCGCTTTCTCCTGATAACTACCTTACCTTAAACAACATAATATATAATAGTGTAAGCTTTAAAAATATTAGAGAATGGGTTGTAGGAACGTCCACAGAAAACGATGTGACGCTGGAATGCCTATGGGGCACACTACTGCAAACAGGATGGATATAGAGTCCATAACAAGTCACATGATGTTTATGGGGTCCACCATCACCAACAGGTTATAGTGGATGCTACTTGTGCAGAATAATATTCTGAACAATGTCATCCTGGACGTTAATGGTTATTATAAAGCATAAATGTTCACACTTCAATAAGTTAAAATCAATTCACGATTTTCAGACGCAGACGCTACACGAAGCTGTTGGAATCAGTAGAGAAAATACGAGAGCAGCCGTACAGGGTCTGGGAGCAAGGTCGAGTTAGAGTCCTTGAGGGTCTCTTCTCAGACTAGCCTCACCTGGTCCTAGTCATTTTTATTTTTATTAATTCATAAAAAATTTTTAGGATCTTAACTAAGCTTTTTTTAAAGAAATTATAATTAAGTTTATATTATTTTATATATTTTGTAATTGCCTTTTTTGCCCTGTTTTCCTTCAACCAGCCCTCTTATGCAAACAAGTATAGACCCAGAACTAAACCTCTTATCCACTATCTATGACAATCATCACTTTAATGATCAAAATTCCAGATATTATACAGCACATGATGTAAACAATAAATTGACATATAATCACAATGTAATTAACTTGAATGTAAGTACTCTAAGCAAACACTTTGATGATGTTAATGCCTTGATTTAAACTGTTGACAGCATATTCTCTTTTGTTATACTTACTGAAACGTGGTTAAAAAGAGGATACTACTCAACTCTTTAACATGCTAAACTACTCGGCAATGCACAACTGTCGACCAATTCAGAGAGGTGGTGGTATTGCTCTTTACTACCACCAAGAACTGACATACTTAAAAGTAATTAGAACTAGAGACTACTGTGGGGAGCATATCTTTGCCTGTTTTAAAGTCAAGGGTGCCGACTCTGTCCTGACTGTGGGAGCAGTCTATAGAATTCCTAACACTGATGTGTCTGAATTAAACTCTAACCTTAGAAATCGAATACTAGATAACAGACTGAACAAAAACCATGTAATTATCGTAAGGGACTTTAATATTGACCTCTGCGAGCCTGATAACCCTCCTACTGCTAGTTTCCTAAATTCCTGCTTCCTCATACCCTTAATCACTAGACCTACTAGAGTCACTGATAGTACTGCCTCTGCTCTTGATCACATCTGGACTAACATAACCTCTCCACTTACTTCAGGGATAATCATTGATAGGACCACAGACCATTACCCCTCATTTCTCCTAACATAAATAAACCACCTATAGATACAAGGATGATAAGCTTTAGGCTGCACAATGAAACTTCTATAAGCAACTTTATTGCTGCTGCTGCTGCTAATATCAACTGGAAGGCTGAATTAGGTAACATAGTGAACATCAACCTAGCAGTGCAAACAATTCTTCAGAAAACTGAGCCTCTATAATACCCACTGTCCAATGCTAACAAAACAAGTCACAACTAAAGGGTTAAACAATCCATGGCTTACTAAGGGTATACTTAAATTTCTTAATAAAAAAACATGACCCCTACCCTACCCTCTCATGGTCATCTCCAAAGAAGTTTCAAGGAGATACTCATCAATGATGACTAAAATAATTAAAGCCAAAATAAAATACTATGAAAATAAATTTGACCATATTAAGGGCAGCAATTTGAAAACTTGGAGCACTATTTCCTAAATATTAGGATAAAAAAATGTTGAATAAAAAAACAATACTCATATCCAATGACAATGTGTGCTTTCAGCCTCTGACACTATTAAATTCAATAGTTTCTTCTCATCCATTGGCACATCCTTGCACATGATATCCCGTCCTCCCTAACCAATGTTAAGGACTACCTTAAAGGAAACTATCTAGAATCTCTGTACATAACTCCTGGTAATTCCTCTGATGTTAAATAATCCTCTCTTAAAACAAAGTAGTGTCCTAGCTGAGATACCAACTCTAATTTACAAAAAAAGCCTCCAGATTTCTAGCTCCAGCCATTGCAATGCTCTTCAACCAATCATTTGACCTTCAAACCTTTCCAGATATTCTATAAAAAAAAAAAGTCCATAAATGTGATCACACTGATGTCAACAATTTCAGACCTATATCAATTGTTGACCTACATAAGGCTTTTGACATTGTCAACCACCACAACCTTCTTAAATTATACCATTATGGAGTCAGAGGTCACTCCCTCCAATACCTTCAGTCTTACCTTAGTGACAGGCTCCAGTATCTTTCTGTGAATAGTTCCATTTCTCCCACCCTGGAGGGAGCCGGTCGGCCGAGCGGACAGCACGCAGGACTTGTGATCCTGTGGTCCTGGGTTCGATCCCAGGTGCCGGCGAGAAACAATGGGCAGAGTTTCTTTCACCCTATGCTCCTGTTACCTAGCAGTAAAATAGGTACCTGGGTGTTAGTCAGCTGTCACTGGCTGCTTCCTGGGGGTGGAGGCCTACCTTACCTTGAGGTTACCTTGAAGTGCTTTCGGGGCTTAGCGTCCCCGCGGCCCGGTCGTCGACCAGGCCTCCTGGTTGCCGGACTGATCAACCAGGCTGTTGGACGCGGCTGCTCGCAGCCTGACGTATGAGTCACAACCTGGTTGATCAGGTATCCTTTGGAGGTGCTTATCTAGTTCTCTCTTGAACACTGAGAGGGGTCGGCCAGTTATGCCCCTTATGTGTAGTGGAAGCGTGTTGAACAGTCTCGGACCTCTGATGTTGATAGAGTTCTCTCTCAGAGTACCAGTTGCACCTCTGTTTTTCAACGGGGGTATTCTGCACATCCTGCCATGTCTTCTGGTCTCATGTGATGTTATTTCTGTGTGCAGGTTTGGGACCAACCCCTCTAATATTTTCCACGTGTAAATTATTATGTACCTCTCCCGCCTGCGCTCAAGGGAGTACAGTTTTAGGCTCTTTAGTCGGTCCCAATAGTTTAGATGTTTTACTGAGTGGATTCTAGCAGTAAAGGATCTCTGCACACTCTCCAGGTCAGCAATTTCTCCAGCTTTGAAAGGGGCTGTCATTGTGCAGCAGTACTCCACTCTAGAGAGCACTAGCGTTTTGAAAAGTATCATCGGTATAGCATCTCTAGTGTGAAAAGTTCTTGTTATCCAACCTGTCATTTTTCTTGCAGTTGTGACGGCTACTTTATTGTGTTCTTTAAAGGTAAGGTCTTCCGACATGAGTACACCCAGATCCTTTACATTGCCTTTTCGTTCTATGTTATGATTTGCCTGAGTTTTGTACGTGGTTTCCGTTTTTATATTTTCATTTTTTCCATAGCACATGAGCTGGAACTTATCTTCGTTAAACACCATATTATTTTCTGTAGCCCATAGAAAGACCTGATCTACATCTGACTGGAGGTTCGGCGTGTCCTCTATGTTGCCTACTCTCATGAAGATCCTAGTGTCATCTGCAAAGGATGATACAGTGCTATAGGTTGTGTCCTTGTCTATGTCCGATATGAGGATGAGAAATTGTATAGGAGCAAGCACAGTACCGTGGGGGACTGAGCTCTTCACGGTTGATGGGCTGGATTTTATTTTGTTGACTATTACACATTGGGTTCTGTTGGTCAGGAAATTGTAGATCCATCTGCCTATTTTTCCGGTAATTCCTTTTGAACGCATTTTATGTGCAATAACACCATGGTCACATTTATCAAAAGCTTTTGCGAAATCTGTGTAAATTACATCCGCGTTATGTTTGTCTTCCATAGCATCTAATGCCATATCATAGTGGTCCAGCAACTGCGACAGGCAAGAGCGCCCTGTTCTGAAACCATGTTGTCCGGGGTTATGGAGTTGCTGTGATTCCATGTATTTTGTGATTTTACTTCTTAGCACTCTCTCAAAAATTTTTATGATGTGCGATGTTAGCGCTATCGGTCTGTAATTTTTTGCCTCTGCCTTATTTCCTCCTTTATGAAGTGGTGCTATCTCTGCTGTTTTTAGTATATCAGGAATAACGCCAGTATCTAGGCTTTGCCTCCACAGATTGTGGAGGGCCTGCGATAGTGTTTTTTTACAGTTCTTTATGAATATGAAGTTCCAAGAATCCGGGCCTGGTGCAGAGTGCATAGGCATACTGTTTATGGCTTCTTCAAAATCCAGTGGGGATAGGGTGACGTCTGATATGATTTGATGTTGGTATCGTATCCATGAAAAATTCATTTGGGTTATCAATCTTTAGAGTGTTTAATGGCTCGCTGAAAACAGAGTCGTACTGCGTCCTCAGTAGCTCGCTCATTTCTTTGTTGTCATCGGTGAAAGTTCCATCTCCCTTTCGCAGGGGCCCGATACTAGATGTGTTTTTTTATCTTGATTTTGCATAGGAGAAAAAATATTTCGGATTTCTTTCTATTTCACTGATGGCCTTTTGCTCTCTTTGCCTCTCCTGGGTTTTGTATGATTCTTGTAGCTTCCGTTCAATTGTTTCTATTTCTCTACCTAACCTTCTTCGCCGTTCTTGAGATAGGGTGCGACTCTCAAGTTGTTCCGCGATTCGTTTTCTTCGCCTATATAGGGAACGACGTTCCCGTTCCAATCTGCATCTCTTCCTCTTTTTTCTTAGAGGTATGCGGTTTGAACATATTTCTAGTGCTACTGAGCTTATTTTTTCCAGGCACTGGTTCAGGTTTGCATTTTCTAGCTGTTCTTCCCAGTTTATTTCTGTGAAGTCCTGGTTTATTTGCTCCCAGTTTATCTGTTTATTATTGAAGTTGAATTTGCTGAAATCTCCTCCACCAGGAATCTGGACTGGTTTTGAAGTCTGGCTTGAAGTTTTGGACTGGCCTGGTCGAGGACTGGGCCGCGGGGGACACTAAAAGCCCCGAAATCATCTCAAGATAACCTCAAGATAACCCTACCCATCAACATTGGTGTTCCACAGGGCAGCATACTTGGCCCTCTCCTCTTTCTCATCTACATTAATGACCTTCCAAATGCCTCTCAACAACTCAAACCAATTTCATTTGCTGATGAGACAACCTTCATTTTCTCCAGTCCTGACCCTCTTACTCTGAATGATACAGTGAATACTGAATTTAATAAAGCCCACCTTTGGCTAACTGCTAACAAACTCACCCTTAACATTGACAAAACCTTCTATATTTTGTTTGGTAATAAATTCTCAGATCAAATTAATCTAAGAATAAACAATGTCCAAATTAGCAACAAATTAATGGCAAATTCCTTGGTGTTCTCATCAATAACAAGCTGAATTTCCAGGGACACATTCTAAATAAAGCAAAAAAAAAGTTTCTAAAACTTTTTGATATTCTTTCTAAGATCAGATATTATGTACCTCGCCCTGCCCTGGTAACACACTATTACTCTCTCGTCTATCCTTATCTAAATTATGGTATTTGTGCTTGTGGTTCTTCTACCCAAAATCATCTACGTCCTCTAATTACTCAACACAAATCCATTATTAGAACAATAACAAACTCTGGCCCCAGATAGCACTCGGCACCCTTACTTAAATCTTTGTATGTTAGATATTAAGTCACTGCACATCCTCTCAAGTGTACTCTTATATATTTAAAACTCTGAACTGTAATGCCAATCCTGACCTTAAACGCTTCCTAGGTTGTAACAGAACCCATGGGCACCACACCAGAAACAAATATACCTATTTGATATTCCATTAGTGCAACTTAACCAAACAAGAAACGCTCTGCAAATCAAGGGACCCAGAATGTGGAATGACCCTTCCAATCACATTCAAAGATTGTACCCCTCTCAACCGGTTTAAGAGAAAAACTAAGTACTACCTAACAAACTCCATGTATCCTACCTTACCCATAAATGTCAACCCATGTCTTGCTATTTTCAAACAATACTGTTTGTTGACCAACTTGTATTACTACTGATTTCTGCCGTTTCCCCGACCCCACTTTTTCAATTCAATTTATGCTTTGATCTCAATTAGCATTAAGTTTTAGTTTAAGTGTTTTTTCCCACACCTTGCCCGAAACATAGTGTGAATTAGTGGCTTTAGGCATTGTATATACAGTACAGTACAGTACATTTCTATCTATAACTCCAACATTATATTTGTAACTCATCTTGCTTGTATGTTTACTTTACCTGAATAAACATTTGATTCAATTTGATTTCATTAACAATTCCATTGATCTCTTGGAAGAAAGCTGTCAGATGTATCTGCCACTTAATTTTGGGTTTGCTTGTCCATTTAAAATTAAATCTTAGATAAATACAAGGCAGTAGGCAGCCTGTCCTTCAAACAAAAACCCAAAAGTGATTCAATGCACCCACCAAACCCCCCCTGTTTATGAATGAAAAACGGTTTACACAGAACTCATAACTGATTTCGTTCAAACACTTCCGGAACAACTGCTTCACCAACGAATTTTGTTTGAATCACAACTCTGTAAATGC
Source organism: Procambarus clarkii (assembly GCF_040958095.1). Taxonomy (NCBI): domain Eukaryota; kingdom Metazoa; phylum Arthropoda; class Malacostraca; order Decapoda; family Cambaridae; genus Procambarus; species Procambarus clarkii. The sequence goes on along the minus strand of NC_091207.1, from coordinate 22,668,225 downwards.
TTCACCCACGTACTACAAATACAAATAATCTCCAACAAAATCTAAATATCTAACCTATGCCTATACAGTATATAGTATCCATCCTTCAGTCTTGGGAGATTATGGAGCTGCGCTCTGGCTGTCAATCCTGGTGCAGAGTCTGGTGTCATAGATGCGGCCAATCCGAGAATGGCAGTCCATTCCACACCGAGCACAAATGAAGTCTGATTCTGGTCTGTTTTCCCGGCTACCGGCTATCCTTCTCTTGTCTCTTTGCCTCCGATTTCTTGGCAAGTGACTTCTCGAACTAGGAGAGACCTCTCTGAACAGACTGCCCCCAGGTCGAACGTTCTTAGGCCAGTGTTTCCCACGTACCAAGATCAACGTCCATGACTTTCAGGTCCCTCTTACATACGTCTTTGTACCGTAGCTGGGGTTTGCCTGTTGGACGCTTTCCCTGCGTCAGCTCTCCATACAGGAGATCCTTGGAGGATCCTGCCGCCACCCATTCGTACCACATGTCCGAGCCAGCACATTCGTCTCTGCTTCAGCATTGTGTACATGCTGGTGATTCTAGCTCTCCCCAGGATGCTGTTGTTTGTCACCTTGTCCTGCCAGGTGATGTCCATGATGTGTCAGAGGCAGTGCATGTGGTAGACATTCAGCTGTCTTTCTTGAAGGGCGCAGAGTGTCCAAGATTCACTACCATAAAGGAGAGTGCTCAGGACACAGGCTCTGTAAGACCTGGATCTTTATACATTGTCAGCTTATTGTTGGCCCACTCTCTCTTTGTCAGTCTGGACATGGTAGTAGATGCCTTACTGATGCATTTGTTTAGCTCTGTGTCAAGAGAGAGAGAGAGTCAGAGATTGTGGAGCCCAGGTACACGAAGTCGTGAACAACTTCCAGTTTGTAATCGGAGATGCTGATGTCAGGTGGGGAGTTCACTCCTTGTCCCATGACCTGTGTCTTCTTTACAAGACACAGGTATAAAATATGACCCATCGCCGTTTTCAGTAATTGGCATATTTTCGGTATAAAAAGTCGTAATTTGAAAATGAAAATAGGTGCAGAGAGTCAGAATTCGGCTCAAAAATCACGCTCAGGAGTCAAATTTCGGACATTTCAGACATTTTGAAAACTGCAGGGGGGGTTTGGGCAAAATATGACCCATCGCCGTTTTCAGTAAATGTCTGAAATGTCTGAAATTTGACTCCTGAGCGTGATTTTTGAGCCGAATTCTGACTCTCTGCACCTATTTTCATTTTCAAATTACGACTTTTTGTACCGAAAATATGCCAATTACTGAAAACGGCGATGGGTCATATTTTGCCCAAACTCCCCTGCAGTTTTCAAAATGTCTGAAATGTCCAATATTTGACTCCTGAGCGTGATTTTTGAGCCGAATTCTGACTCTCTGCACCTATTTTCATTTTCAAATTACGACTTTTTATACCGAAAATATGCCAATTACTGAAAACGGCGACGGGTCATATTTTGCCCAAACCCCCCTGCAGTTTTCAAAATGTCTGAAATGTCCGAAATTTGACTCCTGAGCGTGATTTTTGAGCCGAATTCTGACTCTCTGCACCTATTTTCATTTTCAAATTACGACTTTTTGTACCGAAAATATGCCAATTACTGAAAACGGCGATGGGTCATATTTTGCCCAAACTCCCCTGCAGTTTTCAAAATGTCTGAAATGTCCAATATTTGACTCCTGAGCGTGATTTTTGAGCCGAATTCTGACTCTCTGCACCTATTTTCATTTTCAAATTACGACTTTTTATACCGAAAATATGCCAATTACTGAAAACGGCGACGGGTCATATTTTGCCCAAACCCCCCTGCAGTTTTCAAAATGTCTGAAATGTCCGAAATTTGACTCCTGAGCGTGATTTTTGAGCCGAATTCTGACTCTCTGCACCTATTTTCATTTTCAAATTACGACTTTTTATACCGAAAATATGCCAATTGCGGAAAACGGCGATGGGTCATATTTTGCCCAAATCCCCCTGCAGTTTTCAAAATGTCTGAAATGTCCGAAATTTGACTCCTGAGCGCGATTTTTGAGCCGAATTCTGACTCTCTGCACCTATTTTCATTTTCAAATTACGACTTTTTATACCAAAAATATGCCAATTACTGAAAACAGCGATGGGTCATATTTTGCCCAAACCCCCCTGCAGTTTTCAAAATGTCTGAAATGTCCAAAATTTGACTCCTGAGCGTGATTTTTGAGCCGAATTCTGACTCTCTGCACCTATTTTCATTTTCAAATTACGACTTTTTATACCGAAAATATGCCAATTACTGAAAACGGCGACGGGTCATATTTTGCCCAAACCCCCCTGCAGTTTTCAAAATGTCTGAAATGTCCGAAATTTGACTCCTGAGCGTGATTTTTGAGCCGAATTCTGACTCTCTGCACCTATTTTCATTTTCAAATTACGACTTTTTATACCGAAAATATGCCAATTGCGGAAAACGGCGATGGGTCATATTTTGCCCAAATCCCCCTGCAGTTTTCAAAATGTCTGAAATGTCCGAAATTTGACTCCTGAGCGCGATTTTTGAGCCGAATTCTGACTATCTGCACCTATTTTCATTTTCAAATTACGACTTTTTATACCGAAAATATGCTAATTACTGAAAACAGCGATGGGTCATATTTTGCCCAAACCCCCCTGCAGTTTTCAAAATGTCTGAAATGTCCAAAATTTGACTCCTGAGCGTGATTTTTGAGCCGAATTCTGACTCTCTGCACCTATTTTCATTTTCAAATTACGACTTTTTATACCGAAAATATGCCAATTACTGAAAACTGCGATGGGTCATATTTTGCCCAAACCCCCCTGCAGTTTTCAAAATGTCTGAAATGTCCGAAATTTGACAACTGAGCGCGATTTTTGAGCCGAATTCTGACTCTCTGCACCTATTTTCATTTTCAAATTACGACTTTTTATACCAAAAATATGCCAATTACTGAAAACGGCGATGGGTCATATTTTGCCCAAACCCCCCTGCAGTTTTCAAAATGTCTGAAATGTCCGAAATTTGACTCCCGAGCGTGATTTTTGAGCGGAATTCTGACTCTCTGCACCTGTTTTCATTTTCAAATTACGACTTTTTATACCGAAAATATGTCAATTACTGAAAACGGCGATGGGTCATATTTTGCCCAAACCCCCCTACAGTTTTCAAAATGTCTGAAATGTCCGAAATTTGACTCCTGAGCGCTACTTTTGAGCCGAATTCTGACTCTCTGCACCTATTTTCATTTTCAAATTACGACTTTTTATACCGAAAATATGCCAATTACTGAAAACGGCGATGGGTCATATTTTGCCCAAACCCCCCTGCAGTTTTCAAAATGTTTGAAATGTCCGAAATTTGACTCCTGAGCGCGATTTTTTAGCAGAATTCTGACTCTCTGCACCTATTTTCATTTTCAAATTACGACTTTTTATACCGAAAATATGCCAATTACTGAAAACGGCGATGGGTCATATTTTGCCCAAACCCACCTGCAGTTTTCAAAATGTCTGAAATGTCCGAAATTTGACTCCTGAGCGTGATTTTTGAGCCGAATTCTGACTCTCTGCACCTATTTTCATTTTCAAATTACGACTTTTTATACCGAAAATATGCCAATTACTGAAAACGGCGATGGATCATATTTTGCCCAAACCCCCCTGCAGTTTTCAAAATGTCTGAAATGTCCGAAATTTGACTCCTGAGCGTGATTTTTGAGCCGAATTCTGACTCTGCACCTATTTTCATTTTCAAATTACGACTTTTTATACCGAAAATATGCCAATAACTGAAAACGGCGATGGGTCATATTTTGCCCAAACCCCCCTGCAGTTTTCAAAATGCCTGAAATGTCCGAAATTTGACTCCTGAGCGCGATTTTTGAGCCGAATTCTGACTCTCTGCACCTATTTTCATTTCAAATTACGACTTTTTATACCAAAAATATGCCAATTACTGAAAACGGCGATGGGTCATATTTTGCCCAAACCCCCCTGCAGTTTTCAAAATGTCTGAAATGTCCGAAATTTGACTCCTGAGCGTGATTTTTGAGCCGAATTCTGACTCTGCACCTATTTTCATTTTCAAATTACGACTTTTTATACCGAAAATATGCCAATAACTGAAAACGGCGATGGGTCATATTTTGCCCAAACCCCCCTGCAGTTTTCAAAATGCCTGAAATGTCCGAAATTTGACTCCTGAGCGCGATTTTTGAGCCGAATTCTGACTCTCTGCACCTATTTTCATTTTCAAATTACGACTTTTTATACCGAAAATATGCCAATTACTGAAAACGGCGATGGGTCATATTTTGCCCAAACCCCCCTGCAGTTTTCAAAATGTCTGAAATTTGACTCCTGAGCGTGATTTTTGAGCCGAATTCTGACTGTGCACCTATTTTCATTTTCAAATTACGACTTTTTATACCGAAAATATGCCAATTACTGAAAACGGCGATGGGTCATATTTTGCCCAAACCCCCCTGCAGTTTTCAAAATGTCTGAAATGTCCGAAATTTGACTCCTGAGCGTGATTTTTGAGCCGAATTCTGACTCTCTGCACCTATTTTCATTTTCAAATTACGACTTTTTATACCGAAAATATGCCAATTACTGAAAACGGCGATGGGTCATATTTTGCCCAAACCCCCCTGCAGTTTTCAAAATGTCTGAAATGTCCGAAATTTGACTCCTGAGCGTGATTTTTGAGCCGAATTCTGACTCTGCACCTATTTTCATTTTCAAATTACGACTTTTTATACCGAAAATATGCCAATTACTGAAAACGGCGATGGGTCATATTTTGCCCAAACCCCCCTGCAGTTTTCAAAATGCCTGAAATGTCCGAAATTTGACTCCTGAGCGCGATTTTTGAGCCAAATTCTGACTCTCTGCACCAATTTTCATTTTCAAATTACGACTTTTTATACCGAAAATATGCCAATTACTGAAAACGGCGATGGGTCATATTTTGCCCAAACCCCCCTGCAGTTTTCAAAATGTCTGAAATGTCCGAAATTTGACTCCTGAGCGCGATTTTTGAGACGAATTCTGACTCTCTGCACCTATTTTCATTTTCAAATTACGACTTTTTATACCGAAAATATGCCAATTACTGAAAACGGCGATGGGTCATATTTTGCCCAAACCCCCCTGCAGTTTTCAAAATGTCTGAAATGTCCGAAATTTGACTCCTGAGCGTGATTTTTGAGCCGAATTCTGACTCTCTGCACCTATTTTCATTTTCAAATTACGACTTTTTATACCGAAAATATGCCAATTACTGAAAACGGCGATGGGTCATATTTTGCCCAAACCCCCCTGCAGTTTTCAAAATATCTGAAATGTCCGAAATTTGACTCCTGAGCGTGATTTTTGAGCCGAATTCTGACTCTCTGCACCTATTTTCATTTTCAAATTACGACTTTTTATACCGAAAATATGCCAATTACTGAAAACGGCGATGGGTCATATTTTGCCCAAACCCCCCTGCAGTTTTCAAAATGTCTGAAATGTCCGAAATTTGACTCCTGAGCGTGATTTTTGAGCCGAATTCTGACTCTCTGCACCTATTTTCATTTTCAAATTACGACTTTTTATACCGAAAATATGCCAATTACTGAAAACGGCGATGGGTCATATTTTGCCCAAACCCCCCTGCAGTTTTCAAAATGTCTGAAATGTCCGAAATTTGACTCCCGAGCGTGATTTTTGAGCGGAATTCTGACTCTCTGCACCTATTTTCATTTTCAAATTACGACTTTTTATACCGAAAATATGCCAATTACTGAAAACGGCGATGGGACATATTTTGCCCAAACCCCCCTGCAGTTTTCAAAATGTCTGAAATGTCCGAAATTTGACTCCTGAGCGCGATTTTTGAGCCGAATTCTGACTCTCTGCACCTATTTTCATTTTCAAATTACGACTTTTTATACCGAAAATATGCCAATTACTGAAAACGGCGATGGGTCATATTTTGCCCAAACCCCCCTGCAGTTTTCAAAATGTCTGAAATGTCCGAAATTTGACTCCTGAGCGTGATTTTTGAGCCGAATTCTGACTCTCTGCACCTATTTTCATTTTCAAATTACGACTTTTTATACCGAAAATATGCCAATTACTGAAAACGGCGATGGGTCATATTTTGCCCAAACCCCCCTGCAGTTTTCAAAATGTCTGAAATGTCCGAAATTTGACTCCTGAGCGTGATTTTTGAGCCGAATTCTGACTCTGCACCTATTTTCATTTTCAAATTACGACTTTTTATACCGAAAATATGCCAATTACTGAAAACGGCGATGGGTCATATTTTGCCCAAACCCCCCTGCAGTTTTCAAAATGTCTGAAATGTCCGAAATTTGACTCCTGAGCGTGATTTTTGAGCCGAATTCTGACTCTCTGCACCTATTTTCATTTTCAAATTACGACTTTTTATACCGAAAATATGCCAATTACTGAAAACGGCGATGGGTCATATTTTGCCCAAACCCCCCTGCAGTTTTCAAAATGCCTGAAATGTCCGAAATTTGACTCCTGAGCGCGATTTTTGAGCCAAGTTCTGACTCTCTGCACCAATTTTCATTTTCAAATTACGACTTTTTATACCGAAAATATGCCAATTACTGAAAACGGCGATGGGTCATATTTTGCCCAAACCCCCCTGCAGTTTTCAAAATGTCTGAAATGTCCGAAATTTGACTCCTGAGCGCGATTTTTGAGACGAATTCTGACTCTCTGCACCTATTTTCATTTTCAAATTACGACTTTTTATACCGAAAATATGCCAATTACTGAAAACGGCGATGGGTCATATTTTGCCCAAACCCCCCTGCAGTTTTCAAAATGTCTGAAATGTCCGAAATTTGACTCCTGAGCGTGATTTTTGAGCCGAATTCTGACTCTCTGCACCTATTTTCATTTTCAAATTACGACTTTTTATACCGAAAATATGCCAATTACTGAAAACGGCGATGGGTCATATTTTGCCCAAACCCCCCTGCAGTTTTCAAAATGTCTGAAATGTCCGAAATTTGACTCCTGAGCGTGATTTTTGAGCCGAATTCTGACTCTCTGCACCTATTTTCATTTTCAAATTACGACTTTTTATACCGAAAATATGCCAATTACTGAAAACGGCGATGGGTCATATTTTGCCCAAAATCCCCTGCAGTTTTCAAAATGTCTGAAATGTCCGAAATTTGACTCCCGAGCGTGATTTTTGAGCGGAATTCTGACTCTCTGCACCTATTTTCATTTTCAAATTACGACTTTTTATACCGAAAATATGCCAATTACTGAAAACGGCGATGGGTCATATTGTGCCCAAACCCCCCTGCAGTTTTCAAAATGTCTGAAATGTCCGAAATTTGACTCCTGAGCGCGATTTTTGAGCCGAATTCTGACTCTCTGCACCTATTTTCATTTTCAAATTACGACTTTTTATACCGAAAATATGCCAATTACTGAAAACGGCGATGGGTCATATTTTGCCCATACCCACCTGCAGTTTTCAAAATGTCTGAAATGTCCGAAATTTGACTCCTGAGCGTGATTTTTGAGCCGAATTCTGACTCTCTGCACCTATTTTCATTTTCAAATTACGACTTTTTATACCGAAAATATGCCAATTACTGAAAACGGCGATGGGTCATATTTTGCCCAAACCCCCCTGCAGTTTTCAAAAATGTTTGAAATGTCCGAAATTTGACTCCTGAGCGCGATTTTTTAGCCGAATTCTGACTCTCTGCACCTATTTTCATTTTCAAATTACGACTTTTTATACCGAAAATATGCCAATTACTGAAAACGGCGATGGGTCATATTTTGCCCAAACCCCCCTGCAGTTTTCAAAATGTCTGAAATGTCCGAAATTTGACTCCTGAGCGCGTTTTTTGAGACGAATTCTGATTCTCTGCACCTATTTTCATTTTCAAATTACGACTTTTTATACCGAAAATATGCCAATTACTGAAAACGGCGATGGGTCATATTTTGCCCAAACCCCCCTGCAGTTTTCAAAATGTTTGAAATGTCCGAAATTTGACTCCTGAGCGCGATTTTTTAGCCGAATTCTGACTCTCTGCACCTATTTTCATTTTCAAATTACGACTTTTTATACCGAAAATATGCCAATTACTGAAAACGGCGATGGGTCATATTTTGCCCAAACCCCCCTACAGTTTTCAAAATGTCTGAAATGTCCGAAATTTGACTCCTGAGCGTGATTTTTGAGGCGAATCTGACTCTCTGCACCTGTTTTCATTTTCAAATTACGACTTTTTATACCGAAAATATGCCAATTACTGAAAACGGCGATGGGTCATATTTTGCCCAAACCCTCCTACAGTTTTCAAAATGTCTGAAATGTCCGAAATTTGACTCCTGAGCGCTACTTTTGAGCCGAATTCTGACTCTCTGCACCTATTTTCATTTTCAAATTACGACTTTTTATACCGAAAATATGCCAATTACTGAAAACGGCGATGGGTCATATTTTGCCCAAACCCCCCTGCAGTTTTCAAAATGTTTGAAATGTCCGAAATTTGACTCCTGAGCGCGATTTTATAGCCGAATTCTGACTCTCTGCACCTATTTTCATTTTCAAATTACGACTTTTTATACCGAAAATATGCCAATTACTGAAAACGGCGATGGGTCATATTTTGCCCAAACCCCCCTGCAGTTTTCAAAATGTCTGAAATGTCCGAAATTTGACTCCTGAGCGTGATTTTTGAGGCGAATCTGACTCTCTGCACCGATTTTCATTTCAAATTACGACTTTTTATACCGAAAATATGCCAATTACTGAAAACGGCGATGGGTCATATTTTGCCCAAACCCCCCTGCAGTTTTCAAAATGTCTGAAATGTCCGAAATTTGACTCCCGAGCGTGATTTTTGAGCGGAATTCTGCCTCTTTGCACCTATTTTCATTTTCAAATTACGACTTTTTATACCGAAAATATGCCAATTACTGAAAACGGCGATGGGTCATATTTTGCCCAAACCCCCCTGCAGTTTTCAAAATGTCTGAAATGTCCGAAATTTGACTCCTGAGCGTGATTTTTGAGGCGAATCTGACTCTCTGCACCGATTTTCATTTCAAATTACGACTTTTTATACCGAAAATATGCCAATTACTGAAAACGGCGATGGGTCATATTTTGCCCAAACCCCCCTGCAGTTTTCAAAATGTCTGAAATGTCCGAAATTTGACTCCCGAGCGTGATTTTTGAGCGGAATTCTGACTCTCTGCACCTATTTTCATTTTCAAATTTCGACTTTTTATACCGAAAATATGCCAATTACTGAAAACGGCGATGGGTCATATTTTGCACAAACTCCCCTGCAGTTTTCAAAATGTCTGAAATGTCCGAAATTTGACTCCTGAGTGTGATTTTTGAGACGAATTCTGACTCTCTGCACCTATTTGCATGTTCAAATTACGACTTTTTATACCGAAAATATGCCAATTACTGAAAACGGCGATGGGTCATATTTTGCCCAAACCCCCCTGCAGTTTTCAAAATGTCTGAAATGTCCGAAATTTGACTCCTGAGCGTGACTTTTGAGCCGAATTCTGACTCTCTGCACCTATTTTCATTTTTAAATTACGACTTTTTATACCGAAAATATGCCAATTACTGAAAACGGCGATGGGTCACATTTTGCCCAAACCCCCCTGCAGTTTTCAAAATGTCTGAAATGTCCGAAATTTTACTCCTGAGCGCGATTTTTGAGCCGAATTCTGACTCTCTGCACCTATTTTCATTTTCAAATTACTACTTTTTATACCGAAAATATGCCAATTACTGAAAACGGCGATGGGTCATATTTTGCCCAAACCCCCCTGCAGTTTTCAAAATGTCTGAAATGTCCGAAATTTGACTCCTGTGCGCGATTTTTGAGCCGAATTCTGACTCTCTGCACCTATTTTCATTTTCAAATTACTACTTTTTATACCGAAAATATGCCAATTACTGAAAACGGCGATGGGTCATATTTTGCCCAAACCCCCCTGCAGTTTTCAAAATGTCTGAAATGTCCGAAATTTGACTCCTGAGCGTGATTTTTGAGCCGAATTCTGACTCTCTGCACCTATTTTCATTTTCAAATTACGACTTTTTATATCCCTAAAATATGCCAATTACTGAAAACGGCGATGGGTCATATTTTGCCCAAACCCCCCTGCAGTTTTCAAAATGTCTGAAATGTCCGAAATTTGACCCCTGAGCGCGATTTTTGAGCCGAATTCTGACTCTCTGCACCTATTTTTATTTTCAAATTACGACTTTTTATACCGAAAATATGCCAATTACTGAAAACGGCGATGGGTCATATTTTGCCAAATATAATCGCGATTTTTGCCGCTACCGGCCAAAAATAGCGCGATTTTCGCCGCTAGCGGCCAAAAACCGTGCGATTTTCGCCGCTAGCGGCCAAAAATGAGGCGGTTTTTGCGGCTAACGGCCGAAAACTGCGCTATTAACGACGCTAGCGCCCAGAAACCATGCGATTTTTGCAGCTGGCGGGGAAAAATCGCGCGAATTTCGCCGCTATCTGCCAAAAATCGACCGATTTTTGCCGCTAGCGGCCAAAAAAAGGGCTATTTTCGCCGCTAGCGGCCAAAAATGGGGCGATTTTCGCGGCTAGCGGCCAAAAATCGTGCAAATTTCGAAGCTAGCGGCCAAAAATAGCGCGATTTTCGCCGCTACCGGCCAAAAACCGCGCGATTTTCGCCGCTAGCGGCCAAAAATCGTTCAAATTTCGACGCTAGCGGCCAAAAATCGTGCGAATTTCACCGCTAGCTGCCAAAAATCGCGCGATTTTCGCCGCTAGCGGCCAGAAACTATGCGATTTTTGCAGCTAGCGGGCAAAAATCGCTCGAATATCGCCGCTACCTGCCAAAAATCGACCGATTTTCGCCGCTAGCGGCCAAAAAAGGGGCTATTTTCGCCGCTAGTGGTAAAAAATAGGGCGATTTTCGCCGCTAGCGGCCAAAAATAGGGCGATTTTCGCCGCTAGCGGCCAGAAACTATACGATTTTTGCAGCTGGCGGGCAAAAATAGCGCGATTTTCGCCGCTACAGGCCAAAAACCGCGCGATTTTCGCCTCTAGCGGCGAAAAACCATGCGATTTTCGCCGCTAGCGGCCAGAAACTGCGATTTTTGCAGCTGGCGGGTAAAAATCGCGATTTTCACAGCTACCGGCCTAAAATAGCACGATTTTCGCCGCTAGCGGCAAAAAACCGTGCGATTTTCGCCGCTAGCGGCCAAAAATCGGGCGGTTTTTGCGGCTACCGGCCGAAAACCGCGCTATTTTCGACGCTAGAGGCCAGAAACCATGCGATTTTTGCAGCTGGCGGGCAAAAATCGCGCGAATTTCGCCGCTACCTGCCAAAAATCGACCGATTTTCGCCGCTAGCGGCCAAAAAAGGGGCTATTTTCGCTGCTAGCGGCCAAAAATCGTGCGAATTTCGCCGCTAGGGGCCAGAAACTATGCGATATTTGCAGCTGGCGGGCAAAAATAGCGCGATTTTCGCAGCTACCGGCCAAAAATCAGGCGGTTTTTGCGGCTAACGGCCGAAAACTGCGCTATTTTCGACACTAGCGGCCAGAAACCATGCGATTTTTGCAGCTGGCGGGCAAAAATCGCGCGAATTTCGACGCTAGCTGCCAAAAATCGGGCGGTTTTTGCGGCTACCGGCCGAAAACCGCGCTATTTTCGACGCTAGCGGCCAGAAACCATGCGATTTTTGCAGCTGGCGGGCAAAAATCGCGCGAATTTCGCCGCTACCTGCCAAAAATCGACCGATTTTTGCCGCTAGCGGCCAAAAAAGGGGCTATTTTCGCCGCTAGCGGCCAAAAATCGGGCGATTTTTGCCGCTAACGGCCAAAAACCGCGCTATTTTCGACGCTAGCGGCCAGAAACCATGCGATTTTTGCCGCTGGCGGGCAAAAATCGCGCGATTTTCGCCGCTACCTGCCAAAAATCGACCGATTTTCGCCACTTGCGGCCAATAAAGGGGCTATTTTCGCCGCTAGCGGCCAAGAATGGGGCGATTTTCGCCGCTAGCGGCCAAAAATCGTGCAAATTTCGCCGCTAGCGGCCAAAAATCGTGCGAATTTCGCCGCTAGCGGCCAAAAATCGCGCGATTTTCGCTGCTAACAGCCAGAAATAATGCGATTTTTGCAGCTGGCGGGCAAAAATAGCGCGATTTTCGCCGCTACCGGCTAAAAACCGCGCGATTTTCGCCGCTACCGGCCAAAAAAAAACGCGATTTTCGCCGCTAGCGGCCAAAAGCCGTGCGATTTTCGGCGCTAGCGGCGAAAAATCGGGCGGTTTTTGCGGCTAACGGCCGAAAACCGCGCTATTTTCGACGCTAGCGGCCAGAAACCTTGCGATTTTTGCAGCTGGCGGGCAAAAATCTCGCGAATTTCGCCGCTACCTGCCAAAAATCGACCGATTTTCGCCGCTAGCGGCCAAAAAAGGGGCTATTTTCGCCGCTAGCGGCCAAAAAAGGGGCTATTTTCGCCGCTAGCGGCCAAAAATGGGGCAATTTTCGCCGCTAGCGGCCAAAAATCGTGCGATTTTCGCCGCTAGCGGCCAGAAACTATACGATTTTTGCAGCTGGCGGGCAAAAATAGCGCGATTTTCGCCGCTACAGGCCAAAACCGCGCGATTTTCGCCGCTAGCGGCCAAAAATCGGGCGGTTTTTGCGGCTACCGGCCGAAAACCGCGCTATTTTCGACGCTAGCGGCCAGAAACCATGCGATTTTTGCAGCTGGCGGGCAAAAATCGCGCGAATTTCGCCGCTACCTGCCAAAAATCGACCGATTTTCGCCGCTAGCGGCCCAAAAAGGGGCTATTTTCACTGCTAGCGGCCAAAAATCGTGCGAATTTCGCCGCTAGCGGCCAGAAACTATGCGATAATTGCAGCTGGCGGGCAAAAATAGCGCGATTTTCGCCGCTACCGGCCAAAAATCAGCCGGTTTTTGCGGCTAACGGCCGAAAACTGCGCTATTTTCGACGCTAGCGGCCAGAAACCATGCGATTTTTGCAGCTGGCGGGCAAAAATCGCGCGAATTTCGACGCTAGCTGCCAAAAATCGGGCGGTTTTTGCGGCTACCGGCCGAAAACCGCGCTATTTTCGACGCTAGCGGCCAGAAACCATGCGATTTTTGCAGCTGGCGGGCAAAAATCGCGCGAATTTCGCCGCTACCTGCCAAAAATCGACCGATTTTTGCCGCTAGCGGCCAAAAAAAGGGCTATTTTCGCCGCTAGCGGCCAAAAATCGGGCGATTTTTGCCGCTAACGGCCAAAAACCGCGCTATTTTCGACGCTAGCGGCCAGAAACCATGCGATTTTTGCCGCTGGCGGTCAAAAATAGCGCGATTTTCGCCGCTACCTGCCAAAAATCGACCGATTTTCGCCACTTGCGGCCAATAAAGGGGCTATTTTCGCCGCTAGCGGCCAAGAATGGGGCGATTTTCGCCGCTAGCGGCCAAAAATCTTGCAAATTTCGCCGCTAGCGGCCAAAAATCGCGCGATTTTCGCTGCTAACAGCCAGAAATAAGGCGATTTTAGCAGCTGGCGGGCAAAAATAGCGCGATTTTCGCCGCTACCGGCTAAAAACCGCGCGATTTTCGCCGCTACCGGCCAAAAAAAAGCGCGAATTTCGCCGCTAGCGGCCAAAAGCCATGCAAATTTCGCCGCAAGCGGCCAAAAATCGCGCGATTTTCGCTGCTAGCGGCCAGAAATAATGCGATTTTTGCAGCTGGCGGGCAAAAATAGCGCGATTTTCGCCGCTACCGGCTAAAAACCGCGCGATTTTCGCCGCTAGCGGCCAAAAACATGCGATTTTCGCAGGTGGCGGGCAAAAATCGCTATTTTCGCCGCTACCGGCCAAAAATAGCGCGATTTTCGCCGCTACCGGCCAAACATAGCGCGATTTTCGCCGCTAGCGGCCAAAAACCGTGCGATTTTGGCCGCTAGCGGCCAAAAATCGGGCGGTTTTTGTGGCTAACGGCCAAAAACCGCGCTATTTTCGACGCTAGCGGCCAGAAACCATGCGATTTTTGCAGCTGGCGGGCAAAAATCGCGCGAATTTCGCCGCTACCTGCCAAAAATCGACCAATTTTCGCCGCTAGCGGCTAAAAAAGGGGCTATTTTCGCCATAAGCGGCCAAAAATGGGGCGATTTTCGCCGCTAGCGGCCAAAAATCGTGCAAATTTCGAAACTAGCGGCCAAAAATCGTGCGAATTTCGCCGCTAGCGGCCAAAAATCGCGCGATTTTCGCTGCTAGCGGCCAGAAACTATGCGATTTTTGCAGCTGGCGTGCAAAAATAGCGCGATTTTCGCCGCTAGCGGCCAAAAAAGGGGTTATTTTCGCCGCTAGCGGCCAAAAATGGGGCAATTTTCGCGGCTACCGGCCAAAAATCGTGCAAATTTCGACGCTAGCGGCCAAAAATCGCGCGATTTTCACCGTTAGCGGCCAGAAACTATGCGATTTTTGCAGCAGGCGGGCAAAAATAGCGCGATATTCGCCGCTACCGGCCAAAAACCGCGCGATTTTCGCAGCTGGCGGGCAAAAATCGCGATTTTCGCCGCTACCGGCCAAAAATAGCGCGATTTTCGCATCTAGCGGCCAAAAACCATGCGATTTTCGCAGCTGGCGTGCAAAAATCGCGATTTTCGCCGCTACCGGCCAAAAACCGCGCGATTTTTGCCGCTCCCGGCCAAAAACCGCGCGATTTTCGCCACTAGCGGCCAAAAACCGTGCGATTTTCGCCGCTAGCGGCCAAAAATCGGATGGTTTTTGCGGCTAACGGCCAAAAACCGCGCTATTTTCGACGCTAGCGGCCAGAAACCATGCGATTTTTGCAGCTGGCGGGCAAAAATCGCGCGAATTTCGCCGCTACCTGCCAAAAATCGACCGATTTTCGCCGCTAGCGGCCAAAAAAGGGCCTATTTTCGCCGCTAGCGGCCAAAAAAGGGGCTATTTTCGCTGCTAGCGGCCAAAAATGGGGCGATTTTCGCAGCTAGCGGCCAAAAATCGTGCAAATTTCGACGCTAGCGGCCAAAAATCGTGCGAATTTCGCCGCAAGCGGCCAAAAATCGCGCGATTTTCGCCGCTAGCGGCCAGAAACTATGCGATATTTGCAACTGGCGGGCAAAAATAGCGCGATTTTCGCCGCTACCGGCCAAAAACCGCGATTTTCACCGCTAGCGGCCAAAAACATGCGATTTTCGCAGCTGGCGGGCAAAAATCGCGATTTTCGCCGCTACCGGCCAAAAACCGTGCGATTTTCGCCGCTAGCGGCCAAAAATCAGGCGGTTTTTGCGGCTAACGGCCGAAAACAGCGCTATTTTCGACGCTAGCGGCCAGAAACCATGCGATTTTTGCAGCTGGCGGGCAAAAATCGCGCAAATTTCGCCGCTACCTGCCAAAAATCGTGCGAATTTCGCTGCTAGCGGCCAAAAATCGCGCGATTTTCGCTGCTAGCGGCCAGAAATAATGCGATTTTTGCAGCTGGCGGGCAAAAATAGCAAGATTTTCGCCGCTACCGGCTAAAAACCGCGCGATTTTCGCCGCTAGCGGCCAAAAACAGACGATTTTCGCAGCTGGCGGGCAAAAATTGCGATTTTCGCCGCTACCGGCCAAAAACCGTGCGATTTTCGCCGCTGGCGGGCAAAAATCGCGCTATTTTCGCTGATACCTGCCAAAAATCGACCGATTTTCGCCGCTTGCGGCCAATAAAGGGGCTATTTTCGCCGCTAGCTGCCAAGAATGGGGCGATTTTCGCCGCTAGCGGCCAAAAATGGTGCAAATTTCGCCGCTAGCTTCCAAAAATCGTGCAAATTTCGCCGCTAGCGGCCAAAAATAGCGTGATTTTCGCTGCTAACGGCCAGAAATAATGCGATTTTTGCAGCTGGCGGGCAAAAATAGCGCGATTTTCGCCGCTACTGGCTAAAAACCGGGCGATTTTTGCCGCTAGGGGCCAAAAAAATGCGATTTACGCAGGTGGCGGGCAAAAATCGTGATTTTCGCCGCTACTGGCCAAAAATAGCGCATTTTTCGCCGCTACCGGCCAAAAACGGTGCGGTTTTCGGCGCTAGCGGCCAAAAATCGGGCGATTTTTGCCGCTAGCGGCCAAAAACCATGCGATTTTCGCAGCTGGCATGCAAAAATCGCGATTTTCGCCGCTACGGGCCAGAAATAGCGCGATTTTCGCCGCTTGCGGCCAAAAACCGTGCGGTTTTCGGCGCTAGCGGCCAAAAATCGGGCGATTTTTGCCGCTAACGGCCGAAAACCGCGCTATTTTCGACGCTAGCGGCCAGAAACCATGCGATTTTCGCCGCTAGCGGCCAAAAACATGCGATTTTCGCAGCTGGCGGACAAAAATCGCGATTTTCGCCGCTACCGGCCAAACATAGCGCGAATTTCGCCGCTAACTGCCAAAAATCGACCGATTTTCGCCGCTAGCGGCCAAAAAAGGGGGCTATTTTCGCCATAAGCGGCCAAAAATGGGGCGATTTTCGCCGCGAGCGGCCAAAAATCGTGCAAATTTCGACACTAGCGGCCAAAAAAGGGGCTATTTTCGCCGCTAGCGGCCAAAAATGGGGCAATTTTCGCAGCTACCGGCCAAAAATCGTGCAAATTTCGACGCTAGCGGCCAAAAATCGCGCGATTTTCGCCGCTACCGGCCAAAAACCGCGCGATTTTCGCCGCTAGCGGCCAAAAACATGCAATTTTCGCAGCTGGCGGGCAAAAATCGCGATTTTCGCCGCTACCGGCCAAAAACCGCGCGATTTTCGCGTCTAGCGGCCAAAAACCACGCGATTTTCGCAGCTGGCGTGCAAAAATCGCGATTTTCGCCGCTTCTGGCCAAAAATGGTGCGATTTTCGCCGCTTGCGGCCAAAAACCGTGCGGTTTTCGCCGCTAGCGGCCAAAAATCGGGCGATTTTTGCCGCTAACGGCCGAAAACCGCGCTATTTTCGACGCTAGCGACCAAAAACGTGCGATTTTCGCAGCTGGCGGGAAAAAATCGTAATTTTCGCCGCGGCCAAAAACCGTGCGATTTTCGCCGCTAGCGGCGAAAAATCGGGCGGTTTTTGTGGCTAACGGCCAAAAACCGCGCTATTTTCGACGTTAGCGGCCAGGAACCATGCGATTTTTGCAGCTGGCGGGCAAAAATCGCGCGAATTTCGCCGCTACCTGCCAAAAATCGACCGATTTTCGCCGCTAGCGGCCAAAAAAGGGTCTATTTTCGCCGCTAGCGGCCAAAAATGGGGCGATTTTCGCCGCTAGCGGCCAAAAATCGTGCAAATTTCGCCGCTAGCGGCCAAATATCGTGCGAATTTCGCTGCTAGCGGCCAAAAATCGCGATTTTCGCCGCTACCGTCCAAAAATAGCGCGATTTTCGCCGCTAGCGGCCAAAAACCGTGCGATTTTCGCCGCTAGCGGCCAAAAATCGGGCGGTTTTTGTGGCTAACGGCCAAAAACCGAGCTATTTTCGACGCTAGCGGCCAGAAACCATGCGATTTTTGCAGCTACCGGGCAAAAATCGCGCGAATTTCGCCGATACCTGCCAAAAAAGGGGCTATTTTCGCCGTTAGCGGCCAAAAAAGGGGCAATTTTCGCGGCTAGCGGCCAAAAATCGTGCAAATTTCGACGCTAGCGGCCAAAAATCGCGCGATTTTCACCGCTAGCGGCCAGAAACTATGCGATTTTTGCAGCTGGCGGGCAAAAATAGCGCGATTTTCGCCGCTACCGGCCAAAAACCGCGCGATTTTCGCCGCTAGCGGCCAAAAACATGCGATTTTCGCAGCTGGCGGGCAAAAATCGCGATTTTCGCCGCTACCGGCCAAAAACCACGCGATTTTCGCGTCTAGCGGCCAAAAACCACGCGATTTTCGCAGCTGGCGTGCAAAAATCGCGATTTTCGCCGCTTCCGGCCAAAAATGGCGCGATTTTCGCCGCTTGCGGCCAAAAACAGTGCGGTTTTCGCCGCTAGCGGCAAAAAATCAGGCGGTTTTTGCGGCTAACGGCCGAAAACTGCGCTATTTTCGACGCTAGCGGCCAGAAACCATGCGATTTTTGCAGCTGGCGGGCAAAAATCGCGCGAATTTCGCCGCTACCTGCCAAAAATCGACCGATTTTTGCCGCTAGCGGCCAAAAAAGGGGCTATTTTCGCCGCTAGCGGCCAAAAATCGGGCGATTTTTGCCGCTAACGGCCAAAAACGGCGCTATTTTCGACGCTAGCGGCCAGAAACTATGCGATTTTTGCCGCTAGCGGGCAAAAATCGCGCGATTTTCGCTGCTACCTGCCAAAAATCGACCGATTTTCGCCGCTTGCGGCCAATAAAGGGGCTATTTTCGCCGCTACCGGCCAAAAACCGCGCGATTTTCGCCACTAGCGGCCAAAAATGGGGCGATTTTCGCCGCTAGCGGCCAAAAATCGTGCAAATTTCGCCGCTAGCGGCCAAATATCGTGCGAATTTCGCTGCTAGCGGCCAAAATTCGCGCAATTTTCGCCGCTAGCGGCCAGAAACTATGCGATTTTTGCAGCTGGCGGGCAAAAATAGCGCGATTTTCGCCGCTACCGGCCAAAAACCGCGCGATTTTAGCAGCTAGCGGCCAAAAAAGGGTCTATTTTCGCCGCTAGCGGCCAAAAATGGGGCGATTTTCGCCGCTAGCGGCCAAAAATCGTGCAAATTTCGACGCTAGCGGCCAAATATCGTGCGAATTTCGCTGCTAGCGGCCAAAATTCGCGCAATTTTCGCCGCTAGCGGCCAGAAACTATGCGATTTTTGCAGCTGGCGGGCAAAAATAGCGCGATTTTCGCCGCTACCGGCCAAAAACCGCGCGATTTTCGCCGCTACCGTCCAAAAATAGCGCGATTTTCGCCGCTAGCGGCCAAAAACATGCAATTTTCGCAGCTGGCGGGCAAAAATCGCGATTTTCGCCGCTACCGGCCAAAAACCGCGCGATTTTCGCGTCTAGCGGCCAAAAACCATGCGATTTTCGCAGCTGGCGTGCAAAAATCGCGATTTTCGCCGCTTCCGGCCAAAAATGGCGCGATTTTCGCCGCTTGCGGCCAAAAACCGTGCGGTTTTCGCCGCTAGCGGCCAAAAATCGGGCGATTTTTGCCGCTAACGGCCGAAAAACGCGCTATTTTCGACGCTAGCGACCAAAAACGTGCGATTTTCGCAGCTGGCGGGAAAAAATCGTAATTTTCGCCGCGGCCAAAAACCGTGCGATTTTCGCCGCTAGCGGCGAAAAATCGGGCGGTTTTTGTGGCTAACGGCCAAAAACCGCGCTATTTTCGACGTTAGCGGCCAGGAACCATGCGATTTTTGCAGCTGGCGGGCAAAAATCGCGCGAATTTCGCCGCTACCTGCCAAAAATCGACCGATTTTCGCCGCTAGCGGCCAAAAAAGGGTCTATTTTCGCCGCTAGCGGCCAAAAATGGGGCGATTTTCGCCGCTAGCGGCCAAAAATCGTGCAAATTTCGCCGCTAGCGGCCAAATATCGTGCGAATTTCGCTGCTAGCGGCCAAAAATCGCGATTTTCGCCGCTACCGTCCAAAAATAGCGCGATTTTCGCCGCTAGCGGCCAAAAACCGTGCGATTTTCGCAGCTGGCGGGCAAAAATCGCGATTTTCGCCGCTACCGGCCAAAAATAGCGCGATTTTCGCATCTAGCGGCCAAAAACCATGCGAATTTCGCAGCTGGCGTGCAAAAATCGCGATTTTCGCCGCTACCGGCCAAAAACCGCGCGATTTTTGCCGCTCCCGGCCAAAAACCGCGCGATTTTCGCCACTAGCGGCCAAAAACCGTGCGATTTTCGCCGCTAGCGGCCAAAAATCGGATGGTTTTTGCGGCTAACGGCCAAAAACCGCGCTATTTTCGACGCTAGCGGCCAGAAACCATGCGATTTTTGCAGCTGGCGGGCAAAAATCGCGCGAATTTCGCCGCTACCTGCCAAAAATCGACCGATTTTCGCCGCTAGCGGCCAAAAAAGGGCCTATTTTCGCCGCTAGCGGCCAAAAAAGGGGCTATTTTCGCTGCTAGCGGCCAAAAATGGGGCGATTTTCGCAGCTAGCGGCCAAAAATCGTGCAAATTTCGACGCTAGCGGCCAAAAATCGTGCGAATTTCGCCGCAAGCGGCCAAAAATCGCGCGATTTTCGCCGCTAGCGGCCAGAAACTATGCGATATTTGCAACTGGCGGGCAAAAATAGCGCGATTTTCGCCGCTACCGGCCAAAAACCGCGATTTTCACCGCTAGCGGCCAAAAACATGCGATTTTCGCAGCTGGCGGGCAAAAATCGCGATTTTCGCCGCTACCGGCCAAAAACCGTGCGATTTTCGCCGCTAGCGGCCAAAAATCAGGCGGTTTTTGCGGCTAACGGCCGAAAACAGCGCTATTTTCGACGCTAGCGGCCAGAAACCATGCGATTTTTGCAGCTGGCGGGCAAAAATCGCGCAAATTTCGCCGCTACCTGCCAAAAATCGTGCGAATTTCGCTGCTAGCGGCCAAAAATCGCGCGATTTTCGCTGCTAGCGGCCAGAAATAATGCGATTTTTGCAGCTGGCGGGCAAAAATAGCAAGATTTTCGCCGCTACCGGCTAAAAACCGCGCGATTTTCGCCGCTAGCGGCCAAAAACAGACGATTTTCGCAGCTGGCGGGCAAAAATTGCGATTTTCGCCGCTACCGGCCAAAAACCGTGCGATTTTCGCCGCTGGCGGGCAAAAATCGCGCTATTTTCGCTGATACCTGCCAAAAATCGACCGATTTTCGCCGCTTGCGGCCAATAAAGGGGCTATTTTCGCCGCTAGCTGCCAAGAATGGGGCGATTTTCGCCGCTAGCGGCCAAAAATGGTGCAAATTTCGCCGCTAGCTTCCAAAAATCGTGCAAATTTCGCCGCTAGCGGCCAAAAATAGCGTGATTTTCGCTGCTAACGGCCAGAAATAATGCGATTTTTGCAGCTGGCGGGCAAAAATAGCGCGATTTTCGCCGCTACTGGCTAAAAACCGGGCGATTTTTGCCGCTAGGGGCCAAAAAAATGCGATTTACGCAGGTGGCGGGCAAAAATCGTGATTTTCGCCGCTACTGGCCAAAAATAGCGCATTTTTCGCCGCTACCGGCCAAAAACGGTGCGGTTTTCGGCGCTAGCGGCCAAAAATCGGGCGATTTTTGCCGCTAGCGGCCAAAAACCATGCGATTTTCGCAGCTGGCATGCAAAAATCGCGATTTTCGCCGCTACGGGCCAGAAATAGCGCGATTTTCGCCGCTTGCGGCCAAAAACCGTGCGGTTTTCGGCGCTAGCGGCCAAAAATCGGGCGATTTTTGCCGCTAACGGCCGAAAACCGCGCTATTTTCGACGCTAGCGGCCAGAAACCATGCGATTTTCGCCGCTAGCGGCCAAAAACATGCGATTTTCGCAGCTGGCGGACAAAAATCGCGATTTTCGCCGCTACCGGCCAAACATAGCGCGAATTTCGCCGCTAACTGCCAAAAATCGACCGATTTTCGCCGCTAGCGGCCAAAAAAGGGGGCTATTTTCGCCATAAGCGGCCAAAAATGGGGCGATTTTCGCCGCGAGCGGCCAAAAATCGTGCAAATTTCGACACTAGCGGCCAAAAAAGGGGCTATTTTCGCCGCTAGCGGCCAAAAATGGGGCAATTTTCGCAGCTACCGGCCAAAAATCGTGCAAATTTCGACGCTAGCGGCCAAAAATCGCGCGATTTTCGCCGCTACCGGCCAAAAACCGCGCGATTTTCGCCGCTAGCGGCCAAAAACATGCAATTTTCGCAGCTGGCGGGCAAAAATCGCGATTTTCGCCGCTACCGGCCAAAAACCGCGCGATTTTCGCGTCTAGCGGCCAAAAACCACGCGATTTTCGCAGCTGGCGTGCAAAAATCGCGATTTTCGCCGCTTCTGGCCAAAAATGGTGCGATTTTCGCCGCTTGCGGCCAAAAACCGTGCGGTTTTCGCCGCTAGCGGCCAAAAATCGGGCGATTTTTGCCGCTAACGGCCGAAAACCGCGCTATTTTCGACGCTAGCGACCAAAAACGTGCGATTTTCGCAGCTGGCGGGAAAAAATCGTAATTTTCGCCGCGGCCAAAAACCGTGCGATTTTCGCCGCTAGCGGCGAAAAATCGGGCGGTTTTTGTGGCTAACGGCCAAAAACCGCGCTATTTTCGACGTTAGCGGCCAGGAACCATGCGATTTTTGCAGCTGGCGGGCAAAAATCGCGCGAATTTCGCCGCTACCTGCCAAAAATCGACCGATTTTCGCCGCTAGCGGCCAAAAAAGGGTCTATTTTCGCCGCTAGCGGCCAAAAATGGGGCGATTTTCGCCGCTAGCGGCCAAAAATCGTGCAAATTTCGCCGCTAGCGGCCAAATATCGTGCGAATTTCGCTGCTAGCGGCCAAAAATCGCGATTTTCGCCGCTACCGTCCAAAAATAGCGCGATTTTCGCCGCTAGCGGCCAAAAACCGTGCGATTTTCGCCGCTAGCGGCCAAAAATCGGGCGGTTTTTGTGGCTAACGGCCAAAAACCGAGCTATTTTCGACGCTAGCGGCCAGAAACCATGCGATTTTTGCAGCTACCGGGCAAAAATCGCGCGAATTTCGCCGACACCTGCCAAAAAAGGGGCTATTTTCGCCGTTAGCGGCCAAAAAAGGGGCAATTTTCGCGGCTAGCGGCCAAAAATCGTGCAAATTTCGACGCTAGCGGCCAAAAATCGCGCGATTTTCACCGCTAGCGGCCAGAAACTATGCGATTTTTGCAGCTGGCGGGCAAAAATAGCGCGATTTTCGCCGCTACCGGCCAAAAACCGCGCGATTTTCGCCGCTAGCGGCCAAAAACATGCGATTTTCGCAGCTGGCGGGCAAAAATCGCGATTTTCGCCGCTACCGGCCAAAAACCACGCGATTTTCGCGTCTAGCGGCCAAAAACCACGCGATTTTCGCAGCTGGCGTGCAAAAATCGCGATTTTCGCCGCTTCCGGCCAAAAATGGCGCGATTTTCGCCGCTTGCGGCCAAAAACAGTGCGGTTTTCGCCGCTAGCGGCAAAAAATCAGGCGGTTTTTGCGGCTAACGGCCGAAAACTGCGCTATTTTCGACGCTAGCGGCCAGAAACCATGCGATTTTTGCAGCTGGCGGGCAAAAATCGCGCGAATTTCGCCGCTACCTGCCAAAAATCGACCGATTTTTGCCGCTAGCGGCCAAAAAAGGGGCTATTTTCGCCGCTAGCGGCCAAAAATCGGGCGATTTTTGCCGCTAACGGCCAAAAACGGCGCTATTTTCGACGCTAGCGGCCAGAAACTATGCGATTTTTGCCGCTAGCGGGCAAAAATCGCGCGATTTTCGCTGCTACCTGCCAAAAATCGACCGATTTTCGCCGCTTGCGGCCAATAAAGGGGCTATTTTCGCCGCTACCGGCCAAAAACCGCGCGATTTTCGCCACTAGCGGCCAAAAATGGGGCGATTTTCGCCGCTAGCGGCCAAAAATCGTGCAAATTTCGCCGCTAGCGGCCAAATATCGTGCGAATTTCGCTGCTAGCGGCCAAAATTCGCGCAATTTTCGCCGCTAGCGGCCAGAAACTATGCGATTTTTGCAGCTGGCGGGCAAAAATAGCGCGATTTTCGCCGCTACCGGCCAAAAACCGCGCGATTTTCGCAGCTAGCGGCCAAAAAAGGGTCTATTTTCGCCGCTAGCGGCCAAAATTGGGGCGATTTTCGCCGCTAGCGGCCAAAAATCGTGCAAATTTCGACGCCAGCGGCCAAATATCGTGCGAATTTCGCTGCTAGCGGCCAAAATTCGCGCAATTTTCGCCGCTAGCGGCCAGAAACTATGCGATTTTTGCAGCTGGCGGGCAAAAATAGCGCGATTTTCGCCGCTACCGGCCAAAAACCGCGCGATTTTCGCCGCTAGCGGCCAAAAACATGCGATTTTCGCAGCTGGCGTGCAAAAATCGCGATTTTCGCCGCTACCGTCCAAAAATAGCGCGATTTTCGCCGCTAGCGGCCAAAAACATGCAATTTTCGCAGCTGGCGGGCAAAAATCGCGATTTTCGCCGCTACCGGCCAAAAACCGCGCGATTTTCGCGTCTAGCGGCCAAAAACCATGCGATTTTCGCAGCTGGCGTGCAAAAATCGCGATTTTCGCCGCTTCCGGCCAAAAATGGCGCGATTTTCGCCGCTTGCGGCCAAAAACCGTGCGGTTTTCGCCGCTAGCGGCCAAAAATCGGGCGATTTTTGCCGCTAACGGCCGAAAAACGCGCTATTTTCGACGCTAGCGACCAAAAACGTGCGATTTTCGCAGCTGGCGGGAAAAAATCGCAATTTTCGCCGCGGCCAAAAACCGTGCGATTTTCGCCGCTAGCGGCCAAAAATCGGGCGGTTTTTGCGGCTAACGGCCAAAAACCGAGCTATTTTCGACGCTAGCGGCCAGAAACCATGAGATTTTTGCAGCTACCGGGCAAAAATCGCGCGAATTTAGCCGATACCTGTCAAAAAAGGGGCTATTTTCGCCGCTAGCGGCCAAAAAAGGGGCTATTTTCGCCGCTAGCGGCCAAAAAAGGGGCAATTTTCGCGGCTAGCGACCAAAAATCGTGCAAATTTCGACGCTAGCGGCCAAAAATCGCGCGATTTTCACCGCTAGCGGCCAGAAACTATGCGATTTTTGCAGCTGGCGGGCAAAAATAGCGCGATTTTTGCCGCTACCGGCCAAAAACCGCGCGATTTTCGCCGCTAGCGGCCAAAAACATGCAATTTTCGCAGCTGGCGGGCAAAAATCGCGATTTTCGCCGCTACCGGCCAAAAACCGCGCGATTTTCGCGTCTAGCGGCCAAAAACCACGCGATTTTCGCAGCTGGCGTGCAAAAATCGCGATTTTCGCCGCTTCCGGACAAAAATGGCGCGATTTTCGCCGCTTGCGGCCAAAAACCGTGCGGTTTTCGCCGCTAGCGGCCAAAAATCGGGCGATTTTTGCCGCTAACGGCCGAAAACCGCGCTATTTTCGACGCTAGCGACCAAAAACGTGTGATTTTCGCAGCTGGCGGGAAAAAATCGCAATTTTCGCCGCGGCCAAAAACCGTGCGATTTTCGCCGCTAGCGGCCAAAAATCGGGCGGTTTTTGCGGCTAACGGCCAAAAACCGAGCTATTTTCGACGCTAGTGGCCAGAAACCATGCGATTTTTGCAGCTACCGGGCAAAAATCGCGCGAATTTCGCCGATACCTGCCAAAAAAGGGGCTATTTTCGCCGCTAGCGGCCAAAAAAGGGGCTATTTTCGCCGCTAGCGGCCAAAAAAGAGGCAATTTTCGCGGCTAGCGGCCAAAAATCGTGCAAATTTCGACGCTAGCGGCCAAATATCGTGCGAATTTCGCTGCTAGCGGCCAAAATTCGCGCAATTTTCGCCGCTAGCGGCCAGAAACTATGCGATTTTTGCAGCTGGCGGGCAAAAATAGCGCGATTTTCGCCGCTACCGGCCAAAAACCGCGCGATTTTCGCCGCTAGCGGCCAAAAACATGCGATTTTCGCAGCTGGCGTGCAAAAATCGCGATTTTCGCCGCTACCGTCCAAAAATAGCGCGATTTTCGCCGCTAGCGGCCAAAAACATGCAATTTTCGCAGCTGGCGGGCAAAAATCGCGATTTTCGCCGCTACCGGCCAAAAACCGCGCGATTTTCGCGTCTAGCGGCCAAAAACCATGCGATTTTCGCAGCTGGCGTGCAAAAATCGCGATTTTCGCCGCTTCCGGCCAAAAATGGCGCGATTTTCGCCGCTTGCGGCCAAAAACCGTGCGGTTTTCGCCGCTAGCGGCCAAAAATCGGGCGATTTTTGCCGCTAACGGCCGAAAACCGCGCTATTTTCGACGCTAGCGACCAAAAACGTACGATTTTCGCAGCTGTCGGGAAAAAATCGCAATTTTCGCCGCGGCCAAAAACCGTGCGATTTTCGCCGCTAGCGGCCAAAAATCGGGCGGTTTTTGCGGCTAACGGCCAAAAACCGAGCTATTTTCGACGCTAGCGGCCAGAAACCATGAGATTTTTGCAGCTACCGGGCAAAAATCGCGCGAATTTCGCCGATACCTGTCAAAAAAGGGGCTATTTTCGCCGCTAGCGGCGAAAAAAGGGGCTATTTTCGCCGCTAGCGGCCAAAAAAGGGGCAATTTTCGCGGCTAGCGACCAAAAATCGTGCAAATTTCGACGCTAGCGGCCAAAAATCGCGCGATTTTCACCGCTAGCGGCCAGAAACTATGCGATTTTTGCAGCTGGCGGGCAAAAATAGCGCGATTTTCGCCGCTACCGGCCAAAAACCGCGCGATTTTCGCCGCTAGCGGCCAAAAACATGCAATTTTCGCAGCTGGCGGGCAAAAATCGCGATTTTCGCCGCTACCGGCCAAAAACCGCGCGATTTTCGCGTCTAGCGGCCAAAAACCACGCGATTTTCGCAGCTGGCGTGCAAAAATCGCGATTTTCGCCGCTTGCGGCCAAAAATGGCGCGATTTTCGCCGCTTGCGGCCTAAACCGTGCGGTTTTCGCCGCTAGCGGCCAAAAATCGGGCGATTTTTGCCGCTAATGGCCGAAAACCGCGCTATTTTCGACGCTAGCGACCAAAAACGTGCGATTTTCGCAGCTGGCGGGAAAAAATCGCAATTTTCGGCGCGGCCAAAAACCGTGCGATTTTCGCCGCCAGCGGCCAAAAATCGGGCGGTTTTTGCGGCTAACGGCCAAAAACCGAGCTATTTTCGACGCTAGCGGCCAGAAACCATGCGATTTTTGCAGCTACCGGGCAAAAATCGCGCGAATTTCGCCGATACCTGCCAAAAAAGGGGCTATTTTCGCCGCTAGCGGCCAAAAAAGGGGCTATTTTCGCCGCTAGCGGCCAAAAAAGAGGCAATTTTCGCGGCTAGCGGCCAAAAATCGTGCAAATTTCGACGCTAGCGGCCAAAAATCGCGCGATTTTCACTGCTAGCGGCCAGAAACTATGCGATTTTTGCAGCTGGCGGGCAAAAATAGCGCGATTTTCGCCGCTACCGG
Organism: Procambarus clarkii; assembly: GCF_040958095.1. Taxonomy (NCBI): domain Eukaryota; kingdom Metazoa; phylum Arthropoda; class Malacostraca; order Decapoda; family Cambaridae; genus Procambarus; species Procambarus clarkii. The sequence goes on along the minus strand of NC_091207.1, from coordinate 22,641,150 downwards.
CCAAAAACCGCGCGATTTTCGCCGCTAGCGGCCAAAAACATGCGATTTTCGCAGCTGGCGGGCAAAAATCGCGATTTTCGCCGCTACCGGCCAAAAACCGCGCGATTTTTGCGTCTAGCGGCCAAAAACCACGCGATTTTCGCAGCTTCCGGCCAAAAATCGTGCGATTTTCGCCGCTAGCGGCCAGAAACTATGCGATTTTTGCAGCTAACGGGCAAAAATCGTGCGAATTTCGCCGCTACCTGCCAAAAATCGACCGATTTTCGCTGCTAGCGGCCAAAAAAGGGCCTATTTTCGCCGCTAGCGGCCAAAAAAGTGGCTATTTTCGCCGCTAGCGGCCAAAAATGGGGCGATTTTCGCCGCTAGCGGCCAAAAACATGCGATTTTCGCAGCTGGCGGGCAAAAATGGCGATTTTCGCCGCTACAGGCCAAAAATAGCGCGATTTTTGCCGCTAGCGGCCAAAAACAGTGCGATTTTCGCCGCTAGCGGCCAAAAATCGGGCGGTTTTTGCGGCTAACGACCAAAAACCGCGCTATTTTCGACGCTAGCGGCCAGAAACCATGCGATTTTTGCAGCTGGCGGGCAAAAATTGCGGGAATTTCGCCGCTACCTGCCAAAAATCGACCGATTTTCGCCGCTAGCGGCCAAAAAAGGGGCTATTTTCGCCGCTATCGGCCAAAAACCGTGCGATTTTCGCCGCTATCGGCCAAAAACCGCGCGATTTTCGCCGCTAACCGCCCAAAAACATGCGATTTTCGCAGCTGACGGGCAAAAATCGCGATTTTCGCCTATAACCGACTAAAAATAACGCGATTTTCGCGTCTAGCGGCCAAAAACCATGCGATTTTCGCAGCTGGCGTGCAAAAATCGCGATTTTCGCCGCTACCGACCAAAAATAGCGCGATTTTCGCGTCTAGCGGCCAAAAACCATGCGATTTTCGCCGCTATCGGCCAAAAACCGCGCGATTTTCGCCGCTAGCCGCCCAAAAACATGTGATTTTCGCAGCTGACGGGCAAAAATCGCGATTTCCGCCTATAACCGACTAAAAATAACGCGATTTTCGCGTCTAGCGGCCAAAAAGCATGCGATTTTCGCAGCTGGCGTGCAAAAATCGCGATTTTCGCCGCTACTGGCCAAAAATAGCGCGATTTTCGCCGCTTGCGGCCAAAAACCGTGCGGTTTTCGCCGCTAGCGGCCAAGAATCAGGCGATTTTTGCCGCTAACGGCCGAAAATCGCGCTATTTTCGACGCTAGCGGCCAGAAACCATGCGATTTTTGCAGCTGGCGGGCAAAAATCGCGCGAATTTCACCGCTACCTGCCAAAAATCGAACGATTTTCGGCGCTAGCGGCCAAAAATCGTGCAAATTTCGCCGCTAGCGGCCAAATATCGTGCGAATTTCGCTGCTAGCGGCCAAAATTCGCGCAATTTTCGCCGCTAGCGGCCAGAAACTATGCGATTTTTGCAGCTGGCGGGCAAAAATAGCGCGATTTTCGCCGCTACCGGCCAAAAACCGCGCGATTTTCGCAGCTAGCGGCCAAAAAAGGGTCTATTTTCGCCGCTAGCGGCCAAAAATGGGGCGATTTTCGCCGCTAGCGGCCAAAAATCGTGCAAATTTCGACGCTAGCGGCCAAATATCGTGCGAATTTCGCTGCTAGCGGCCAAAATTCGCGCAATTTTCGCCGCTAGCGGCCAGAAACTATGCGATTTTTGCAGCTGGCGGGCAAAAATAGCGCGATTTTCGCCGCTACCGGCCAAAAACCGCGCGATTTTCGCCGCTAGCGGCCAAAAACATGCGATTTTCGCAGCTGGCGTGCAAAAATCGCGATTTTCGCCGCTACCGTCCAAAAATAGCGCGATTTTCGCCGCTAGCGGCCAAAAACATGCAATTTTCGCAGCTGGCGGGCAAAAATCGCGATTTTCGCCGCTACCGGCCAAAAACCGCGCGATTTTCGCGTCTAGCGGCCAAAAACCATGCGATTTTCGCAGCTGGCGTGCACAAATCGCGATTTTCGCCGCTTCCGGCCAAAAACGGCGCGATTTTCGCCGCTTGCGGCCAAAAACCGTGCGGTTTTCGCCGCTAGCGGCCAAAAATCGGGCGATTTTTGCCGCTAACGGCCGAAAACCGCGCTATTTTTGACGCTAGCGACCAAAAACGTGCGATTTTCGCAGCTGGCGGGAAAAAATCGCAATTTTCGCTGCGGCCAAAAACCGTGCGATTTTCGCCGCTAGCGGCCAAAAATCGGGCGGTTTTTGCGGCTAACGGCCAAAAACCGAGCTATTTTCGACGCTAGCGGCCAGAAACCATGAGATTTTTGCAGCTACCGGGCAAAAATCGCGCGAATTTCGCCGATACCTGTCAAAAAAGGGGCTATTTTCGCCGCTAGCGGCCAAAAAAGGGGCTATTTTCGCCGCTAGCGGCCAAAAAAGGGGCAATTTTCGCTGCTAGCGACCAAAAATCGTGCAAATTTCGACGCTAGCGGCCAAAAATCGCGCGATTTTCACCGCTAGCGGCCAGAAACTATGCGATTTTTGCAGCTGGCGGGCAAAAATAGCGCGATTTTCGCCGCTAGCGGCCAAAAACATGCAATTTTCGCAGCTGGCGGGCAAAAATCGCGATTTTCGCCGCTACCGACTAAAAATAACGCGATTTTCGCGTCTAGCGGCCAAAAACCATGCGATTTTTGCAGCTGGCGTGCAAAAATCGCGATTTTCGCCGCTACCGACCAAAAATAGCGCGATTTTCGCGTCTAGCGGCCAAAAACCATGCGATTTTCGCAGCTGGCGTGCAAAAATCGCGATTTTCGCCGCTACCGGCCAAAAATAGCGCGATTTTCGCCGCTTGCGGCCAAAAACCGTGCGAATTTCCCTGCTAGCGGCCAAAATTCGCGCGATTTTCGCCGCTAGCGGCCAGAAACTATGCGATTTTTGCAGCTGGTGGGCAAAAATAGCGCGATTTTCGCCGCTACCGGCCAAAAACCGCGCGATTTTCGCCGCTAGCGGCCAAAAACATGCGATTTTGGCAGCTGGCGTGCAAAAATCGCGATTTTCGCCGCTACCGGCCAAAATAAGCGCGATTTTCGCCGCTACCGGCCAAAAACCGCGCGATTTTCGCAGCTAGCGGCCAAAAAAGGGTCTATTTTCGCCGCTAGCGGCCAAAAATGGGGCGATTTTCGCCGCTAGCGGCCAAAAATCGTGCAAATTTCGACGCTAGCGGCCAAATATCGTGCGAATTTCGCTGCTAGCGGCCAAAATTCGCGCAATTTTCGCCGCTAGCGGCCAGAAACTATGCGATTTTTGCAGCTGGCGGGCAAAAATAGCGCGATTTTCGCCGCTACCGGCCAAAAACCGCGCGATTTTCTTTGCTAGCGGCCAAAAACATGCGATTTTTGCAGCTGGCGTGCAAAAATCGCGATTTTCGCCGCTACCGTCCAAAAATAGCGCGATTTTCGCCGCTAGCGGCCAAAAACATGCAATTTTCGCAGCTGGCGGGCAAAAATCGCGATTTTCGCCGCTACCGGCCAAAAACCGCGCGATTTTCGCGTCTAGCGGCCAAAAACCATGCGATTTTCGCAGCTGGCGTGCAAAAATCGCGATTTTCGCCGCTTCCGGCCAAAAATGGCGCGATTTTCGCCGCTTGCGGCCAAAAACCGTGCGGTTTTCGCCGCTACCGACCAAAAATCGGGCGATTTTTGCCGCTAACGGCCGAAAACCGCGCTATTTTCGACGCTAGCGACCAAAAACGTGCGATTTTCGCAGCTGGCGGGAAAAAATCGCAATTTTCGCCGCGGCCAAAAACCGTGCGATTTTCGCCGCTAGCGGCCAAAAATCGGGCGGTTTTTGCGGCTAACGGCCAAAAACCGAGCTATTTTCGACGCTAGCGGCCAGAAACCATGAGATTTTTGCAGCTACCGGGCAAAAATCGCGCGAATTTCGCCGATACCTGTCAAAAAAGGGGCTATTTTCGCCGCTAGCGGCCAAAAAAGGGGCTATTTTCGCCGCTAGCGGCCAAAAAAGGGGCAATTTTCGCGGCTAGCGGCCAAAAATCGTGCAAATTTCGACGCTAGCGGCCAAAAATCGCGCGATTTTCACCGCTAGCGGCCAGAAACTATGCGATTTTTGCAGCTGGCGGGCAAAAATAGCGCGATTTTCGCCGCTACCGGCCAAAAACCGCGCGATTTTCGCCGCTAGCGGCCAAAAACATGCGATTTTCGCAGCTGGCGGGCAAAAATCGCGATTTTCGCCGCTACCGGCCAAAAACCGCGCGATTTTTGCGTCTAGCGGCCAAAAACCACGCGATTTTCGCAGCTTCCGGCCAAAAATGGGGCGATTTTCGCCGCTAGCGGCAAAAAATCGTGCAAATTTCGCCGCTAGCGGCCAAAAATCGCGCGATTTTCGCCGCTAGCGGCCAAAAATCGTGCGATTTTCGCCGCTAGCGGCCAGAAACTATGCGATTTTTGCAGCTAACGGGCAAAAATCGTGCGAATTTCGCCGCTACCTGCCAAAAATCGACCGATTTTCGCTGCTAGCGGCCAAAAAAGGGCCTATTTTCGCCGCTAGCGGCCAAAAAAGTGGCTATTTTCGCCGCTAGCGGCCAAAAATGGGGCGATTTTCGCCGCTAGCGGCCAAAAACATGCGATTTTCGCAGCTGGCGGGCAAAAATGGCGATTTTCGCCGCTACCGGCCAAAAATAGCGCGATTTTTGCCGCTAGCGGCCAAAAACAGTGCGATTTTCGCCACTAGCGGCCAAAAATCGGGCGGTTTTTGCGGCTAACGACCAAAAACCGCGCTATTTTCGACGCTAGCGGCCAGAAACCATGCGATTTTTGCAGCTGGCGGGCAAAAATTGCGGGAATTTCGCCGCTACCTGCCAAAAATCGACCGATTTTCGCCGCTAGCGGCCAAAAAAGGGGCTATTTTCGCCGCTATCGGCCAAAAACCGTGCGATTTTCGCCGCTATCGGCCAAAAACCGCGCGATTTTCGCCGCTAGCCGCCCAAAAACATGCGATTTTCGCAGCTGACGGGCAAAAATCGCGATTTTCGCCTATAACCGACTAAAAATAACGCGATTTTCGCGTCTAGCGGCCAAAAACCATGCGATTTTCGCAGCTGGCGTGCAAAAATCGCGATTTTCGCCGCTACCGACCAAAAATAGCGCGATTTTCGCGTCTAGCGGCCAAAAACCATGCGATTTTCGCAGCTGGCGTGCAAAAATCGCGATTTTCGCCGCAACTGGCCAAAAATAGCGCGATTTTCGCCGCTTGCGGCCAAAAACCGTGCGGTTTTCGCCGCTAGCGGCCAAAAATCAGGCGATTTTTGCCGCTAACGGCCGAAAACCGCGCTATTTTCGACGCTAGCGGCCAGAAACCATGCGATTTTTGCAGCTGGCGGGCAAAAATAGCGCGATTTTCGCCGCTAGCGGCCAAAAACATGCAATTTTCGCAGCTGGCGGGCAAAAATCGCGATTTTCGCCGCTACCGACTAAAAATTACGCGATTTTCGCGTCTAGCGGCCAAAAACCATGCGATTTTCGCAGCTGGCGTGCAAAAATCGCGATTTTCGCCGCTACCGACCAAAAATAGCGCGATTTTCGCGTCTAGCGGCCAAAAACCATGCGATTTTCGCAGCTGGCGTGCAAAAATCGCGATTTTCGCCGCTACCGGCCAAAAATAGCGCGATTTTCGCCGCTTGCGGCCAAAAACCGTGCGAATTTCCCTGCTAGCGGCCAAAATTCGCGCGATTTTCGCCGCTAGCGGCCAGAAACTATGCGATTTTTGCAGCTGGTGGGCAAAAATAGCGCGATTTTCGCCGCTACCGGCCAAAAACCGCGCGATTTTCGCCGCTAGCGGCCAAAAACATGCGATTTTGGCAGCTGGCGTGCAAAAATCGCGATTTTCGCCGCTACCGGCCAAAAATAGCGCGATTTTCGCCGCTACCGGCCAAAAATAGCGCGATTTTCGCCGCTACCGGCCAAAAACCGCGCGATTTTCGCAGCTAGCGGCCAAAAAAGGGTCTATTTTCGCCGCTAGCGGCCAAAAATGGGGCGATTTTCGCCGCTAGCGGCCAAAAATCGTGCAAATTTCGCCGCTAGCGGCCAAATATAGTGCGAATTTCGCTGCTAGCGGCCAAAAATCGCGATTTTCGCCGCTACCGTCCAAAAATAGCGCGATTTTCGCCGCTAGCGGCCAAAAACCGTGCGATTTTCGCCGCTAGCGGCCAAAAATCGGGCGGTTTTTGTGGCTAACGGCCAAAAACCGAGCTATTTTCGACGCTAGCGGCCAGAAACCATGCGATTTTTGCAGCTACCGGGCAAAAATCGCGCGAATTTCGCCGATACCTGCCAAAAAAGGGGCTATTTTCGCCGTTAGCGGCCAAAAAAGGGGCAATTTTCGCGGCTAGCGGCCAAAAATCGTGCAAATTTCGACGCTAGCGGCCAAAAATCGCGCGATTTTCACCGCTAGCGGCCAGAAACTATGCGATTTTTGCAGCTGGCGGGCAAAAATAGCGCGATTTTCGCCGCTACCGGCCAAAAACCGCGCGATTTTCGCCGCTAGCGGCCAAAAACATGCGATTTTCGCAGCTGGCGGGCAAAAATCGCGATTTTCGCCGCTACCGGCCAAAAACCACGCGATTTTCGCGTCTAGCGGCCAAAAACCACGCGATTTTCGCAGCTGGCGTGCAAAAATCGCGATTTTCGCCGCTTCCGGCCAAAAATGGCGCGATTTTCGCCGCTTGCGGCCAAAAACAGTGCGGTTTTCGCCGCTAGCGGCAAAAAATCAGGCGGTTTTTGCGGCTAACGGCCGAAAACTGCGCTATTTTCGACGCTAGCGGCCAGAAACCATGCGATTTTTGCAGCTGGCGGGCAAAAATCGCGCGAATTTCGCCGCTACCTGTCAAAAATCGACCGATTTTTGCCGCTAGCGGCCAAAAAAGGGGCTATTTTCGCCGCTAGCGGCCAAAAATCGGGCGATTTTTGCCGCTAACGGCCAAAAACGGCGCTATTTTCGACGCTAGCAGCCAGAAACTATGCGATTTTTGCCGCTAGCGGGCAAAAATCGCGCGATTTTCGCTGCTACCTGCCAAAAATCGACCGATTTTCGCCGCTTGCGGCCAATAAAGGGGCTATTTTCGCCGCTACCGGCCAAAAACCGCGCGATTTTCGCCACTAGCGGCCAAAAATGGGGCGATTTTCGCCGCTAGCGGCCAAAAATCGTGCAAATTTCGCCGCTAGCGGCCAAATATCGTGCGAATTTCGCACGAATTTGGCTAGCGAATTTGGCTAGCGGCCAAAATTCGCGCAATTTTCGCCGCTAGCGGCCAGAAACTATGCGATTTTTGCAGCTGGCGGGCAAAAATAGCGCGATTTTCGCCGCTAACGGCCAAAAACCGCGCGATTTTCGCAGCTAGCGGCCAAAAAAGGGTCTATTTTCGCCGCTAGCGGCCAAAAATGGGGCGATTTTCGCCGCTAGCGGCCAAAAATCGTGCAAATTTCGACGCTAGCGGCCAAATATCGTGCGAATTTCGCTGCTAGCGGCCAAAATTCGCGCAATTTTCGCCGCTAGCGGCCAGAAACTATGCGATTTTTGCAGCTGGCGGGCAAAAATAGCGCGATTTTCGCCGCTACCGGCCAAAAACCGCGCGATTTTCGCCGCTAGCGGCCAAAAACATGCGATTTTCGCAGCTGGCGTGCAAAAATCGCGATTTTCGCCGCTACCGTCCAAAAATAGCGCGATTTTCGCCGCTAGCGGCCAAAAACATGCAATTTTCGCAGCTGGCGGGCAAAAATCGCGATTTTCGCCGCTACCGGCCAAAAACCGCGCGATTTTCGCGTCTAGCGGCCAAAAACCATGCGATTTTCGCAGCTGGCGTGCAAAAATCGCGATTTTCGCCGCTTCCGGCCAAAAATGGCGCGATTTTCGCCGCTTGCAGCCAAAAACCGTGCGGTTTTCGCCGCTAGCGGCCAAAAATCGGGCGATTTTTGCCGCTAACGGCCGAAAACCGCGCTATTTTCGACGCTAGCGACCAAAAACGTGCGATTTTCGCAGCTGGCGGGAAAAAATCGCAATTTTCGCCGCGGCCAAAAACCGTGCGATTTTCGCCGCTAGCGGCCAAAAATCGGGCGGTTTTTGCGGCTAACGGCCAAAAACCGAGCTATTTTCGACGCTAGCGGCCAGAAACCATGAGATTTTTGCAGCTACCGGGCAAAAATCGCGCGAATTTCGCCGATACCTGTCAAAAAAGGGGCTATTTTCGCCGCTAGCGGCCAAAAAAGGGGCAATTTTCGCGGCTAGCGACCAAAAATCGTGCAAATTTCGACGCTAGCGGCCAAAAATCGCGCGATTTTCGCCGCTAGCGGCCAAAAACATGCAATTTTCGCAGCTGGCGGGCAAAAATCGCGATTTTCGCCGCTACCGGCCAAAAACCGCGCGATTTTCGCGTCTAGCGGCCAAAAACCACGCGATTTTCGCAGCTGGCGTGCAAAAATCGCGATTTTCGCCGCTTCCGGCCAAAAATGGCGCGATTTTCGCCGCTTGCGGCCTAAACCGTGCGGTTTTCGCAGCTAGCGGCCAAAAATCGGGCGATTTTTGCCGCTAATGGCCGAAAACCGCGCTATTTTCGACGCTAGCGACCAAAAACGTGCGATTTTCGCAGCTGGCGGGAAAAAATCGCAATTTTCGCCGCGGCCAAAAACCGTGCGATTTTCGCCGCTAGCGGCCAAAAATCGGGCGGTTTTTCCGGCTAACGGCCAAAAACCGAGCTATTTTCGACGCTAGCGGCCAGAAACCATGCGATTTTTGCAGCTACCGGGCAAAAATCGCGCGAATTTCGCCGATACCTGCCAAAAAAGGGGCTATTTTCGCCGCTAGCGGCCAAAAAAGGGGCTATTTTCGCCGCTAGCGGCCAAAAAAGAGGCAATTTTCGCGGCTAGCGGCCAAAAATCGTGCAAATTTCGACGCTAGCGGCCAAAAATCGCGCGATTTTCACTGCTAGCGGCCAGAAACTATGCGATTTTTGCAGCTGGCGGGCAAAAATAGCGCGATTTTCGCCGCTACCGGCCAAAAACCGCGCGATTTTCGCCGCTAGCGGCCAAAAACATGCGATTTTCGCAGCTGGCGGGCAAAAATCGCGATTTTCGCCGCTACCGGCCAAAAACCGCGCGATTTTTGCGTCTAGCGGCCAAAAACCACGCGATTTTCGCAGCTTCCGGCCAAAAATGGGGCGATTTTCGCCGCTAGCGGCAAAAAATCGTGCAAATTTCGCCGCTAGCGGCCAAAAATCGCGCGATTTTCGCCGCTAGCGGCCAAAAATCGTGCGATTTTCGCCGCTAGCGGCCAGAAACTATGCGATTTTTGCAGCTAACGGGCAAAAATCGTGCGAATTTCGCCGCTACCTGCCAAAAATCGACCGATTTTCGCTGCTAGCGGCCAAAAAAAGGGCCTATTTTCGCCGCTAGCGGCCAAAAAAGTGGCTATTTTCGCCGCTAGCGGCCAAAAATGGGGCGATTTTCGCCGCTAGCGGCCAAAAACATGCGATTTTCGCAGCTGGCGGGCAAAAATGGCGATTTTCGCCGCTACCGGCCAAAAATAGCGCGATTTTTGCCGCTAGCGGCCAAAAACAGTGCGATTTTCGCCGCTAGCGGCCAAAAATCGGGCGGTTTTTGCGGCTAACGACCAAAAACCGCGCTATTTTCGACGCTAGCGGCCAGAAACCATGCGATTTTTGCAGCTGGCGGGCAAAAATTGCGGGAATTTCGCCGCTACCTGCCAAAAATCGACCGATTTTCGCCGCTAGCGGCCAAAAAAGGGGCTATTTTCGCCGCTATCGGCCAAAAACCGTGCGATTTTCGCCGCTATCGGCCAAAAACCGCGCGATTTTCGCCGCTAGCAGCCCAAAAACATGCGATTTTCGCAGCTGACGGGCAAAAATCGCGATTTTCGCCTATAACCGACTAAAAATAACGCGATTTTCGCGTCTAGCGGCCAAAAACCATGCGATTTTCGCAGCTGGCGTGCAAAAATCGCGATTTTCGCCGCTACCGACCAAAAATAGCGCGATTTTCGCGTCTAGCGGCCAAAAACCATGCGATTTTCGTCGCTATCGGCCAAAAACCGCGCGATTTTCGCCGCTAGCCGCCCAAAAACATGTGATTTTCGCAGCTGACGGGCAAAAATCGCGATTTCCGCCTATAACCGACTAAAAATAACGCGATTTTCGCGTCTAGCGGCCAAAAACCATGCGATTTTCGCAGCTGGCGTGCAAAAATCGCGATTTTCGCCGCTACTGGCCAAAAATAGCGCGATTTTCGCCGCTTGCGGCCAAAAACCGTGCGGTTTTCGCCGCTAGCGGCCAAGAATCAGGCGATTTTTGCCGCTAACGGCCGAAAACCGCGCTATTTTCGACGCTAGCGGCCAGAAACCATGCGATTTTTGCAGCTGGCGGGCAAAAATCGCGCGAATTTCACCGCTACCTGCCAAAAATCGAACGATTTTCGGCGCTAGCGGCCAAAAATCGTGCAAATTTCGCCGCTAGCGGCCAAATGTCGTGCGAATTTCGCTGCTAGCGGCCAAAATTCGCGCAATTTTCGCCGCTAGCGGCCAGAAACTATGCGATTTTTGCAGCTGGCGGGCAAAAATAGCGCGATTTTCGCCGCTACCGGCCAAAAACCGCGCGATTTTCGCAGCTAGCGGCCAAAAAAGGGTCTATTTTCGCCGCTAGCGGCCAAAAATGGGGCGATTTTCGCCGCTAGCGGCCAAAAATCGTGCAAATTTCGACGCTAGCGGCCAAATATCGTGCGAATTTCGCTGCTAGCGGCCAAAATTCGCGCAATTTTCGCCGCTAGCGGCCAGAAACTATGCGATTTTTGCAGCTGGCGGGCAAAAATAGCGCGATTTTCGCCGCTACCGGCCAAAAACCGCGCGATTTTCGCCGCTAGCGGCCAAAAACATGCGATTTTCGCAGCTGGCGTGCAAAAATCGCGATTTTCGCCGCTACCGTCCAAAATTAGCGCGATTTTCGCCGCTAGCGGCCAAAAACATGCAATTTTCGCAGCTGGCGGGCAAAAATCGCGATTTTCGCCGCTACCGGCCAAAAACCGCGCGATTTTCGCGTCTAGCGGCCAAAAACCATGCGATTTTCGCAGCTGGCGTGCACAAATCGCGATTTTCGCCGCTTCCGGCCAAAAACGGCGCGATTTTCGCCGCTTGCGGCCAAAAACCGTGCGGTTTTCGCCGCTAGCGGCCAAAAATCGGGCGATTTTTGCCGCTAACGGCCGAAAACCGCGCTATTTTTGACGCTAGCGACCAAAAACGTGCGATTTTCGCAGCTGGCGGGAAAAAATCGCAATTTTCGCCGCAGCCAAAAACCGTGCGATTTTCGCCGCTAGCGGCCAAAAATCGGGCGGTTTTTGCGGCTAATGGCCAAAAACCGAGCTATTTTCGACGCTAGCGGCCAGAAACCATGAGATTTTTGCAGCTACCGGGCAAAAATCGCGCGAATTTCGCCGATACCTGTCAAAAAAGGGGCTATTTTCGCCGCTAGCGGCCAAAAAAGGGGCTATTTTCGCCGCTAGCGGCCAAAAAAGGGGCAATTTTCGCTGCTAGCGACCAAAAATCGTGCAAATTTCGACGCTAGCGGCCAAAAATCGCGCGATTTTCACCGCTAGCGGCCAGAAACTATGCGATTTTTGCAGCTGGCGGGCAAAAATAGCGCGATTTTCGCCGCTACCGGCCAAAAACCGCGCGATTTTCGCCGCTAGCGGCCAAAAACATGCGATTTTCGCAGCTGGCGGGCAAAAATCGCGATTTTCGCCGCTACCGGCCAAAAACCGCGCGATTTTTGCGTCTAGCGGCCAAAAACCACGCGATTTTCGCAGCTTCCGGCCAAAAATGGGGCGATTTTCGCCGCTAGCGGCCAAAAATCGTGCAAATTTCGCCGCTAGCGGCCAAAAATCGCGCGATTTTCGCCGCTAGCGGCCAAAAATCGTGCGATTTTCGCCGCTAGCGGCCAGAAACTATGCGATTTTTGCAGCTAACGGGCAAAAATCGTGCGAATTTCGCCGCTACCTGCCAAAAATCGACCGATTTTCGCTGCTAGCGGCCAAAAAAGGGCCTATTTTCGCCGCTAGTGGCCAAAAAAGTGGCTATTTTCGCCGCTAGCGGCCAAAAATGGGGCGATTTTCGCCGCTAGCGGCCAAAAACATGCGATTTTCGCAGCTGGCGGGCAAAAATGGCGATTTTCGCCGCTACCGGCCAAAAATAGCGCGATTTTTGCCGCTAGCGGCCAAAAACAGTGCGATTTTCGCCACTAGCGGCCAAAAATCGGGCGGTTTTTGCGGCTAACGACCAAAAACCGCGCTATTTTCGACGCTAGCGGCCAGAAACCATGCGATTTTTGCAGCTGGCGGGCAAAAATTGCGGGAATTTCGCCGCTACCTGCCAAAAATCGACCGATTTTCGCCGCTAGCGGCCAAAAAAGGGGCTATTTTCGCCGCTATCGGCCAAAAACCGTGCGATTTTCGCCGCTATCGGCCAAAAACCGCGCGATTTTCGCCGCTAGCCGCCCAAAAACATGCGATTTTCGCAGCTGACGGGCAAAAATCGCGATTTTCGCCTATAACCGACTAAAAATAACGCGATTTTCGCGTCTAGCGGCCAAAAACCATGCGATTTTCGCAGCTGGCGTGCAAAAATCGCGATTTTCGCCGCTACCGACCAAAAATAGCGCGATTTTCGCGTCTAGCGGCCAAAAACCATGCGATTTTCGCCCCTATCGGCCAAAAACCGCGCGATTTTCGCCGCTAGCCGCTCAAAAACATGTGATTTTCGCAGCTGACGGGCAAAAATCGCGATTTTCGCCTATAACCGACTAAAAATAACGCGATTTTCGCGTCTAGCGGCCAAAAACCATGCGATTTACGCAGCTGGCGTGCAAAAATCGCGATTTTCGCCGCAACTGGCCAAAAATAGCGCGATTTTCGCCGCTTGCGGCCAAAAACCGTGCGGTTTTCGCCGCTAGCGGCCAAAAATCAGGCGATTTTTGCCGCTAACGGCCGAAAACCGCGCTATTTTCGACGCTAGCGGCCAGAAACCATGCGATTTTTGCAGCTGGCGGGCAAAAATAGCGCGATTTTCGCCGCTAGCGGCCAAAAACATGCAATTTTCGCAGCTGGCGGGCAAAAATCGCGATTTTCGCCGCTACCGACTAAAAATAACGCGATTTTCGCGTCTAGCGGCCAAAAACCATGCGATTTTCGCAGCTGGCGTGCAAAAATCGCGATTTTCGCCGCTACCGACCAAAAATAGCGCGATTTTCGCGTCTAGCGGCCAAAAACCATGCGATTTTCGCAGCTGGCGTGCAAAAATCGCGATTTTCGCCGCTACCGGCCAAAAATAGCGCGATTTTCGCCGCTTGCGGCCAAAAACCGTGCGAATTTCCCTGCTAGCGGCCAAAATTCGCGCGATTTTCGCCGCTAGCGGCCAGAAACTATGCGATTTTTGCAGCTGGTGGGCAAAAATAGCGCGATTTTCGCCGCTACCGGCCAAAAACCGCGCGATTTTCGCGTCTAGCGGCCAAAAACATGCGATTTTCGCAGCTGGCGTGCAAAAATCGCGATTTTCGCCGCTTCCGGCCAAAAATGGCGCGATTTTCGCCGCTAGCGACCAAAAATCGGGCGATTTTTGCCGCTAACGGCCGAAAACCGCGCTATTTTCGACGCTAGCGACCAAAAACGTGCGATTTTCGCAGCTGGCGGGAAAAAATCGCAATTTTCGCCGCGGCCAAAAACCGTGCGATTTTCGCCACTAGCGGCCAAAAATCGGGCGGTTTTTGCGGCTAACGGCCAAAAACCGAGCTATTTTCGACGCTAGCGGCCAAAAACCATGAGATTTTTGCAGCTACCGGGCAAAAATCGCGCGAATTTCGCCGATACCTGTCAAAAAAGGGGCTATTTTCGCCGCTAGCGGCAAAAAAGGGGCTATTTTCGCCGCTAGCGGCCAAAAAAGGGGCAATTTTCGCGGCTAGCGGCCAAAAATCGTGCAAATTTCGACGCTAGCGGCCAAAAATCGCACGATTTTCACCGCTAGCGGCCAGAAACTATGCGATTTTTGCAGCTGGCGGGCAAAAATAGCGCGATTTTCGCCGCTACCGGCCAAAAACCGCGCGATTTTCGCCGCTAGCGGCCAAAAACATGCGATTTTCGCAGCTGGCGGGCAAAAATCGCGATTTTCGCCGCTACCGGCCAAAAACCGCGCGATTTTTGCGTCTAGCGGCCAAAAACCACGCGATTTTCGCAGCTTCCGGCCAAAAATGGGGCGATTTTCGCCGCTAGCGGCAAAAAATCGTGCAAATTTCGCCGCTAGCGGCCAAAAATCGCGCGATTTTCGCCGCTAGCGGCCAAAAATCGTGCGATTTTCGCCGCTAGCGGCCAGAAACTATGCGATTTTTGCAGCTAACGGGCAAAAATCGTGCGAATTTCGCCGCTACCTGCCAAAAATCGACCGATTTTCGCTGCTAGCGGCCAAAAAAGGGCCTATTTTCGCCGCTAGCGGCCAAAAAAGTGGCTATTTTCGCCGCTAGCGGCCAAAAATGGGGCGATTTTCGCCGCTAGCGGCCAAAAACATGCGATTTTCGCAGCTGGCGGGCAAAAATGGCGATTTTCGCCGCTACCGGCCAAAAATAGCGCGATTTTTGCCGCTAGCGGCCAAAAACAGTGCGATTTTCGCCACTAGCGGCCAAAAATCGGGCGGTTTTTGCGGCTAACGACCAAAAACCGCGCTATTTTCGACGCTAGCGGCCAGAAACCATGCGATTTTTGCAGCTGGCGGGCAAAAATTGCGGGAATTTCGCCGCTACCTGCCAAAAATCGACCGATTTTCGCCGCTAGCGGCCAAAAAAGGGGCTATTTTCGCCGCTATCGGCCAAAAACCGTGCGATTTTCGCCGCTATCGGCCAAAAACCGCGCGATTTTCGCCGCTAGCCGCCCAAAAACATGCGATTTTCGCAGCTGACGGGCAAAAATCGCGATTTTCGCCTATAACCGACTAAAAATAACGCGATTTTCGCGTCTAGCGGCCAAAAACCATGCGATTTTCGCAGCTGGCGTGCAAAAATCGCGATTTTCGCCGCTACCGACCAAAAATAGCGCGATTTTCGCGTCTAGCGGCCAAAAACCATGCGATTTTCGCCCCTATCGGCCAAAAACCGCGCGATTTTCGCCGCTAGCCGCTCAAAAACATGTGATTTTCGCAGCTGACGGGCAAAAATCGCGATTTTCGCCTATAACCGACTAAAAATAACGCGATTTTCGCGTCTAGCGGCCAAAAACCATGCGATTTTCGCAGCTGGCGTGCAAAAATCGCGATTTTCGCCGCAACTGGCCAAAAATAGCGCGATTTTCGCCGCTTGCGGCCAAAAACCGTGCGGTTTTCGCCGCTAGCGGCCAAAAATCAGGCGATTTTTGCCGCTAACGGCCGAAAACCGCACTATTTTCGACGCTAGCGGCCAGAAACCATGCGATTTTTGCAGCTGGCGGGCAAAAATAGCGCGATTTTCGCCGCTAGCGGCCAAAAACATGCAATTTTCGCAGCTGGCGGGCAAAAATCGCGATTTTCGCCGCTACCGACTAAAAATAACGCGATTTTCGCGTCTAGCGGCCAAAAACCATGCGATTTTCGCAGCTGGCGTGCAAAAATCGCGATTTTCGCCGCTACCGACCAAAAATAGCGCGATTTTCGCGTCTAGCGGCCAAAAACCATGCGATTTTCGCAGCTGGCGTGCAAAAATCGCGATTTTCGCCGCTACCGGCCAAAAATAGCGCGATTTTCGCCGCTTGCGGCCAAAAACCGTGCGAATTTCCCCTGCTAGCGGCCAAAATTCGCGCGATTTTCGCCGCTAGCGGCCAGAAACTATGCGATTTTTGCAGCTGGCGGGCAAAAATAGCGCGATTTTCGCCGCTACCGGCCAAAAACCGCGCGATTTTCTTTGCTAGCGGCCAAAAACATGCGATTTTCGCAGCTGGCGTGCAAAAATCGCGATTTTCGCCGCTACCGTCCAAAAATAGCGCGATTTTCGCCGCTAGCGGCCAAAAACATGCAATTTTCGCAGCTGGCGGGCAAAAATCGCGATTTTCGCCGCTACCGGCCAAAAACCGCGCGATTTTCGCGTCTAGCGGCCAAAAACCATGCGATTTTCGCAGCTGGCGTGCAAAAATCGCGATTTTCGCCGCTTCCGGCCAAAAATGGCGCGATTTTCGCCGCTTGCGGCCAAAAACCGTGCGGTTTTCGCCGCTAGCGACCAAAAATCGGGCGATTTTTGCCGCTAACGGCCGAAAACCGCGCTATTTTCGACGCTAGCGACCAAAAACGTGCGATTTTCGCAGCTGGCGGGAAAAAATCGCAATTTTCGCCGCGGCCAAAAACCGTGCGATTTTCGCCGCTAGCGGCCAAAAATCGGGCGGTTTTTGCGGCTAACGGCCAAAAACCGAGCTATTTTCGACGCTAGCGGCCAGAAACCATGAGATTTTTGCAGCTACCGGGCAAAAATCGCGCGAATTTCGCCGATACCTGTCAAAAAAGGGGCTATTTTCGCCGCTAGCGGCCAAAAAAGGGGCTATTTTCGCCGCTAGCGGCCAAAAAAGGGGCAATTTTCGCGGCTAGCGGCCAAAAATCGTGCAAATTTCGACGCTAGCGGCCAAAAATCGCGCGATTTTCACCGCTAGCGGCCAGAAACTATGCGATTTTTGCAGCTGGCGGGCAAAAATAGCGCGATTTTCGCCGCTACCGGCCAAAAACCGCGCGATTTTCGCCGCTAGCGGCCAAAAACATGCGATTTTCGCAGCTGGCGGGCAAAAATCGCGATTTTCGCCGCTACCGGCCAAAAACCGCGCGATTTTTGCGTCTAGCGGCCAAAAACCACGCGATTTTCGCAGCTTCCGGCCAAAAATGGGGCGATTTTCGCCGCTAGCGGCAAAAAATCGTGCAAATTTCGCCGCTAGCGGCCAAAAATCGCGCGATTTTCGCCGCTAGCGGCCAAAAATCGTGCGATTTTCGCCGCTAGCGGCCAGAAACTATGCGATTTTTGCAGCTAACGGGCAAAAATCGTGCGAATTTCGCCGCTACCTGCCAAAAATCGACCGATTTTCGCTGCTAGCGGCCAAAAAAGGGCCTATTTTCGCCGCTAGCGGCCAAAAAAGTGGCTATTTTCGCCGCTAGCGGCCAAAAATGGGGCGATTTTCGCCGCTAGCGGCCAAAAACATGCGATTTTCGCAGCTGGCGGGCAAAAATGGCGATTTTCGCCGCTACCGGCCAAAAATAGCGCGATTTTTGCCGCTAGCGGCCAAAAACAGTGCGATTTTCGCCACTAGCGGCCAAAAATCGGGCGGTTTTTGCGGCTAACGACCAAAAACCGCGCTATTTTCGACGCTAGCGGCCAGAAACCATGCGATTTTTGCAGCTGGCGGGCAAAAATTGCGGGAATTTCGCCGCTACCTGCCAAAAATCGACCGATTTTCGCCGCTAGCGGCCAAAAAAGGGGCTATTTTCGCCGCTATCGGCCAAAAACCGTGCGATTTTCGCCGCTATCGGCCAAAAACCGCGCGATTTTCGCCGCTAGCCGCCCAAAAACATGCGATTTTCGCAGCTGACGGGCAAAAATCGCGATTTTCGCCTATAACCGACTAAAAATAACGCGATTTTCGCGTCTAGCGGCCAAAAACCATGCGATTTTCGCAGCTGGCGTGCAAAAATCGCGATTTTCGCCGCTACCGACCAAAAATAGCGCGATTTTCGCGTCTAGCGGCCAAAAACCATGCGATTTTCGCCCCTATCGGCCAAAAACCGCGCGATTTTCGCCGCTAGCCGCTCAAAAACATGTGATTTTCGCAGCTGACGGGCAAAAATCGCGATTTTCGCCTATAACCGACTAAAAATAACGCGATTTTCGCGTCTAGCGGCCAAAAACCATGCGATTTTCGCAGCTGGCGTGCAAAAATCGCGATTTTCGCCGCAACTGGCCAAAAATAGCGCGATTTTCGCCGCTTGCGGCCAAAAACCGTGCGGTTTTCGCCGCTAGCGGCCAAAAATCAGGCGATTTTTGCCGCTAACGGCCGAAAACCGCACTATTTTCGACGCTAGCGGCCAGAAACCATGCGATTTTTGCAGCTGGCGGGCAAAAATAGCGCGATTTTCGCCGCTAGCGGCCAAAAACATGCAATTTTCGCAGCTGGCGGGCAAAAATCGCGATTTTCGCCGCTACCGACTAAAAATAACGCGATTTTCGCGTCTAGCGGCCAAAAACCATGCGATTTTCGCAGCTGGCGTGCAAAAATCGCGATTTTCGCCGCTACCGACCAAAAATAGCGCGATTTTCGCGTCTAGCGGCCAAAAACCATGCGATTTTCGCAGCTGGCGTGCAAAAATCGCGATTTTCGCCGCTACCGGCCAAAAATAGCGCGATTTTCGCCGCTTGCGGCCAAAAACCGTGCGAATTTCCCCTGCTAGCGGCCAAAATTCGCGCGATTTTCGCCGCTAGCGGCCAGAAACTATGCGATTTTTGCAGCTGGCGGGCAAAAATAGCGCGATTTTCGCCGCTACCGGCCAAAAACCGCGCGATTTTCTTTGCTAGCGGCCAAAAACATGCGATTTTCGCAGCTGGCGTGCAAAAATCGCGATTTTCGCCGCTACCGTCCAAAAATAGCGCGATTTTCGCCGCTAGCGGCCAAAAACATGCAATTTTCGCAGCTGGCGGGCAAAAATCGCGATTTTCGCCGCTACCGGCCAAAAACCGCGCGATTTTCGCGTCTAGCGGCCAAAAACCATGCGATTTTCGCAGCTGGCGTGCAAAAATCGCGATTTTCGCCGCTTCCGGCCAAAAATGGCGCGATTTTCGCCGCTTGCGGCCAAAAACCGTGCGGTTTTCGCCGCTAGCGACCAAAAATCGGGCGATTTTTGCCGCTAACGGCCGAAAACCGCGCTATTTTCGACGCTAGCGACCAAAAACGTGCGATTTTCGCAGCTGGCGGGAAAAAATCGCAATTTTCGCCGCGGCCAAAAACCGTGCGATTTTCGCCGCTAGCGGCCAAAAATCGGGCGGTTTTTGCGGCTAACGGCCAAAAACCGAGCTATTTTCGACGCTAGCGGCCAGAAACCATGAGATTTTTGCAGCTACCGGGCAAAAATCGCGCGAATTTCGCCGATACCTGTCAAAAAAGGGGCTATTTTCGCCGCTAGCGGCCAAAAAAGGGGCTATTTTCGCCGCTAGCGGCCAAAAAAGGGGCAATTTTCGCGGCTAGCGGCCAAAAATCGTGCAAATTTCGACGCTAGCGGCCAAAAATCGCGCGATTTTCACCGCTAGCGGCCAGAAACTATGCGATTTTTGCAGCTGGCGGGCAAAAATAGCGCGATTTTCGCCGCTACCGGCCAAAAACCGCGCGATTTTCGCCGCTAGCGGCCAAAAACATGCGATTTTCGCAGCTGGCGGGCAAAAATCGCGATTTTCGCCGCTACCGGCCAAAAACCGCGCGATTTTTGCGTCTAGCGGCCAAAAACCACGCGATTTTCGCAGCTTCCGGCCAAAAATGGGGCGATTTTCGCCGCTAGCGGCAAAAAATCGTGCAAATTTCGCCGCTAGCGGCCAAAAATCGCGCGATTTTCGCCGCTAGCGGCCAAAAATCGTGCGATTTTCGCCGCTAGCGGCCAGAAACTATGCGATTTTTGCAGCTAACGGGCAAAAATCGTGCGAATTTCGCCGCTACCTGCCAAAAATCGACCGATTTTCGCTGCTAGCGGCCAAAAAAGGGCCTATTTTCGCCGCTAGCGGCCAAAAAAGTGGCTATTTTCGCCGCTAGCGGCCAAAAATGGGGCGATTTTCGCCGCTAGCGGCCAAAAACATGCGATTTTCGCAGCTGGCGGGCAAAAATGGCGATTTTCGCCGCTACCGGCCAAAAATAGCGCGATTTTTGCCGCTAGCGGCCAAAAACAGTGCGATTTTCGCCGCTAGCGGCCAAAAATCGGGCAGTTTTTGCGGCTAACGACCAAAAACCGCGCTATTTTCGACGCTAGCGGCCAGAAACCATGCGATTTTTGCAGCTGGCGGGCAAAAATTGCGGGAATTTCGCCGCTACCTGCCAAAAATCGACCGATTTTCGCCGCTAGCGGCCAAAAAAGGGGCTATTTTCGCCGCTATCGGCCAAAAACCGTGCGATTTTCGCCGCTATCGGCCAAAAACCGCGCGATTTTCGCCGCTAGCCGCCCAAAAACATGCGATTTTCGCAGCTGACGGGCAAAAATCGCGATTTTCGCCTATAACCGACTAAAAATAACGCGATTTTCGCGTCTAGCGGCCAAAAACCATGCGATTTTCGCAGCTGGCGTGCAAAAATCGCGATTTTCGCCGCTACCGACCAAAAATAGCGCGATTTTCGCGTCTAGCGGCCAAAAACCATGCGATTTTCGCCCCTATCGGCCAAAAACCGCGCGATTTTCGCCGCTAGCCGCTCAAAAACATGTGATTTTCGCAGCTGACGGGCAAAAATCGCGATTTTCGCCTATAACCGACTAAAAATAACGCGATTTTCGCGTCTAGCGGCCAAAAACCATGCGATTTTCGCAGCTGGCGTGCAAAAATCGCGATTTTCGCCGCAACTGGCCAAAAATAGCGCGATTTTCGCCGCTTGCGGCCAAAAACCGTGCGGTTTTCGCCGCTAGCGGCCAAAAATCAGGCGATTTTTGCCGCTAACGGCCGAAAACCGCGCTATTTTCGACGCTAGCGGCCAGAAACCATGCGATTTTTGCAGCTGGCGGGCAAAAATAGCGCGATTTTCGCCGCTAGCGGCCAAAAACATGCAATTTTCGCAGCTGGCGGGCAAAAATCGCGATTTTCGCCGCTACCGACTAAAAATAACGCGATTTTCGCGTCTAGCGGCCAAAAACCATGCGATTTTCGCAGCTGGCGTGCAAAAATCGCGATTTTCGCCGCTACCGACCAAAAATAGCGCGATTTTCGCGTCTAGCGGCCAAAAACCATGCGATTTTCGCAGCTGGCGTGCAAAAATCGCGATTTTCGCCGCTACCGGCCAAAAATAGCGCGATTTTCGCCGCTTGCGGCCAAAAACCGTGCGAATTTCCCTGCTAGCGGCCAAAATTCGCGCGATTTTCGCCGCTAGCGGCCAGAAACTATGCGATTTTTGCAGCTGGTGGGCAAAAATAGCGCGATTTTCGCCGCTACCGGCCAAAAACCGCGCGATTTTCGCCGCTAGCGGCCAAAAACATGCGATTTTGGCAGCTGGCGTGCAAAAATCTCGATTTTCGCCGCTACCGGCCAAAAATAGCGCGATTTTCGCCGCTACCGGCCAAAAATAGCGCGATTTTCGCCGCTACCGGCCAAAAACCGCGCGATTTTCGCAGCTAGCGGCCAAAAAAGGGTCTATTTTCGCCGCTAGCGGCCAAAAATGGGGCGATTTTCGCCGCTAGCGGCCAAAAATCGTGCAAATTTCGACGCTAGCGGCCAAATATTGTGCGAATTTCGCTGCTAGCGGCCAAAATTCGCGCAATTTTCGCCGCTAGCGGCCAGAAACTATGCGATTTTTGCAGCTGGCGGGCAAAAATAGCGCGATTTTCGCCGCTACCGGCCAAAAACCGCGCGATTTTCTTTGCTAGCGGCCAAAAACATGCGATTTTCGCAGCTGGCGTGCAAAAATCGCGATTTTCGCCGCTACCGTCCAAAAATAGCGCGATTTTCGCCGCTAGCGGCCAAAAACATGCAATTTTCGCAGCTGGCGGGCAAAAATCGCGATTTTCGCCGCTACCGGCCAAAAACCGCGCGATTTTCGCGTCTAGCGGCCAAAAACCATGCGATTTTCGCAGCTGGCGTGCAAAAATCGCGATTTTCGCCGCTTCCGGCCAAAAATGGCGCGATTTTCGCCGCTTGCGGCCAAAAACCGTGCGGTTTTCGCCGCTAGCGACCAAAAATCGGGCGATTTTTGCCGCTAACGGCCGAAAACCGCGCTATTTTCGACGCTAGCGACCAAAAACGTGCGATTTTCGCAGCTGGCGGGAAAAAATCGCAATTTTCGCCGCGGCCAAAAACCGTGCGATTTTCGCCGCTAGCGGCCAAAAATCGGGCGGTTTTTGCGGCTAACGGCCAAAAACCGAGCTATTTTCGACGCTAGCGGCCAGAAACCATGAGATTTTTGCAGCTACCGGGCAAAAATCGCGCGAATTTCGCCGATACCTGTCAAAAAAGGGGCTATTTTCGCCGCTAGCGGCCAAAAAAGGGGCTATTTTCGCCGCTAGCGGCCAAAAAAGGGGCAATTTTCGCGGCTAGCGGCCAAAAATCGTGCAAATTTCGACGCGAGCGGCCAAAAATCGCGCGATTTTCACCGCTAGCGGCCAGAAACTATGCGATTTTTGCAGCTGGCGGGCAAAAATAGCGCGATTTTCGCCGCTACCGGCCAAAAACCGCGCGATTTTCGCCGCTAGCGGCCAAAAACATGCGATTTTCGCAGCTGGCGGGCAAAAATCGCGATTTTCGCCGCTACCGGCCAAAAACCGCGCGATTTTTGCGTCTAGCGGCCAAAAACCACGCGATTTTCGCAGCTTCCGGCCAAAAATGGGGCGATTTTCGCCGCTAGCGGCAAAAAATCGTGCAAATTTCGCCGCTAGCGGCCAAAAATCGCGCGATTTTCGCCGCTAGCGGCCAAAAATCGTGCGATTTTCGCCGCTAGCGGCCAGAAACTATGCGATTTTTGCAGCTAACGGGCAAAAATCGTGCGAATTTCGCCGCTACCTGCCAAAAATCGACCGATTTTCGCTGCTAGCGGCCAAAAAAGGGCCTATTTTCGCCGCTAGCGGCCAAAAAAGTGGCTATTTTCGCCGCTAGCGGCCAAAAATGGGGCGATTTTCGCCGCTAGCGGCCAAAAACATGCGATTTTCGCAGCTGGCGGGCAAAAATGGCGATTTTCGCCGCTACCGGCCAAAAATAGCGCGATTTTTGCCGCTAGCGGCCAAAAACAGTGCGATTTTCGCCACTAGCGGCCAAAAATCGGGCGGTTTTTGCGGCTAACGACCAAAAACCGCGCTATTTTCGACGCTAGCGGCCAGAAACCATGCGATTTTTGCAGCTGGCGGGCAAAAATTGCGGGAATTTCGCCGCTACCTGCCAAAAATCGACCGATTTTCGCCGCTAGCGGCCAAAAAAGGGGCTATTTTCGCCGCTATCGGCCAAAAACCGTGCGATTTTCGCCGCTATCGGCCAAAAACCGCGCGATTTTCGCCGCTAGCCGCCCAAAAACATGCGATTTTCGCAGCTGACGGGCAAAAATCGCGATTTTCGCCTATAACCGACTAAAAATAACGCGATTTTCGCGTCTAGCGGCCAAAAACCATGCGATTTTCGCAGCTGGCGTGCAAAAATCGCGATTTTCGCCGCTACCGACCAAAAATAGCGCGATTTTCGCGTCTAGCGGCCAAAAACCATGCGATTTTCGCCCCTATCGGCCAAAAACCGCGCGATTTTCGCCGCTAGCCGCTCAAAAACATGTGATTTTCGCAGCTGACGGGCAAAAATCGCGATTTTCGCCTATAACCGACTAAAAATAACGCGATTTTCGCGTCTAGCGGCCAAAAACCATGCGATTTTCGCAGCTGGCGTGCAAAAATCGCGATTTTCGCCGCAACTGGCCAAAAATAGCGCGATTTTCGCCGCTTGCGGCCAAAAACCGTGCGGTTTTCGCCGCTAGCGGCCAAAAATCAGGCGATTTTTGCCGCTAACGGCCGAAAACCGCGCTATTTTCGACGCTAGCGGCCAGAAACCATGCGATTTTTGCAGCTGGCGGGCAAAAATCGCGCGAATTTCACCGCTACCTGCCAAAAATCGAACGATTTTCGGCGCTAGCGGCCAAAAATAGTGCAAATTTCGCCGCAAGCGGCCAAAAATCGTGCGAATTTCGCCGCTAGCGGCCAAAAATCGCGCGATTTTCGCCGCTAGCGGCCAGAAATTATGCGATTTTTGCAGCTGGCAGGCAAAAATAGCGCGATTTTCGCCGCTAGCGGCCAGAAACTATGCGATTTTTGCAGCTGGCCGGCAAAAATAGCGCGATTTTCGCCGCTACCAGCCAAAAACCGCGCGATTTTCGCCGCTAGCGGCCAAAAACATGCGATTTTCGCAGTTGGCGTGCAAAAATCGCGATTTTCGCCGCTAGCGGCCAAAAATAGCGCGATTTTCGCCGCTTGCGGCCAAAAACCGTGCGGTTTTCGCCGCTAGCGGCCAAAAATCGGGCGATTTTTGCCGCTAACGGCCGAAAACCGCGCAATTTTCGCCGCTAGCGGCCAAAAACATGCGATTTTCGCAGCTGTCGTGCAAAAATCGCGATTTTCGCCGCTACCGGCCAAAAATAGCGCGATTTTCGCCGCTACCGGGCAAAAATAGCGCGATTTTCGCCGCTACCGGCCAAAAACCGTGCGATTTTCGCCGCTATCGGCCAAAAACCGCACGATTTTCGCCGCTAGCCGCCTAAAAACATGCGATTTTCGCAGCTGACGGGCAAAAATCGCGATTTTCGCCTATAACCGACTAAAAATAACGTGATTTTCGCGTCTAGCGGCCAAAAACCATGCGATTTTCGCAGCTGGCGTGCAAAAATCGCGATTTTCGCCGCTACCGACCAAAAATAGCGCGATTTTCGCGTCTAGCGGCCAAAAACCATGCGATTTTCGCAGCTGGCGTGCAAAAATCGCGATTTTCGCCGCTACCGGCCAAAAATAACGCGATTTTCGCCGCTTGCGGCCAAAAACCGTGCGAATTTCCCTGCTTGCGGCCAAAATTCGCGCGATTTTCGCCGCTAGCGGCCAGAAACTATGCGATTTTTGCAGCTGGCGGGCAAAAATAGCGCGATTTTCGCCGCTACCGGCCAAAAATAGCGCGATTTTCGCCGCTACCGGCCAAAAACCGCGCGATTTTCGCAGCTAGCGGCCAAAAAAGGGTCTATTTTCGCCGCTAGCGGCCAAAAATGGGGCGATTTTCGCCGCTAGCGGCCAAAAATCGTGCAAATTTCGACGCTAGCGGCCAAATATCGTGCGAATTTCGCTGCTAGCGGCCAAAATTCGCGCAATTTTCGCCGCTAACGGCCAGAAACTATGCGATTTTTGCAGCTGGCGGGCAAAAATAGCGCGATTTTCGCCGCTACCGGACAAAAACCGCGCGATTTTCTTTGCTAGCGGCCAAAAACATGCGATTTTCGCAGCTGGCGTGCAAAAATCGCGATTTTCGCCGCTACCGTCCAAAAATAGCGCGATTTTCGCCGCTAGCGGCCAAAAACATGCAATTTTCGCAGCTGGCGGGCAAAAATCGCGATTTTCGCCGCTACCGGCCAAAAACCGCGCGATTTTCGCGTCTAGCGGCCAAAAACCATGCGATTTTCGCAGCTGGCGTGCAAAAATCGCGATTTTCGCCGCTTCCGGCCAAAAATGGCGCGATTTTCGCCGCTTGCGGCCAAAAACCGTGCGGTTTTCGCCGCTAGCGACCAAAAATCGGGCGATTTTTGCCGCTAACGGCCGAAAACCGCGCTATTTTCGACGCTAGCGACCAAAAACGTGCGATTTTCGCAGCTGGCGGGAAAAAATCGCAATTTTCGCCGCGGCCAAAAACCGTGCGATTTTCGCCGCTAGCGGCCAAAAATCGGGCGGTTTTTGCGGCTAACGGCCAAAAACCGAGCTATTTTCGACGCTAGCGGCCAGAAACCATGAGATTTTTGCAGCTACCAGGCAAAAATCGCGCGAATTTCGCCGATACCTGTCAAAAAAGGGGCTATTTTCGCCGCTAGCGGCCAAAAAAGGGGCTATTTTCGCCGCTAGCGGCCAAAAAAGGGGCAATTTTCGCGGCTAGCGGCCAAAAATCGTGCAAATTTCGACGCTAGCGGCCAAAAATCGCGCGATTTTCACCGCTAGCGGCCAGAAACTATGCGATTTTTGCAGCTGGCGGGCAAAAATAGCGCGATTTTCGCCGCTACCGGCCAAAAACCGCGCGATTTTCGCCGCTAGCGGCCAAAAACATGCGATTTTCGCAGCTGGCGGGCAAAAATCGCGATTTTCGCCGCTACCGGCCAAAAACCGCGCGATTTTTGCGTCTAGCGGCCAAAAACCACGCGATTTTCGCAGCTTCCGGCCAAAAATGGGGCGATTTTCGCCGCTAGCGGCAAAAAATCGTGCAAATTTCGCCGCTAGCGGCCAAAAATCGCGCGATTTTCGCCGCTAGCGGCCAAAAATGGGGCGATTTTCGCCGCTAGCGGCCAAAAACATGCGATTTTCGCAGCTGGCGGGCAAAAATGGCGATTTTCGCCGCTACCGGCCAAAAATAGCGCGATTTTTGCCGCTAGCGGCCAAAAACAGTGCGATTTTCGCCACTAGCGGCCAAAAATCGGGCGGTTTTTGCGGCTAACGACCAAAAACCGCGCTATTTTCGACGCTAGCGGCCAGAAACCATGCGATTTTTGCAGCTGGCGGGCAAAAATTGCGGGAATTTCGCAGCTACCCGGCAAAAATCGACCGATTTTCGCCGCTAGCGGCCAAAAAAGGGGCTATTTTCGCCGCTATCGGCCAAAAACCGTGCGATTTTCGCCGCTATCGGCCAAAAACCGCGCGATTTTCGCCGCTAGCCGCCCAAAAACATGCGATTTTCGCAGCTGACGGGCAAAAATCGCGATTTTCGCCTATAACCGACTAAAAATAACGCGATTTTCGCGTCTAGCGGCCAAAAACCATGCGATTTTCGCAGCTGGCGTGCAAAAATCGCGATTTTCGCCGCTACCGACCAAAAATAGCGCGATTTTCGCGTCTAGCGGCCAAAAACCATGCGATTTTCGCCCCTATCGGCCAAAAACCGCGCGATTTTCGCCGCTAGCCGCTCAAAAACATGTGATTTTCGCAGCTGACGGGCAAAAATCGCGATTTTCGCCTATAACCGACTAAAAATAACGCGATTTTCGCGTCTAGCGGCCAAAAACCATGCGATTTTCGCAGCTGGCGTGCAAAAATCGCGATTTTCGCCGCAACTGGCCAAAAATAGCGCGATTTTCGCCGCTTGCGGCCAAAAACCGTGCGGTTTTCGCCGCTAGCGGCCAAAAATCAGGCGATTTTTGCCGCTAACGGCCGAAAACCGCGCTATTTTCGACGCTAGCGGCCAGAAACCATGCGATTTTTGCAGCTGGCGGGCAAAAATCGCGCGAATTTCACCGCTACCTGCCAAAAATCGAACGATTTTCGGCGCTAGCGGCCAAAAATAGTGCAAATTTCGCCGCAAGCGGCCAAAAATCGTGCGAATTTCGCCGCTAGCGGCCAAAAATCGCGCGATTTTCGCCGCTAGCGGCCAGAAATTATGCGATTTTTGCAGCTGGCAGGCAAAAATAGCGCGATTTTCGCCGCTAGCGGCCAGAAACTATGCGATTTTTGCAGCTGGCCGGCAAAAATAGCGCGATTTTCGCCGCTACCAGCCAAAAACCGCGCGATTTTCGCCGCTAGCGGCCAAAAACATGCGATTTTCGCAGTTGGCGTGCAAAAATCGCGATTTTCGCCGCTACCGGCCAAAAATAGCGCGATTTTCGCCGCTTGCGGCCAAAAACCGTGCGGTTTTCGCCGCTAGCGGCCAAAAATCGGGCGATTTTTGCCGCTAACGGCCGAAAACCGCGCAATTTTCGCCGCTAGCGGCCAAAAACATGCGATTTTCGCAGCTGTCGTGCAAAAATCGCGATTTTCGCCGCTACCGGCCAAAAATAGCGCGATTTTCGCCGCTACCGGGCAAAAATAGCGCGATTTTCGCCGCTACCGGCCAAAAACCGTGCGATTTTCGCCGCTATCGGCCAAAAACCGCACGATTTTCGCCGCTAGCCGCCTAAAAACATGCGATTTTCGCAGCTGACGGGCAAAAATCGCGATTTTCGCCTATAACCGACTAAAAATAACGTGATTTTCGCGTCTAGCGGCCAAAAACCATGCGATTTTCGCAGCTGGCGTGCAAAAATCGCGATTTTCGCCGCTACCGACCAAAAATAGCGCGATTTTCGCGTCTAGCGGCCAAAAACCATGCGATTTTCGCAGCTGGCGTGCAAAAATCGCGATTTTCGCCGCTACCGGCCAAAAATAACGCGATTTTCGCCGCTTGCGGCCAAAAACCGTGCGAATTTCCCTGCTTGCGGCCAAAATTCGCGCGATTTTCGCCGCTAGCGGCCAGAAACTATGCGATTTTTGCAGCTGGCGGGCAAAAATAGCGCGATTTTCGCCGCTACCGGCCAGAAACTATGCGATTTTTGCAGCTGGTGGGCAAAAATAGCGCGATTTTCGCCGCTACCGGCCAAAAACCGCGCGATTTTCGCCGCTAGCGGCCAAAAACATGCGATTTTGGCAGCTGGCGTGCAAAAATCGCGATTTTCGCCGCTACCGGCCAAAAATAGCGCGATTTTCGCCGCTTGCGGCCAAAAACCGTGCTGTTTTCGCCGCTAGCGGCCAAAAATCGGGCGATTTTTGCCGCTAACGGCCGAAAACCGCGCTATTTTCGACGCTAGCGGCCAGAAACCATGCGATTTTTGCAGCTGGCGGGCAAAAATCACGCGAATTTCGCCGCTACCTGCCAAAAATCGACCGATTTTCGGCGCTAGCGGCCGAAAAAACGGGCAATTTTCGCCGCTAGCGGCCAAAAATGGGGCGATTTTCGCCGCTAGCGGCCAGAAATTATGCGATTTTTGCAGCTGGCGGGCAAAAATAGCGCGATTTTTGCCGCTACCGGCTAAAAACCGCGCGATTTTCGCTGCTAGCGGCCAAAAACATGCGATTTTCGCAGCTGGCGGGCAAAAATCGCGATTTTCGCCTATAACGGACTAAAAATAACGCGATTTTCGCGTCTAGCGGCCAAAAACCATGCGATTTTCGCAGCTGGCGTGCAAAAATCGCGATTTTCGCCGCTACCGACCAAAAATAGCGCGATTTTCGCGTCTAGCGGCCAAAAACCATGCGATTTTCGCAGCTGGCGTGCAAAAATCGCGATTTTCGCCGCTACCGGCCAAAAATAGCGCGATTTTCGCCGCTTGCGGCCAAAAACCGTGCGAATTTCCCTGCTAGCGGCCAAAATTCGCGCGATTTTCGCCGCTAGCGGCCAGAAACTATGCGATTTTTGCAGCTGGCGGGCAAAAATAGCGCGATTTTCGCCGCTACCGGCCAAAAACCGCGCGATTTTCGCCGCTAGCGGCCAAAAACATGCGATTTTCGCAGCTCGCGGGCAAAAATCGCGATTTTCGCCGCTACCGGCCAAAAATAGCGCGATTTTCGCCGCTTGCGGCCAAAAACCGTGCGGTTTTCGCCGCTAGCGGCCAAAAATCGGGCGATTTTTGCCGCTAACGGCCGAAAACCGCGCGATTTTCGCCGCTAGCGGCCAAAAACATGCGATTTTCGCAGCTGGCGTGCAAAAATCGCGATTTTCGCCGCTACCGGCCAAAAATAGCGCGATTTTCGCCGCTACCGGGCAAAAATAGCGCGATTTTCGCCGCTACCGGCCAAAAACCGTGCGATTTTCGCCGCTATCGGCCAAAAACCGCACGATTTTCGCCGCTAGCCGCCCAAAAACATGCGATTTTCGCAGCTGACGGGCAAAAATCGCGATTTTCGCCTATAACCGACTAAAAATAACGTGATTTTCGCGTCTAGCGGCCAAAAACCATGCGATTTTCGCAGCTGGCGTGCAAAAATCGCGATTTTCGCCGCTACCGACCAAAAATAGCGCGATTTTCGCGTCTAGCGGCCAAAAACCATGCGATTTTCGCAGCTGGCGTGCAAAAATCGCGATTTTCGCCGCTACCGGCCAAAAATAGCGCGATTTTCGCCGCTTGCGGCCAAAAACCGTGTGAATTTCCCTGCTAGCGGCCAAAATTCGCGCGATTTTCGCCGCTAGCGGCCAGAAACTATGCGATTTTTGCAGCTGGCGGGCAAAAATAGCGCGATTTTCGCCGCTACCGGCCAGAAACTATGCGATTTTTGCAGCTGGTGGGCAAAAATAGCGCGATTTTCGCCGCTACCGGCCAAAAACCGCGCGATTTTCGCCGCTAGCGGCCAAAAACATGCGATTTTGGCAGCTGGCGTGCAAAAATCGCGATTTTCGCCGCTACCGGCCAAAAATAGCGCGATTTTCGCCGCTTGCGGCCAAAAACCGTGCGGTTTTCGCCGCTAGCGGCCAAAAATCGGGCGATTTTTGCCGCTAACGGCCGAAAACCGCGCTATTTTCGACGCTAGCGGCCAGAAACCATGCGATTTTTGCAGCTACCGGGCAAAAATCGCGCGAATTTCGCCGATACCTGCCAAAAAAGGGGCTATTTTCGCCGCTAGCGGCCAAAAAAGGGGCTATTTTCGCCGCTAGCGGCCAAAAGAGGCAATTTTCGCGGCTAGCGGCCAAAAATCGTGCAAATTTCGACGCTAGCGGCCAAAAATCGCGCGATTTTCACCGCTAGCGGCCAGAAACTATGCGATTTTTGCAGCTGGCGGGCAAAAATAGCGCGATTTTCGCCGCTACCGGCCAAAAACCGCGCGATTTTCGCCGCTAGCGGCCAAAAACATGCGATTTTCGCAGCTGGCGGGCAAAAATCGCGATTTTCGCCGCTACCGGCCAAAAACCGCGCGATTTTTGCGTCTAGCGGCCAAAAACCACGCGATTTTCGCAGCTTCCGGCCAAAAATGGGGCGATTTTCGCCGCTAGCGGCCAGAAACTATGCGATTTTTGCAGCTAACGGGCAAAAATCGTGCGAATTTCGCCGCTACCTGCCAAAAATCGACCGATTTTCGCTGCTAGCGGCCAAAAAAGGGCCTATTTTCGCCGCTAGCGGCCAAAAAAGTGGCTATTTTCGCCGCTAGCGGCCAAAAATGGGGCGATTTTCGCCGCTAGCGGCCAAAAACATGCGATTTTCGCAGCTGGCGGGCAAAAATGGCGATTTTCGCCGCTACCGGCCAAAAATAGCGCGATTTTTGCCGCTAGCGGCCAAAAACAGTGCGATTTTCGCCGCTAGCGGCCAAAAATCGGGCAGTTTTTGCGGCTAACGACCAAAAACCGCGCTATTTTCGACGCTAGCGGCCAGAAACCATGCGATTTTTGCAGCTGGCGGGCAAAAATTGCGGGAATTTCGCCGCTACCTGCCAAAAATCGACCGATTTTCGCCGCTAGCGGCCAAAAAAGGGGCTATTTTCGCCGCTATCGGCCAAAAACCGTGCGATTTTCGCCGCTATCGGCCAAAAACCGCGCGATTTTCGCCGCTAGCCGCCCAAAAACATGCGATTTTCGCAGCTGACGGGCAAAAATCGCGATTTTCGCCTATAACCGACTAAAAATAACGCGATTTTCGCGTCTAGCGGCCAAAAACCATGCGATTTTCGCAGCTGACGTGCAAAAATCGCGATTTTCGCCGCTACCGACCAAAAATAGCGCGATTTTCGCGTCTAGCGGCCAAAAACCATGCGATTTTCGCCGCTATGGGCCAAAAACCGCGCGATTTTCGCCGCTAGCCGCCCAAAAACATGTGATTTTCGCAGCTGACGGGCAAAAATCGCGATTTTCGCCTATAACCGACTAAAAATAACGCGATTTTCGCGTCTAGCGGCCAAAAACCATGCGATTTTCGCAGCTGGCGTGCAAAAATCGCGATTTTCGCCGCTACTGGCCAAAAATAGCGCGATTTTCGCCGCTTGCGGCCAAAAACCGTGCGGTTTTCGCCGCTAGCGGCGAAAAATCAGGCGATTTTTGCCGCTAACGGCCGAAAACCGCGCTATTTTCGACGCTAGCGGCCAGAAACCATGCGATTTTTGCAGCTGGCGGGCAAAAATCGCGCGAATTTCACCGCTACCTGCCAAAAATCGAACGATTTTCGGCGCTAGCGGCCAAAAATAGTGCAAATTTCGCCGCAAGCGGCCAAAAATCGTGCGAATTTCGCCGCTAGCGGCCAAAAATCGCGCGATTTTCGCCGCTAGCGGCCAGAAATTATGCGATTTTTGCAGCTGGCAGGCAAAAATAGCGCGATTTTCGCCGCTAGCGGCCAGAAACTATGCGATTTTTGCAGCTGGCCGGCAAAAATAGCGCGATTTTCGCCGCTACCAGCCAAAAACCGCGCGATTTTCGCCGCTAGCGGCCAAAAACATGCGATTTTCGCAGTTGGCGTGCAAAAATCGCGATTTTCGCCGCTACCGGCCAAAAATAGCGCGATTTTCGCCGCTTGCGACCAAAAACCATGCGGTTTTCGCCGCTAGCGGCCAAAAATCGGGCGATTTTTGCCGCTAACGGCCGAAAACCGCGCAATTTTCGCCGCTAACGGCCAAAAACATGCGATTTTCGCAGCTGGCGTGCAAAAATCGCGATTTTCGCCGCTACCGGCCAAAAACCGTGCGATTTTCGCCGCTACCGGCCAAAAATAGCGCGATTTTCGCCGCTACCGGCCAAAAACCGTGCGATTTTCGCCGCTATCGGCCAAAAACCGCACGATTTTCGCCGCTAGCCGCCTAAAAACATGCGATTTTCGCAGCTGACGGGCAAAAATCGCGATTTTCGCCTATAACCGACTAAAAATAACGTGATTTTCGCGTCTAGCGGCCAAAAACCATGCGATTTTCGCAGCTGGCGTGCAAAAATCGCGATTTTCGCCGCTACCGACCAAAAATAGCGCGATTTTCGCGTCTAGCGGCCAAAAACCATGCGATTTTCGCAGCTGGCGTGCAAAAATCGCGATTTTCGCCGCTACCGGCCAAAAATAGCGCGATTTTCGCCGCTTGCGGCCAAAAACCGTGCGAATTTCCCTGCTAGCGGGCAAAATTCGCGCGATTTTCGCCGCTAGCGGCCAGAAACTATGCGATTTTTGCAGCTGGCGGGCAAAAATAGCGCGATTTTCGCCGCTACCGGCCAGAAACTATGCGATTTTTGCAGCTGGTGGGCAAAAATAGCGCGATTTTCGCCGCTACCGGCCAAAAACCGCGCGATTTTCGCCGCTATTGGCCAAAAACATGCGATTTTGGCAGCTGGCGTGCAAAAATCGCGATTTTCGCCGCTACCGGCCAAAAATAGCGCGATTTTCGCCGCTTGCGGCCAAAAACCGTGCGGTTTTCGCCGCTAGCGGCCAAAAATCGGGCGGTTTTTGCCGCTAACGGCCGAAAACCGCGCTATTTTCGACGCTAGCGGCCAGAAACCATGCGATTTTTGCAGCTGGCGGGCAAAAATCACGCGAATTTCGCCGCTACCTGCCAAAAATCGACCGATTTTCGGCGCTAGCGGCCGAAAAACGGGCAATTTTCGCCGCTAGCGGCCAAAAATGGGGCGATTTTCGCCGCTAACGGCCAGAAATTATGCGATTTTTGCAGCTGGCGGGCAAAAATAGCGCGATTTTTGCCGCTACCGGCTAAAAACCGCGCGATTTTCGCTGCTAGCGGCCAAAAACATGCGATTTTCGCAGCTGGCGGGCAAAAATCGCGATTTTCGCCTATAACCGACTAAAAATAACGCGATTTTCGCGTCTAGCGGCCAAAAACCATGCGATTTTCGCAGCTGGCGTGCAAAAATCGCGATTTTCACCGCTTGCGGCCAAAAACCGTGCGAATTTCCCTGCTAGCGGCCAAAATTCGCGCGATCTTCGCCGCTAGCGGCCAGAAACTATGCGATTTTTGCAGCTGGCGGGCAAAAATAGCGCGATTTTCGCCGCTACCGGCCAGAAACTATGCGATTTTTGCAGCTGGTGGGCAAAAATAGCGCGATTTTCGCCGCTACCGGCCAAAAACCGCGCGATTTTCCCCGCTAGCGGCCCAAAACATGCGATTTTGGCAGCTGGCATGCAAAAATCGCGATTTTCGCCGCTACCGGCCAAAAATAGCGCGATTTTCGCCGCTTGCGGCCAAAAACCGTGCGGTTTTCGCCGCTAGCGGCCAAAAATCGGGCGATTTTTGCCGCTAACGGCCGAAAACCGCGCTATTTTCGACGCTAGCGGCCAGAAACCATGCGATTTTTGCAGCTACCGGGCAAAAATCGCGCGAATTTCGCCGATACCTGCCAAAAAAGGGGCTATTTTCGCCGCTAGCGGCCAAAAAAGGGGCTATTTTCGCCGCTAGCGGCCAAAAAAGAGGCAATTTTCGCGGCTAGCGGCCAAAAATCGTGCAAATTTCGACGCTAGCGGCCAAAAATCGCGCGATTTTCACCGCTAGCGGCCAGAAACTATGCGATTTTTGCAGCTGGCGGGCAAAAATAGCGCGATTTTCGCCGCTACCGGCCAAAAACCGCGCGATTTTCGCCGCTAGCGGCCAAAAACATGCGATTTTCGCAGCTGGGGGGCAAAAATCGCGATTTTCGCCGCTACCGGCCAAAAATCGCGATTATCGCCGCTACCGGCCAAAAACCGCGCGATTTTTGCGTCTAGCGGCCAAAAACCACGCGATTTTCGCAGCTTCCGGCCAAAAATGGGGCGATTTTCGCCGCTAGCGGCAAAAAATCGTGCAAATTTCGCCGCTAGCGGCCAAAAATCGCGCGATTTTCGCCGCTAGCGGCCAAAAATCGTGCGATTTTCGCCGCTAGCGGCCAGAAACTATGCGATTTTTGCAGCTAACGGGCAAAAATCGTGCGAATTTCGCCGCTACCTGCCAAAAATCGACCGATTTTCGCTGCTAGCGGCCAAAAAAGGGCCTATTTTCGCCGCTAGCGGCCAAAAAAGTGGCTATTTTCGCCGCTAGCGGCCAAAAACATGCGATTTTCGCAGCTGGCGGGCAAAAATGGCGATTTTCGCCGCTACCGGCCAAAAATAGCGCGATTTTTGCCGCTAGCGGCCAAAAACAGTGCGATTTTCGCCGCTAGCGGCCAAAAATCGGGCGGTTTTTGCGGCTAACGACCAAAAACCGCGCTATTTTCGACGCTAGCGGCCAGAAACCATGCGATTTTTGCAGCTGGCGGGCAAAAATTGCGGGAATTTCGCCGCTACCTGCCAAAAATCGACCGATTTTCGCCGCTAGCGGCCAAAAAAGGGGCTATTTTCGCCGCTATCGGCCAAAAACCGTGCGATTTTCGCCGCTATCGGCCAAAAACCGCGCGATTTTCGCCGCTAGCCGCCCAAAAACATGCGATTTTCGCAGCTGACGGGCAAAAATCGCGATTTTCGCCTATAACCGACTAAAAATAACGCGATTTTCGCGTCTAGCGGCCAAAAACCATGCGATTTTCGCAGCTGGCGTGCAAAAATCGCGATTTTCGCCGCTACCGACCAAAAATAGCGCGATTTTCGCGTCTAGCGGCCAAAAACCATGCGATTTTCGCCGCTATGGGCCAAAAACCGCGCGATTTTCGCCGCTAGCCGCCCAAAAACATGTGATTTTCGCAGCTGACGGGCAAAAATCGCGATTTTCGCCTATAACCGACTAAAAATAACGCGATTTTCGCGTCTAGCGGCCAAAAACCATGCGATTTTCGCAGTTGGCGTGCAAAAATCGCGATTTTCGCCGCTACCGGCCAAAAATAGCGCGATTTTCGCCGCTTGCGACCAAAAACCATGCGGTTTTCGCCGCTAGCGGCCAAAAATCGGGCGATTTTTGCCGCTAACGGCCGAAAACCGCGCAATTTTCGCCGCTAGCGGCCAAAAACATGCGATTTTCGCAGCTGGCGTGCAAAAATCGCGATTTTCGCCGCTACCAGCCAAAAATAGCGCGATTTTTGCCGCTACCGGCCAAAAATAGCGCGATTTTCGCCGCTACCGGCCAAAAACCGTGCGATTTTCGCCGCTATCGGCCAAAAACCGCACGATTTTCGCCGCTAGCCGCCTAAAAACATGCGATTTTCGCAGCTGACGGGCAAAAATCGCGATTTTCGCCTATAACCGACTAAAAATAACGTGATTTTCGCGTCTAGCGGCCAAAAACCATGCGATTTTCGCAGCTGGCGTGCAAAAATCGCGATTTTCGCCGCTACCGACCAAAAATAGCGCGATTTTCGCGTCTAGCGGCCAAAAACCATGCGATTTTCGCAGCTGGCGTGCAAAAATCGCGATTTTCGCCGCTACCGGCCAAAAATAGCGCGATTTTCGCCGCTTGCGGCCAAAAACCGTGCGAATTTCCCTGCTAGCGGCCAAAATTCGCGCGATTTTCGCCGCTAGCGGCCAGAAACTATGCGATTTTTGCAGCTGGCGGGCAAAAATAGCGCGATTTTCGCCGCTACCGGCCAGAAACTATGCGATTTTTGCAGCTGGTGGGCAAAAATAGCGCGATTTTCGCCGCTACCGGCCAAAAACCGCGCGATTTTCGCCGCTAGCGGCCAAAAACATGCGATTTTGGCAGCTGGCGTGCAAAAATCGCGATTTTCGCCGCTTCCGGCCAAAAATAGCGCGATTTTCGCCGCTTGCGGCCAAAAACCGTGCGGTTTTCGCCGCTAGCGGCCAAAAATCGGGCGATTTTTGCCGCTAACGGCCGAAAACCGCGCTATTTTCGACGCTAGCGGCCAGAAACCATGCGATTTTTGCAGCTGGCGGGCAAAAATCACGCGAATTTCGCCGCTACCTGCCAAAAATCGACCGATTTTCGGCGCTAGCGGCCGAAAAAACGGGCAATTTTCGCCGCTAGCGGCCAAAAATGGGGCGATTTTCGCCGCTAGCGGCCAGAAATTATGCGATTTTTGCAGCTGGCGGGCAAAAATAGCGCGATTTTTGCCGCTACCGGCTAAAAACCGCGCGATTTTCGCTGCTAGCGGCCAAAAACATGCGATTTTCGCAGCTGGCGGGCAAAAATCGCGATTTTCGCCTATAACCGACTAAAAATAACGCGATTTTCGCGTCTAGCGGCCAAAAACCATGCGATTTTCGCAGCTGGCGTGCAAAAATCGCGATTTTCACCGCTTGCGGCCAAAAACCGTGCGAATTTCCCTGCTAGCGGCCAAAATTCGCGCGATCTTCGCCGCTAGCGGCCAGAAACTATGCGATTTTTGCAGCTGGCGGGCAAAAATAGCGCGATTTTCGCCGCTACCGGCCAAAAACCGCGCGATTTTCGCCGCTAGCGGCCAAAAACATGCGATTTTCGCAGCTGGCGGGCAAAAATCGCGATTTTCGCCGCTACCGGCCAAAAATAGCGCGATTTTCGCCGCTTGCGGCCAAAAACCGTGCGGTTTTCGCCGCTAGCGGCCAAAAATCGGGCGATTTTTGCCGCTAACGGCCGAAAACCGCGCGATTTTCGCCGCTAGCGGCCAAAAACATGCGATTTTCGCAGCTGGCGTGCAAAAATCGCGATTTTCGCCGCTACCGGCCAAAAATAGCGCGATTTTCGCCGCTACCGGGCAAAAATAGCGCGATTTTCGCCGCTACCGGCCAAAAACCGTGCGATTTTCGCCGCTATCGGCCAAAAACCGCACGATTTTCGCCGCTAGCCGCCCAAAAACATGCGATTTTCGCAGCTGACAGGCAAAAATCGCGATTTTCGCCTATAACCGACTAAAAATAACGCGATTTTCGCGTCTAGCGGCCAAAAACCATGCGATTTTCGCAGCTGGCGTGCAAAAATCGCGATTTTCGCCGCTACCGACCAAAAATAGCGCGATTTTCGCGTCTAGCGGCCAAAAACCATGCGATTTTCGCAGCTGGCGTGCAAAAATCGCGATTTTCGCCGCTACCGGCCAAAAATAGCGCGATTTTCGCCGCTTGCGGCCAAAAACCGTGCGAATTTCCCTGCTAGCGGCCAAAATTCGCGCGATTTTCGCCGCTAGCGGCCAGAAACTATGCGATTTTTGCAGCTGGTGGGCAAAAATAGCGCGATTTTCGCCGCTACCGGCCAAAAACCGCGCGATTTTCGCCGCTAGCGGCCAAAAACATGCGATTTTGGCAGCTGGCGTGCAAAAATCGCGATTTTCGCCGCTACCGGCCAAAAATAGCGCGATTTTCGCCGCTACCGGCCAAAAACCGCGCGATTTTCGCAGCTAGCGGCCAAAAAAGGGTCTATTTTCGCCGCTAGCGGCCAAAAATGGGGCGATTTTCGCCGCTAGCGGCCAAAAATCGTGCAAATTTCGACGCTAGCGGCCAAATATCGTGCGAATTTCGCTGCTAGCGGCCAAAATTCGCGCAATTTTCACCGCTAGCGGCCAGAAACTATGCGATTTTTGCAGCTGGCGGGCAAAAATAGCGCGATTTTCGCCGCTACCGGCCAAAAACCGCGCGATTTTCTTTGCTAGCGGCCAAAAACATGCGATTTTCGCAGCTGGCGTGCAAAAATCGCGATTTTCGCCGCTACCGTCCAAAAATAGCGCGATTTTCGCCGCTAGCGGCCAAAAACATGCAATTTTCGCAGCTGGCGGGCAAAAATCGCGATTTTCGCCGCTACCGGCCAAAAACCGCGCGATTTTCGCGTCTAGCGGCCAAAAACCATGCGATTTTCGCAGCTGGCGTGCAAAAATCGCGATTTTCGCCGCTTCCGGGCAAAAATGGCGCGATTTTCGCCGCTTGCGGCCAAAAACCGTGCGGTTTTCGCCGCTAGCGGCCAAAAATCGGGCGATTTTTGCCGCTAACGGCCGAAAACCGCGCTATTTTCGACGCTAGCGACCAAAAACGTGCGATTTTCGCAGCTGGAGGGAAAAAATCGCAATTTTCGCCGCGGCCAAAAACCGTGCGATTTTCGCCGCTAGCGGCCAAAAATCGGGCGGTTTTTGCGGCTAACGGCCAAAAACCGAGCTATTTTCGACGCTAGCGGCCAGAAACCATGAGATTTTTGCAGCTACCGGGCAAAAATTGCGCGAATTTC
The DNA here is from genome assembly GCF_040958095.1 of Procambarus clarkii. Taxonomy (NCBI): domain Eukaryota; kingdom Metazoa; phylum Arthropoda; class Malacostraca; order Decapoda; family Cambaridae; genus Procambarus; species Procambarus clarkii. The sequence goes on along the minus strand of NC_091207.1, from coordinate 22,602,398 downwards.
GCCGATACCTGTCAAAAAAGGGGCTATTTTCGCCGCTAGCGGCCAAAAAAGGGGCTATTTTCGCCGCTAGCGGCCAAAAAAGGGGCAATTTTCGCGGCTAGCGGCCAAAAATCGTGCAAATTTCGACGCTAGCGGCCAAAAATCGCGCGATTTTCACCGCTAGCGGCCAGAAACTATGCGATTTTTGCAGCTGGCGGGCAAAAATAGCGCGATTTTCGCCGCTACCGGCCAAAAACCGCGCGATTTTCGCCGCTAGCGGCCAAAAACATGCGATTTTCGCAGCTGGCGTGCAAAAATCGCGATTTTCACCGCTTGCGGCCAAAAACCGTGCGAATTTCCCTGCTAGCGGCCAAAATTCGCGCGATTTTCGCCGCTAGCGGCCAGAAACTATGCGATTTTTACAGCTGGCGGGCAAAAATAGCGCGATTTTCGCCGCTACCGGCCAAAAACCGCGCGATTTTCGCCGCTAGCGGCCAAAAACATGCGATTTTCGCAGCTGGCGGGCAAAAATCGCGATTTTCGCCGCTACCGGCCAAAAATAGCGCGATTTTCGCCGCTTGCGGCCAAAAACCGTGCGGTTTTCGCCGCTAGCGGCCAAAAATCGGGCGATTTTTGCCGCTAACGGCCGAAAACCGCGCGATTTTCGCCGCTAGCGGCCAAAAACATGCGATTTTCGCAGCTGGCGGGCAAAAATCGCGATTTTCGCCGCTACCGGCCAAAAACCGCGCGATTTTTGCGTCTAGCGGCCAAAAACCACGCGATTTTCGCAGCTTCCGGCCAAAAATGGGGCGATTTTCGCCGCTAGTGGCAAAAAATCGTGCAAATTTCGCCGCTAGCGGCCAAAAATCGCGCGATTTTCGCCGCTAGCGGCCAAAAATCGTGCGATTTTCGCCGCTAGCGGCCAGAAACTATGCGATTTTTGCAGCTAACGGGCAAAAATCGTGCGAATTTCGCCGCTACCTGCCAAAAATCGACCGATTTTCGCTGCTAGCGGCCAAAAAAGGGCCTATTTTCGCCGCTAGCGGCCAAAAAAGTGGCTATTTTCGCCGCTAGCGGCCAAAAATGGGGCGATTTTCGCCGCTAGCGGCCAAAAACATGCGATTTTCGCAGCTGGCGGGCAAAAATGGCGATTTTCGCCGCTACCGGCCAAAAATAGCGCGATTTTTGCCGCTAGCGGCCAAAAACAGTGCGATTTTCGCCGCTAGCGGCCAAAAATCGGGCGGTTTTTGCGGCTAACGACCAAAAACCGCGCTATTTTCGATGCTAGCGGCCAGAAACCATGCGATTTTTGCAGCTGGCGGGCAAAAATTGCGGGAATTTCGCCGCTACCTGCCAAAAATCGACCGATTTTCGCCGCTAGCGGCCAAAAAAGGGGCTATTTTCGCCGCTATCGGCCAAAAACCGTGCGATTTTCGCCGCTATCGGCCAAAAACCGCGCGATTTTCGCCGCTAGCCGCCCAAAAACATGCGATTTTCGCAGCTGACGGGCAAAAATCGCGATTTTCGCCTATAACCGACTAAAAATAACGCGATTTTCGCGTCTAGCGGCCAAAAACCATGCGATTTTCGCAGCTGGCGTGCAAAAATCGCGATTTTCGCCGCTACCGACCAAAAATAGCGCGATTTTCGCGTCTAGCGGCCAAAAACCATGCGATTTTCGCCCCTATCGGCCAAAAACCGCGCGATTTTCGCCGCTAGCCGCCCAAAAACATGTGATTTTCGCAGCTGACGGGCAAAAATCGCGATTTTCGCCTATAACCGACTAAAAATAACGCGATTTTCGCGTCTAGCGGCCAAAAACCATGCGATTTTCGCAGCTGGCGTGCAAAAATCGCGATTTTCGCCGATACTGGCAAAAAATAGCGCGATTTTCGCCGCTTGCTGCCAAAAACCGTGCGGTTTTCGCCGCTAGCGGCCAAAAATCAGGCGATTTTTGCCGCTAACGGCAGAAAACCGCGCTATTTTCGACGCTAGCGGCCAGAAACCATGCGATTTTTGCAGCTGGCGGGCAAAAATCGCGCGAATTTCACCGCTACCTGCCAAAAATCGAACGATTTTCGGCGCTAGCGGCCAAAAATAGTGCAAATTTCGCCGCAAGCGGCCAAAAATCGTGCGAATTTCGCCGCTAGCGGCCAAAAATCGCGCGATTTTCGCCGCTAGCGGCCAGAAATTATGCGATTTTTGCAGCTGGCAGGCAAAAATAGCGCGATTTTCGCCGCTAGCGGCCAGAAACTATGCGATTTTTGCAGCTGGCCGGCAAAAATAGCGCGATTTTCGCCGCTACCAGCCAAAAACCGCGCGATTTTCGCCGCTAGCGGCCAAAAACATGCGATTTTCGCAGTTGGCGTGCAAAAATCGCGATTTTCGCCGCTACCGGCCAAAAATAGCGCGATTTTCGCCGCTTGCGGCCAAAAACCGTGCGGTTTTCGCCGCTAGCGGCCAAAAATCGGGCGATTTTTGCCGCTAACGGCCGAAAACCGCGCAATTTTCGCCGCTAGCGGCCAAAAACATGCGATTTTCGCAGCTGGCGTGCAAAAATCGCGATTTTCGCCGCTACCGGCCAAAAATAGCGCGATTTTCGCCGCTACCGGGCAAAAATAGCGCGATTTTCGCCGCTACCGGCCAAAAACCGTGCGATTTTCGCCGCTATCTGCCAAAAACCGCACGATTTTCGCCGCTAGCCGCCTAAAAACATGCGATTTTCGCAGCTGACGGGCAAAAATCGCGATTTTCGCCGCTACCGACCAAAAATAGCGCGATTTTCGCGTCTAGCGGCCAAAAACCATGCGATTTTCGCAGCTGGCGTGCAAAAATCGCGATTTTCGCCGCTACCGGCCAAAAATAGCGCGATTTTCGCCGCTTGCGGCCAAAAACCGTGCGAATTTCCCTGCTAGCGGCCAAAATTCGCGCGATTTTCGCCGCTAGCGGCCAAAAACTATGCGATTTTTGCAGCTGGTGGGCAAAAATAGCGCGATTTTCGCCGCTACCGGCCAAAAACCGCGCGATTTTCGCCGCTAGCGGCCAAAAACATGCGATTTTGGCAGCTGGCGTGCAAAAATCGCGATTTTCGCCGCTACCGGCCAAAAATAGCGCGATTTTCGCCGCTTGCGGCCAAAAACCGTGCGGTTTTCGCCGCTAGCGGCCAAAAATCGGGCGATTTTTGCCGCTAACGGCCGAAAACCGCGCTATTTTCGACGCTAGCGGCCAGAAACCATGCGATTTTTGCAGCTGGCGGGCAAAAATCACGCGAATTTCGCCGCTACCTGCCAAAAATCGACCGATTTTCGGCGCTAGCGGCCGAAAAACGGGCAATTTTCGCCGCTAGCGGCCAAAAATGGGGCGATTTTCGCCGCTAGCGGCCAGAAATTATGCGATTTTTGCAGCTGGCGGGCAAAAATAGCGCGATTTTTGCCGCTACCGGCTAAAAACCGCGCGATTTTCGCTGCTAGCGGCCAAAAACATGCGATTTTCGCAGCTGGCGGGCAAAAATCGCGATTTTCGCCTATAACCGACTAAAAATAACGCGATTTTCGCGTCTAGCGGCCAAAAACCATGCGATTTTCGCAGCTGGCGTGCAAAAATCGCGATTTTCACCGCTTGCGGCCAAAAACCGTGCGAATTTCCCTGCTAGCGGCCAAAATTCGCGCGATTTTCGCCGCTAGCGGCCAGAAACTATGCGATTTTTGCAGCTGGCGGGCAAAAATAGCGCGATTTTCGCCGCTACCGGCCAAAAACCGCGCGATTTTCGCCGCTAGCGGCCAAAAACATGCGATTTTCGCAGCTGGCGGACAAAAATCGCGATTTTCGCCGCTACCGGCCAAAAATAGCGCGATTTTCGCCGCTTGCGGCCAAAAACCGTGCGGTTTTCGCCGCTAGCGGCCAAAAATCGGGCGATTTTTGCCGCTAACGGCCGAAAACCGCGCGATTTTCGCCGCTAGCGGCCAAAAACATGCGATTTTCGCAGCTGGCGTGCAAAAATCGCGATTTTCGCCGCTACCGGCCAAAAATAGCGCGATTTTCGCCGCTACCGGGCAAAAATAGCGCGATTTTCGCCGCTACCGGCCAAAAACCGTGCGATTTTCGCCGCTATCGGCCAAAAACCGCACGATTTTCGCCGCTAGCCGCTCAAAAACATGCGATTTTCGCAGCTGACGGGCAAAAATCGCGATTTTCGCCTATAACCGACTAAAAATAACGCGATTTTCGCGTCTAGCGGCCAAAAAACATGCGATTTTCGCAGCTGGCGTGCAAAAATAGCGCGACTTTCGCCGCTACCGACCAAAAATAGCGCGATTTTCGCGTCTAGCGGCCAAAAACCATGCGATTTTCGCAGCTGGCGTGCAAAAATCGCGATTTTCGCCGCTACCGGCCAAAAATAGCGCGATTTTCGCCGCTTGCGGCCAAAAACCGTGCGAATTTCCCTGCTAGCGGCCAAAATTCGCGCGATTTTCGCCGCTAGCGGCCAGAAACTATGCGATTTTTGCAGCTGGCGGGCAAAAATAGCGCGATTTTCGCCGCTACCGGCCAGAAACTATGCGATTTTTGCAGCTGGTGGGCAAAAATAGCGCGATTTTCGCCGCTACCGGCCAAAAACCGCGCGATTTTCGCCGCTAGCGGCCAAAAACATGCGATTTTGGCAGCTGGCGTGCAAAAATCGCGATTTTCGCCGCTACCGGCCAAAAATAGCGCGATTTTCGCCGCTTGCGGCCAAAAACCGTGCGGTTTTCGCCGCTAGCGGCCAAAAATCGGGCGATTTTTGCCGCTAACGGCCGAAAACCGCGCTATTTTCGACGCTAGCGGCCAGAAACCATGCGATTTTTGCAGCTGGCGGGCAAAAATCACGCGAATTTCGCCGCTACCTGCCAAAAATCGACCGATTTTCGGCGCTAGCGGCCGAAAAACGGGCAATTTTCGCCGCTAGCGGCCAAAAATGGGGCGATTTTCGCCGCTAGCGGCCAGAAATTATGCGATTTTTGCAGCTGGCGGGCAAAAATAGCGCGATTTTTGCCGCTACCGGCTAAAAACCGCGCGATTTTCGCTGCTAGCGGCCAAAAACATGCGATTTTCGCAGCTGGCGTGCAAAAATCGCGATTTTCACCGCTTGCGGCCAAAAACCGTGCGAATTTCCCTGCTAGCGGCCAAAATTCGCGCGATTTTCGCCGCTAGCGGCCAGAAACTATGCGATTTTTGCAGCTGGCGGGCAAAAATAGCGCGATTTTCGCCGCTACCGGCCAAAAACCGCGCGATTTTCGCCGCTAGCGGCCAAAAATATGCGATTTTCGCAGCTGGCGGGCAAAAATCGCGATTTTCGCCGCTACCGGCCAAAAATAGCGCGATTTTCGCCGCTTGCGGCCAAAAACCGTGCGGTTTTCGCCGCTAGCGGCCAAAAATCGGGCGATTTTTGCCGCTAACGGCCGAAAACCGCGCGATTTTCGCCGCTACCGGCCAAAAACATGCGATTTTCGCAGCTGGCGTGCAAAAATCGCGATTTTCGCCGCTACCGGCCAAAAATAGCGCGATTTTTGCCACTACCGGGCAAAAATAGCGCGATTTTCGCCGCTACCGGCCAAAAACCGTGCGATTTTCGCCGCTATCGGCCAAAAACCGCACGATTTTCGCCGCTAGCCGCTCAAAAACATGCGATTTTCGCAGCTGACGGGCAAAAATCGCGATTTTCGCCTATAACCGACTAAAAATAACGCGATTTTCGCGTCTAGCGGCCAAAAAACATGCGATTTTCGCAGCTGGCGTGCAAAAATAGCGCGATTTTCGCCGCTACCGACCAAAAATAGCGCGATTTTCGCGTCTAGCGGCCAAAAACCATGCGATTTTCGCAGCTGGCGTGCAAAAATCGCGATTTTCGCCGCTACCGGCCAAAAATAGCGCGATTTTCGCCGCTTGCGGCCAAAAACCGTGCGAATTTCCCTGCTAGCGGCCAAAATTCGCGCGATTTTCGCCGCTAGCGGCCAGAAACTATGCGATTTTTGCAGCTGGCGGGCAAAAATAGCGCGATTTTCGCCGCTACCGGCCAGAAACTATGCGATTTTTGCAGCTGGTGGGCAAAAATAGCGCGATTTTCGCCGCTACCGGCCAAAAACTGCGCGATTTTTGCCGCTAGCAGCCAAAAACATGCGATTTTGGCAGCTGGCGTGCAAAAATCGCGATTTTCGCCGCTACCGGCCAAAAATAGCGCGATTTTCGCCGCTTGCGGCCAAAAACCGTGCGGTTTTCGCCACTAGCGGCCAAAAATCGGGCGATTTTTGCCGCTAACGGCCGAAAACCGCGCTATTTTCGACGCTAGCGGCCAGAAACCATGCGATTTTTGCAGCTGGCGGGCAAAAATCACGCGAATTTCGCCGCTACCTGCCAAAAATCGACCGATTTTCGGCGCTAGCGGCCGAAAAACGGGCAATTTTCGCCGCTTGCGGCCAAAAATGGGGCGATTTTCGCCGCTAGCGGCCAGAAATTATGCGATTTTTGCAGCTGGCGGGCAAAAATAGCGCGATTTTTGCCGCTACCGGCTAAAAACCGCGCGATTTTCGCTGCTAGCGGCCAAAAACATGCGATTTTCGCAGCTGGCGGGCAAAAATCGCGATTTTCGCCTATAACCGACTAAAAATAACGCGATTTTCGCGTCTAGCGGCCAAAAACCATGCGATTTTCGCAGCTGGCGTGCAAAAATCGCGATTTTCACCGCTTGCGGCCAAAAACCGTGCGAATTTCCCTGCTAGCGGCCAAAATTCGCGCGATTTTCGCCGCTAGCGGCCAGAAACTATGCGATTTTTGCAGCTGGCGGGCAAAAATAGCGCGATTTTCGCCGCTACCGGCCAAAAACCGCGCGATTTTCGCCGCTAGCGGCCAAAAACATGCGATTTTCGCAGCTGGCGGGCAAAAATCGCGATTTTCGCCGCTACCGGCCAAAAATAGCGCGATTTTCGCCGCTTGCGGCCAAAAACCGTGCGGTTTTCGCCGCTAGCGGCCAAAAATCGGGCGATTTTTGCCGCTAACGGCCGAAAACCGCGCGATTTTCGCCGCTAGCGGCCAAAAACATGCGATTTTCGCAGCTGGCGTGCAAAAATCGCGATTTTCGCCGCTACCGGCCAAAAATAGCGCGATTTTCGCCGCTACCGGGCAAAAATAGCGCGATTTTCGCCGCTACCGGCCAAAAACCGTGCGATTTTCGCCGCTATCGGCCAAAAACCGCATGATTTTCGCCGCAAGCCGCCCAAAAACATGCGATTTTCGCAGCTGACGGGCAAAAATCGCGATTTTCGCCTATAACCGACTAAAAATAACGCGATTTTCGCGTCTAGCGGCCAAAAACCATGCGATTTTCGCAGCTGGCGTGCAAAAATCGCGATTTTCGCCGCTACCGACCAAAAATAGCGCGATTTTCGCGTCTAGCGGCCAAAAACCATGCGATTTTCGCAGCTGGCGTGCAAAAATCGCGATTTTCGCCGCAACCGGCCAAAAATAGCGCGATTTTCGCTGCTTGCGGCTAAACACCGTGCGAATTTCCCTGCTAGCGGCCAAAATTCGCGCGATTTTCGCCGCTAGCGGCCAGAAACTATGCGATTTTTGCAGCTGGCGGGCAAAAATAGCGCGATTTTCGCCGCTACCGGCCAGAAACTATGCGATTTTTGCAGCTGGTGGGCAAAAATAGCGCGATTTTCGCCGCTACCGGCCAAAAATAGCGCGATTTTCGCCGCTTGCGGCCAAAAACCGTGCGGTTTTCGCCGCTAGCGGCCAAAAATCGGGCGATTTTTGCCGCTAACGGCCGAAAACCGCGCTATTTTCGACGCTAGCGGCCAGAAACCATGCGATTTTTGCAGCTGGCGGGCAAAAATCACGCGAATTTCGCCGCTACCTGCCAAAAATCGACCGATTTTCGGCGCTAGCGGCCGAAAAACGGGCAATTTTCGCCGCTAGCGGCCAAAAATGGGGCGATTTTCGCCGCTAGCGGCCAGAAATTATGCGATTTTTGCAGCTGGCGGGCAAAAATAGCGCGATTTTTGCCGCTACCGGCTAAAAACCGCGCGATTTTCGCTGCTAGTGGCCAAAAACATGCGATTTTCGCAGCTGGCGGGCAAAAATTGCGATTTTCGCAGCTGACGGGCAAAAATCGCGATTTTCGCCTATAACCGACTAAAAATAACGCGATTTTCGCGTCTAGCGGCCAAAAACCATGCGATTTTCGCAGCTGGCGTGCAAAAATCGCGATTTTCGCCGCTACCGACCAAAAATAGCGCGATTTTCGTGTCTAGCGGCCAAAAACCATGCGATTTTCGCAGCTGGCGTGCAAAAATCGCGATTTTCGCCGCTACCGGCCAAAAATAGCGCGATTTTCGCCGCTTGCGGCCAAAAACCGTGCGAATTTCCCTGCTAGCGGCCAAAATTCGCGCGATTTTCGCCGCTAGCGGCCAGAAACTATGCGATTTTTGCAGCTGGCGTGCAAAAATCGCGATTTTCGCCGCTACCGGCCAAAAATAGCGCGATTTTCGCCGCTTGCGGCCAAAAACCGTGCGGTTTTCGCCGCTAGCGGCCAAAAATCGGGCGATTTTTGCCGCTAACGGCCGAAAACCGCGCTATTTTCGACGCTAGCGGCCAGAAACCATGCGATTTTTGCAGCTGGCGGGCAAAAATCACGCGAATTTCGCCGCTACCTGCCAAAAATCGACCGATTATCGGCGCTAGCGGCCGAAAAACGGGCAATTTTCGCCGCTAGCAGCCAAAAATGGGGCGATTTTCGCCGCTAGCGGCCAGAAATTATGCGATTTTTGCAGCTGGCGGGCAAAAATAGCGCGATTTTTGCCGCTACCGGCTAAAAACCGCGCGATTTTCGCTGCTAGCGGCCAAAAACATGCGATTTTCGCAGCTGGCGGGCAAAAATCGCGATTTTCGCCGCTACCGGGCAAAAATAGCGCGATTTTCGCCGCTACCGCCAAAAAACCGTGCGATTTTCGCCGCTATCGGCCAAAAACCGCGCGATTTTCGCCGCTAGCCGCCCAAAAACATGTGATTTTCGCAGCTGACGGGCAAAAATCGCGATTTTCGCCTATAACCGACTAAAAATAACGCGATTTTCGCGTCTAGCGGCCAAAAACCATGCGATTTTCGCAGCTGGCGTGCAAAAATCGCGATTTTCGCCGCTACCGGCCAAAAATAGCGCGATTTTCGCCGCTTGCGGCCAAAAACCGTGCGAATTTCCCTGCTAGCGGCCAAAATTCGCGCGATTTTCGCCGCTAGCGGCCAGAAACTATGCGATTTTTGCAGCTGGCGGGCAAAAATAGCGCGATTTTCGCCGCTAGCGGCCAGAAACTATGCGATTTTTGCAGCTGGCGGGCAAAAATAGCGCGATTTTCGCCGCTACCGGCCAGAAACTATGCGATTTTTGCAGCTGGTGGGCAAAAATAGCGCGATTTTCGCCGCTACCGGCCAAAAACCGCGCGATTTTCGCCGCTAGCGGCCAAAAACATGCGATTTTGGCAGCTGGCGTGCAAAAATCGCGATTTTCGCCGCTACCGGCCAAAAATAGCGCGATTTTCGCCGCTTGCGGCCAAAAACCGTGCGGTTTTCGCCGCTAGCGGCCAAAAATCGGGCGATTTTTGCCGCTAACGGCCGAAAACCGCGCTATTTTCGACGCTAGCGGCCAGAAACCATGCGATTTTTGCAGCTGGCGGGCAAAAATCACGCGAATTTCGCCGCTACCTGCCAAAAATCGACCGATTTTCGGCGCTAGCGGCCGAAAAACGGGCAATTTTCGCCGCTAGCGGCCAAAAATGGGGCGATTTTCGCCGCTAGCGGCCAGAAATTATGCGATTTTTGCAGCTGGCGGGCAAAAATAGCGCGATTTTTGCCGCTACCGGCTAAAAACCGCGCGATTTTCGCTGCTAGCGGCCAAAAACATGCGATTTTCGCAGCTGGCGGGCAAAAATCGCGATTTTCGCCTATAACCGACTAAAAATAACGCGATTTTCGCGTCTAGCGGCCAAAAACCATGCGATTTTCGCAGCTGGCGTGCAAAAATCGCGATTTTCACCGCTTGCGGCCAAAAACCGTGCGAATTTCCCTGCTAGCGGCCAAAATTCGCGCGATTTTCGCCGCTAGCGGCCAGAAACTATGCGATTTTTGCAGCTGGCGGGCAAAAATAGCGCGATTTTCGCCGCTACCGGCCAAAAACCGCGCGATTTTCGCCGCTTGCGGCCAAAAACCGTGCGGTTTTCGCCGCTAGCGGCCAAAAATCGGGCGATTTTTGCCGCTAACGGCCGAAAACCGCGCGATTTTCGCCGCTAGCGGCCAAAAACATGCGATTTTCGCAGCTGGCGTGCAAAAATCGCGATTTTCGCCGCTACCGGCCAAAAATAGCGCGATTTTCGCCGCTACCGGGCAAAAATAGCGCGATTTTCGCCGCTACCGGCCAAAAACCGTGCGATTTTCGCCGCTATCGGCCAAAAACCGCATGATTTTCGCCGCAAGCCGCCCAAAAACATGCGATTTTCGCAGCTGACGGGCAAAAATCGCGATTTTCGCCTATAACCGACTAAAAATAACGCGATTTTCGCGTCTAGCGGCCAAAAACCATGCGATTTTCGCAGCTGGCGTGCAAAAATCGCGATTTTCGCCGCTACCGACCAAAAATAGCGCGATTTTCGCGTCTAGCGGCCAAAAACCATGCGATTTTCGCAGCTGGCGTGCAAAAATCGCGATTTTCGCCGCAACCGGCCAAAAATAGCGCGATTTTCGCTGCTTGCGGCTAAACACCGTGCGAATTTCCCTGCTAGCGGCCAAAATTCGCGCGATTTTCGCCGCTAGCGGCCAGAAACTATGCGATTTTTGCAGCTGGCGGGCAAAAATAGCGCGATTTTCGCCGCTACCGGCCAGAAACTATGCGATTTTTGCAGCTGGTGGGCAAAAATAGCGCGATTTTCGCCGCTACCGGCCAAAAATAGCGCGATTTTCGCCGCTTGCGGCCAAAAACCGTGCGGTTTTCGCCGCTAGCGGCCAAAAATCGGGCGATTTTTGCCGCTAACGGCCGAAAACCGCGCTATTTTCGACGCTAGCGGCCAGAAACCATGCGATTTTTGCAGCTGGCGGGCAAAAATCACGCGAATTTCGCCGCTACCTGCCAAAAATCGACCGATTTTCGGCGCTAGCGGCCGAAAAACGGGCAATTTTCGCCGCTAGCGGCCAAAAATGGGGCGATTTTCGCCGCTAGCGGCCAGAAATTATGCGATTTTTGCAGCTGGCGGGCAAAAATAGCGCGATTTTTGCCGCTACCGGCTAAAAACCGCGCGATTTTCGCTGCTAGTGGCCAAAAACATGCGATTTTCGCAGCTGGCGGGCAAAAATTGCGATTTTCGCAGCTGACGGGCAAAAATCGCGATTTTCGCCTATAACCGACTAAAAATAACGCGATTTTCGCGTCTAGCGGCCAAAAACCATGCGATTTTCGCAGCTGGCGTGCAAAAATCGCGATTTTCGCCGCTACCGGCTAAAAACCGCGCGATTTTCGCTGCTAGCGGCCAAAAACATGCGATTTTCGCAGCTGGCGGGCAAAAATCGCGATTTTCGCCTATAACCGACTAAAAATAACGCGATTTTCGCGTCTAGCGGCCAAAAACCATGCGATTTTCGCAGCTGGCGTGCAAAAATCGCGATTTTCACCGCTTGCGGCCAAAAACCGTGCGAATTTCCCTGCTAGCGGCCAAAATTCGCGCGATTTTCGCCGCTAGCGGCCAGAAACTATGCGATTTTTGCAGCTGGCGGGCAAAAATAGCGCGATTTTCGCCGCTACCGGCTAAAAACCGCGCGATTTTCGCTGCTAGTGGCCAAAAACATGCGATTTTCGCAGCTGGCGGGCAAAAATTGCGATTTTCGCAGCTGACGGGCAAAAATCGCGATTTTCGCCTATAACCGACTAAAAATAACGCGATTTTCGCGTCTAGCGGCCAAAAACCATGCGATTTTCGCAGCTGGCGTGCAAAAATCGCGATTTTCGCCGCTACCGGCTAAAAACCGCGCGATTTTCGCTGCTAGCGGCCAAAAACATGCGATTTTCGCAGCTGGCGGGCAAAAATCGCGATTTTCGCCTATAACCGACTAAAAATAACGCGATTTTCGCGTCTAGCGGCCAAAAACCATGCGATTTTCGCAGCTGGCGTGCAAAAATCGCGATTTTCACCGCTTGCGGCCAAAAACCGTGCGAATTTCCCTGCTAGCGGCCAAAATTCGCGCGATTTTCGCCGCTAGCGGCCAGAAACTATGCGATTTTTGCAGCTGGCGGGCAAAAATAGCGCGATTTTCGCCGCTACCGGCCAAAAACCGCGCGATTTTCGCCGCTAGCGGCCAAAAACATGCGATTTTCGCAGCTGGCGGGCAAAAATCGCGATTTTCGCCGCTACCGGCCAAAAATAGCGCGATTTTCGCCGCTTGCGGCCAAAAACCGTGCGGTTTTCGCCGCTAGCGGCCAAAAATCGGGCGATTTTTGCCGCTAACGGCCGAAAACCGCGCGATTTTCGCCGCTAGCGGCCAAAAACATGCGATTTTCGCAGCTGGCGTGCAAAAATCGCGATTTTCGCCGCTACCGGCCAAAAATAGCGCGATTTTCGCCGCTACCGGGCAAAAATAGCGCGATTTTCGCCGCTACCGGCCAAAAACCGTGCGATTTTCGCCGCTATCGGCCAAAAACCGCATGATTTTCGCCGCAAGCCGCCCAAAAACATGCGATTTTCGCAGCTGACGGGCAAAAATCGCGATTTTCGCCTATAACCGACTAAAAATAACGCGATTTTCGCGTCTAGCGGCCAAAAACCATGCGATTTTCGCAGCTGGCGTGCAAAAATCGCGATTTTCGCCGCTACCGACCAAAAATAGCGCGATTTTCGCGTCTAGCGGCCAAAAACCATGCGATTTTCGCAGCTGGCGTGCAAAAATCGCGATTTTCGCCGCAACCGGCCAAAAATAGCGCGATTTTCGCGGCTTGCGGCTAAACACCGTGCGAATTTCCCTGCTAGCGGCCAAAATTCGCGCGATTTTCGCCGCTAGCGGCCAGAAACTATGCGATTTTTGCAGCTGGCGGGCAAAAATAGCGCGATTTTCGCCGCTACCGGCCAGAAACTATGCGATTTTTGCAGCTGGTGGGCAAAAATAGCGCGATTTTCGCCGCTACCGGCCAAAAATAGCGCGATTTTCGCCGCTTGCGGCCAAAAACCGTGCGGTTTTCGCCGCTAGCGGCCAAAAATCGGGCGATTTTTGCCGCTAACGGCCGAAAACCGCGCTATTTTCGACGCTAGCGGCCAGAAACCATGCGATTTTTGCAGCTGGCGGGCAAAAATCACGCGAATTTCGCCGCTACCTGCCAAAAATCGACCGATTTTCGGCGCTAGCGGCCGAAAAAACGGGCAATTTTCGCCGCTAGCGGCCAAAAATGGGGCGATTTTCGCCGCTAGCGGCCAGAAATTATGCGATTTTTGCAGCTGGCGGGCAAAAATAGCGCGATTTTTGCCGCTACCGGCTAAAAACCGCGCGATTTTCGCTGCTAGTGGCCAAAAACATGCGATTTTCGCAGCTGGCGGGCAAAAATTGCGATTTTCGCAGCTGACGGGCAAAAATCGCGATTTTCGCCTATAACCGACTAAAAATAACGCGATTTTCGCGTCTAGCGGCCAAAAACCATGCGATTTTCGCAGCTGGCGTGCAAAAATCGCGATTTTCGCCGCTACCGACCAAAAATAGCGCGATTTTCGTGTCTAGCGGCCAAAAACCATGCGATTTTCGCAGCTGGCGTGCAAAAATCGCGATTTTCGCCGCTACCGGCCAAAAATAGCGCGATTTTCGCCGCTTGCGGCCAAAAACCGTGCGAATTTCCCTGCTAGCGGCCAAAATTCGCGCGATTTTCGCCGCTAGCGGCCAGAAACTATGCGATTTTTGCAGCTGGCGTGCAAAAATCGCGATTTTCGCCGCTACCGGCCAAAAATAGCGCGATTTTCGCCGCTTGCGGCCAAAAACCGTGCGGTTTTCGCCGCTAGCGGCCAAAAATCGGGCGATTTTTGCCGCTAACGGCCGAAAACCGCGCTATTTTCGACGCTAGCGGCCAGAAACCATGCGATTTTTGCAGCTGGCGGGCAAAAATCACGCGAATTTCGCCGCTACCTGCCAAAAATCGACCGATTATCGGCGCTAGCGGCCGAAAAAACGGGCAATTTTCGCCGCTAGCAGCCAAAAATGGGGCGATTTTCGCCGCTAGCGGCCAGAAATTATGCGATTTTTGCAGCTGGCGGGCAAAAATAGCGCGATTTTTGCCGCTACCGGCTAAAAACCGCGCGATTTTCGCTGCTAGCGGCCAAAAACATGCGATTTTCGCCGCTACCGGGCAAAAATAGCGCGATTTTCGCCGCTACCGCCAAAAAACCGTGCGATTTTCGCCGCTATCGGCCAAAAACCGCGCGATTTTCGCCGCTAGCCGCCCAAAAACATGTGATTTTCGCAGCTGACGGGCAAAAATCGCGATTTTCGCCTATAACCGACTAAAAATAACGCGATTTTCGCGTCTAGCGGCCAAAAACCATGCGATTTTCGCAGCTGGCATGCAAAAATCGCGATTTTCGCCGCTACCGGCCAAAAATAGCGCGATTTTCGCCGCTTGCGGCCAAAAACCGTGCGAATTTCCCTGCTAGCGGCCAAAATTCGCGCGATTTTCGCCGCTAGCGGCCAGAAACTATGCGATTTTTGCAGCTGGCGGGCAAAAATAGCGCGATTTTCGCCGCTAGCGGCCAGAAACTATGCGATTTTTGCAGCTGGCGGGCAAAAATAGCGCGATTTTCGCCGCTACCGGCCAGAAACTATGCGATTTTTGCAGCTGGTGGGCAAAAATAGCGCGATTTTCGCCGCTACCGGCCAAAAACCGCGCGATTTTCGCCGCTAGCGGCCAAAAACATGCGATTTTGGCAGCTGGCGTGCAAAAATCGCGATTTTCGCCGCTACCGGCCAAAAATAGCGCGATTTTCGCCGCTTGCGGCCAAAAACCGTGCGGTTTTCGCCGCTAGCGGCCAAAAATCGGGCGATTTTTGCCGCTAACGGCCGAAAACCGCGCTATTTTCGACGCTAGCGGCCAGAAACCATGCGATTTTTGCAGCTGGCGGGCAAAAATCACGCGAATTTCGCCGCTACCTGCCAAAAATCGACCGATTTTCGGCGCTAGCGGCCGAAAAACGGGCAATTTTCGCCGCTAGCAGCCAAAAATGGGGCGATTTTCGCCGCTAGCGGCCAAAAATTATGCGATTTTTGCAGCTGGCGGGCAAAAATAGCGCGATTTTTGCCGCTACCGGCTAAAAACTGCGCGATTTTCGCTGCTAGCGGCCAAAAACATGCGATTTTCGCAGCTGGCGGGCAAAAATCGCGATTTTCGCCGCTACCGGGCAAAAATAGCGCGATTTTCGCCGCTACCGCCAAAAAACCGTGCGATTTTCGCCGCTATCGGCCAAAAACCGCGCGATTTTCGCCGCTAGCCGCCCAAAAACATGTGATTTTCGCAGCTGACGGGCAAAAATCGCGATTTTCGCCTATAACCGACTAAAAATAACGCGATTTTCGCGTCTAGCGGCCAAAAACCATGCGATTTTCGCAGCTGGCGTGCAAAAATCGCGATTTTCGCCGCTACCGACCAAAAATAGCGCGATTTTCGCGTCTAGCGGCCAAAAACCATGCGATTTTCGCAGCTGGCGTGCAAAAATCGCGATTTTCGCCGCTACCGGCCAAAAATAGCGCGATTTTCGCCGCTTGCGGCCAAAAACCGTGCGAATTTCCCTGCTAGCGGCCAAAATTCGCGCGATTTTCGCCGCTAGCGGCCAGAAACTATGCGATTTTTGCAGCTGGCGGGCAAAAACCGCGCGATTTTCGCTGCTACCGGCCAAAAACATGCGATTTTCGCAGCTGGCGGGCAAAAATTGCGATTTTCGCAGCTGACGGGCAAAAATCGCGATTTTCGCCTATAACCGACTAAAAATAACACGATTTTCGCGTCTAGCGGCCAAAAACCATGCGATTTTCGCAGCTGGCGTGCAAAAATCGCGATTTTCGCCGCTACCGACCAAAAATAGCGCGATTTTCGCGTCTAGCGGCCAAAAACCATGCGATTTTCGCAGCTGGCGTGGAAAAATCGCGATTTTCGCAGCTACCGGACAAAAATAGCGCGATTTTCGCCGCTTGCGGCCAAAAACCGTGCGAATTTCCCTGCTAGCGGCCAAAATTCGAGCGATTTTCGCCGCTAGCGGCCAGAAACTATGCGATTTTTGCAGCTGGCGGGCAAAAATAGCGCGATTTTCGCCGCTACCGGCCAGAAACTATGCGATTTTTGCAGCTGGTGGGCAAAAATAGCGCGATTTTCGCCGCTACCGGCCAAAAACCGCGCGATTTTCGCCGCTAGCGGCCAAAAACATGCGATTTTGGCAGCTGGCGTGCAAAAATCGCGATTTTCGCCGCTACCGGCCAAAAATAGCGCGATTTTCGCCGCTTGCGGCCAAAAACCGTGCGGTTTTCGCTGCTAGCGGCCAAAAATCGGGCGATTTTTGCCGCTAACGGCCGAAAACCGCGCTATTTTCGACGCTAGCGGCCAGAAACCATGCGATTTTTGCAGCTGGCGGGCAAAAATCACGCGAATTTCGCCGCTACCTGCCAAAAATCGACCGATTTTCGGCGCTAGCGGCCGAAAAAACGGGCAATTTTCGCCGCTAGCAGCCAAAAATGGGGCGATTTTCGCCGCTAGCGGCCAGAAATTATGCGATTTTTGCAGCTGGCGGGCAAAAATAGCGCGATTTTTGCCGCTACCGGCTAAAAACCGCGCGATTTTCGCTGCTAGCGGCCAAAAACATGCGATTTTCGCAGCTGGCGGGCAAAAATCGCGATTTTCGCCGCTACCGGGCAAAAATAGCGCGATTTTCGCCGCTACCGCCAAAAAAACGTGCGATTTTCGCCGCTATCGGCCAAAAACCGCGCGATTTTCGCCGCTAGCCGCCCAAAAACATGTGATTTTCGCAGCTGACGGGCAAAAATCGCGATTTTTGCCTATAACCGACTAAAAATAACGCGATTTTCGCGTCTAGCGGCCAAAAACCATGCGATTTTCGCAGCTGGCGTGCAAAAATCGCGATTTTCGCCGCTACCGACCAAAAATAGCGCGATTTTTGCGTCTAGCGGCCAAAAACCATGCGATTTTCGC
The DNA here is from genome assembly GCF_040958095.1 of Procambarus clarkii. Lineage (NCBI taxonomy): Eukaryota > Metazoa > Arthropoda > Malacostraca > Decapoda > Cambaridae > Procambarus > Procambarus clarkii. The sequence goes on along the minus strand of NC_091207.1, from coordinate 22,585,183 downwards.
AGCTGGCGTGCAAAAATCGCGATTTTCGCCGCTACCGGCCAAAAATAGCGCGATTTTCGCCGCTTGCGGCCAAAAACCGTGCGAATTTCCCTGCTAGCGGCCAAAATTCGCGCGATTTTCGCCGCTAGCGGCCAGAAACTATGCGATTTTTGCAGCTGGCGGGCATAATAGCGCGATTTTCGCCGCTACCGGCCAAAAACCGCGCGATTTTCGCCGCTAGCGGCCAAAAACATGCGATTTTCGCAGCTGGCGGGCAAAAATCGCGATTTTCGCCGCTACCGGCCAAAAATAGTGCGATTTTCGCGTCTAGCGGCCAAAAACCATGCGATTTTCGCAGCTGGCGTGCAAAAATCGCTATTTTCGCTGCTACCGGCCAAAAATAGCACGATTTTTGCCGCTTGCGGCCAAAAACCGTGCGGTTTTCGCTGCTAGCGGCCAAAAATCGGGCGATTTTTGCCGCTAACGGCCGAAAACCGCGCTATTTTCGACGCTAGCGGCCAGAAACCATGCGATTTTTGCAGCTGGCGGGCAAAAATCACGCGAATTTCGCCGCTACCTGCCAAAAATCGACCGATTTTCGGCGCTAGCGGCCGAAAAACGGGCAATTTTCGCCGCTAGCAGCCAAAAATGGGGCGATTTTCGCCGCTAGCGGCCAGAAATTATGCGATTTTTGCAGCTGGCGGGCAAAAATAGCGCGATTTTTGCCGCTACCGGCTAAAAACCGCGCGATTTTCGCTGCTAGCGGCCAAAAACATGCGATTTTCGCAGCTGGCGGGCAAAAATCGCGATTTTCGCCGCTACCGGGCAAAAATAGCGCGATTTTCGCCGCTACCGCCAAAAAAACGTGCGATTTTCGCCGCTATCGGCCAAAAACCGCGCGATTTTCGCCGCTAGCCGCCCAAAAACATGTGATTTTCGCAGCTGACGGGCAAAAATCGCGATTTTTGCCTATAACCGACTAAAAATAACGCGATTTTCGCGTCTAGCGGCCAAAAACCATGCGATTTTCGCAGCTGGCGTGCAAAAATCGCGATTTTCGCCGCTACCGACCAAAAATAGCGCGATTTTTGCGTCTAGCGGCCAAAAACCATGCGATTTTCGCAGCTGGCGTGCAAAAATCGCGATTTTCGCCGCTACCGGCCAAAAATAGCGCGATTTTCGCCGCTTGCGGCCAAAAACCGTGCGAATTTCCCTGCTAGCGGCCAAAATTCGCGCGATTTTCGCCGCTAGCGGCCAGAAACTATGCGATTTTTGCAGCTGGCGGGCAAAAACCGCGCGATTTTCGCTGCTACCGGCCAAAAACATGCGATTTTCGCAGCTGGCGGGCAAAAATTGCGATTTTCGCAGCTGACGGGCAAAAATCGCGATTTTCGCCTATAACCGACTAAAAATAACGCGATTTTCGCGTCTAGCGGCCAAAAACCATGCGATTTTCGCAGCTGGCGTGCAAAAATCGCGATTTTCGCCGCTACCGACCAAAAATAGCGCGATTTTCGCGTCTAGCGGCCAAAAACCATGCGATTTTCGCAGCTGGCGTGGAAAAATCGCGATTTTCGCAGCTACCGGACAAAAATAGCGCGATTTTCGCCGCTTGCGGCCAAAAACCGTGCGAATTTCCCTGCTAGCGGCCAAAATTCGAGCGATTTTCGCCGCTAGCGGCCAGAAACTATGCGATTTTTGCAGCTGGCGGGCAAAAATAGCGCGATTTTCGCCGCTACCGGCCAGAAACTATGCGATTTTTGCAGCTGGTGGGCAAAAATAGCGCGATTTTCGCCGCTACCGGCCAAAAACCGCGCGATTTTCGCCGCTAGCGGCCAAAAACATGCGATTTTGGCAGCTGGCGTGCAAAAATCGCGATTTTCGCCGCTACCGGCCAAAAATAGCGCGATTTTCGCCGCTTGCGGCCAAAAACCGTGCGGTTTTCGCTGCTAGCGGCCAAAAATCGGGCGATTTTTGCCGCTAACGGCCGAAAACCGCGCTATTTTCGACGCTAGCGGCCAGAAACCATGCGATTTTTGCAGCTGGCGGGCAAAAATCACGCGAATTTCGCCGCTACCTGCCAAAAATCGACCGATTTTCGGCGCTAGCGGCCGAAAAAACGGGCAATTTTCGCCGCTAGCAGCCAAAAATGGGGCGATTTTCGCCGCTAGCGGCCAGAAATTATGCGATTTTTGCAGCTGGCGGGCAAAAATAGCGCGATTTTTGCCGCTACCGGCTAAAAACCGCGCGATTTTCGCTGCTAGCGGCCAAAAACATGCGATTTTCGCAGCTGGCGGGCAAAAATCGCGATTTTCGGCGCTACCGGGCAAAAATAGCGCGATTTTCGCCGCTACCGCCAAAAAAACGTGCGATTTTCGCCGCTATCGGCCAAAAACCGCGCGATTTTCGCCGCTAGCCGCCCAAAAACATGTGATTTTCGCAGCTGACGGGCAAAAATCGCGATTTTTGCCTATAACCGACTAAAAATAACGCGATTTTCGCGTCTAGCGGCCAAAAACCATGCGATTTTCGCAGCTGGCATGCAAAAATCGCGATTTTCGCCGCTACCGACCAAAAATAGCGCGATTTTCGCGTCTAGCGGCCAAAAACCATGCGATTTTCGCAGCTGGCGTGCAAAAATCGCGATTTTCGCCGCTACCGGCCAAAAATAGCGCGATTTTCGCCGCTTGCGGCCAAAAACCGTGCGAATTTCCCTGCTAGCGGCCAAAATTCGCGCGATTTTCGCCGCTAGCGGCCAGAAACTATGCGATTTTTGCAGCTGGCGGGCATAATAGCGCGATTTTCGCCGCTACCGGCCAAAAACCGCGCGATTTTCGCCGCTAGCGGCCAAAAACATGCGATTTTCGCAGCTGGCGGGCAAAAATCGCGATTTTCGCCGCTACCGGCCAAAAATAGTGCGATTTTCGCGTCTAGCGGCCAAAAACCATGCGATTTTCACAGCTGGCGTGCAAAAATCGCTATTTTCGCTGCTACCGGCCAAAAATAGCACGATTTTTGCCGCTTGCGGCCAAAAACCGTGCGATTTTCGCCGCTAGCGGCCAGAAACCATGCGATTTTCGCCGCTACCTGCCAAAAATCGACCGATTTTCGCCGCTAGCGGCCAATAAAGGGGCTATTTTCGCCGCTAGCGGCCAAAAATGGGGCGATTTTCGCCGCTAGCGGCCAGAAATTATGCGATTTTTGCAGCTGGCGGGCAAAAATAGCGCGATTTTCGCCGCTACCGGCTAAAAACCGCGCGATTTTCGCCGCTAGCGGTCAAAAACATGCGATTTTCGCAGCTGGCGGGCAAAAATCGCGATTTTCGCCGCTACCGGCCAAAAATAGCGCGATTTTCTGTGTCGTATTTTCTGTGAAGTTTATAAGACTAGGTTAACACTATAGTAGGGCTATCCTACTGAGGGAGTAGAGACTTCGTACTGTCAAGTCTTGCCAAGAGTTAACCAAGAGTGTTTACCACCCTTAATGTCAGTGGCAGTGGCATTACTAAATGCAATATACGAGGAAGGTGTTGTATGGAGGGGAAGGCGAGTCAATCTAGTTTGGAACTAAATTCTGGGGTCTATGAACACCTCCAAACATACCCAATCATCCAGGTTATGGGTTCAGGATAGCAGCATCATCTAACAGCCTGGTCAGAGACCGAGCTGCAAAAACAATGTGCCCAGCAGTACAAATCACATTTAATTAAATAAGGTAGGATAAAATGCCAGTATTTGAGGTAGCAATTTAGTATTGAAATTCAAAGTACGAGTCAAGAATCAGCGCAAAGTGTCATCAGAAAGCGAGCTCTTAGATCAGAAGACCAAGTGGTGATGGGCAATGCATCGTTTTATTCCGTCGTTGATGTTCAGTGGTCTATAATATTTTCATAACGTTTTACTACCTCCCTTGAGTAATGGAGCTATTTCTGCTGATTTAAGTGCTGCTGGTATCTCCCCTGTATCCAAGCTCTTTCTCCATATTACACTGAATACTCACAGTACTGGTACGTTACAGTTCTTTATGAATACTGTACTGAATTTCACAAGTCAGGACTAGGGGCCGAGTGCATGAGCATGTTATCAAATTTTTTTTCAAATTCTTCCAAGTTCGTGTTAATATCGGTTATATTATTTGTAGCTTGGATGTCGTTCATAAATACTGTCAGGATCTTCAACTTCAATGTTTATTGGGGTGCTAAACATATTCTCATACTAGCCTTTTAGGATTTCACCAATTTCTTTGTTATCCTCTGTGTACAAACCTTCAGTTGTAAGTAAAAGTCCAATACTGTACTGGAGGAGGTTTTTGATTTTGCATATGTGGAAAAATATTTTGGATTTTTCTTCATATCTTGTATAGCTTTCTGTTCTAATTCCATTTCCTCAGACTCGTATGATCGCTTCAACGTTTGTTCTATTTCTTCAATCTACACAGGCATGGAAAGGCTTCAGTTAACACTTTGGCCCGGTAATGACGCAGCATTGCGTGATTTTTGGCGGCAAATTGGCGACGGTTTCGGGAGGGCCGCACCGCAGTTTTGGACATTACATGCAAACACACCTGTAGGGAATTTCATTGTGAATACAATGATACCAAAATGAAAGACCTAGGACCAGAATTGAGGTAACAAAGTTGAAAAGAGTATACCCATTTTATTGCTCTATATTAGTGCTCACTGCGGTAACGCACCGTCACGTTCTCTGTTTGCTGTGGGTGGGACGCCGGGGTTTTGGACTTTATATTTGCATATACTCCTGTAGGGAATTCTATTGCGAGCACAATGATACCAAAATGAAAGATCTAGGACAAGAATTGAGATGTCTAAAGTGAAGAGAGTGTACACATTTTATTGCTCTTGCACGCTCCCGGGTAACACGCTCTCACTTTCTCGCCGGGCTTTTGGGCTTTATATGCATTTAGTCCTGTAGAGAATTCTATTGCGAACACATCGATACCAAATTGGAAAACCTAGGACGAGAATTGAGATGACAAAGTTGAAGAGAGTACACACATTTCGGTATGACCGCGCGCTCTATTGTAATAAGAGGCGCCTTGGGGTGGTGCAGCACTCTTTCGGGTAACTTTCATCTTGTTGGCGGGTGGAGTGTGCCGCTGTTTTTGACATTATATGCATATATTCCTGTTGGGAATTCTATTACGAACACATTGATACCAAAATGAAAAACCTAGAACGAGTATTGAGGTGACCAAAGTGAAAGGAGTGTACACATTTTATCGGTGTTGTACGCTCCCGGGTAACACGCTCTCACTTTCTCTGTTTGTTGCAGATGGTACGCTGGGCATTTAGACTTTATATGCCTTTAGTCCTGTAGAGAATTCTATTGCGAACACATTGATACTAAAATGAAAGACCTAGGACGAGAATTGAGGTGACCAAAGTAAAAGGAGTGTACACATTTTATCGGTCCTGCGTGCTCCCGGGTAACATGCTCTTACTTTCTCTGTTTGTTGCGGATAGTACGCTGGGTATTTGGACTTCATATGCCTTTAGTCCTGTAGAGAATTCTATTGCAAACACAATAATACCAAATTGAAAAAACTAGGGCGAGAATTGAGGTAACAAAGTTGAAAAGATTACACACTTTTCAGAATTACCACGCACTCCCGCGGAATGCCCAAACCCACCCGGGGTAGTGTGACGCATGTGCACCCAGAACATCAAAGTGTTAAGTGTCAGCACTGGACAACAAGGCCAAGATACAGAAGCAAATGTTAATTCATAGTGTCTATCAATGTAGAACCATAGTAGGAGTATCAATGTAAGTTTTTAGCAGTTCAGCAGGGGGTACCTGACCTCTCCCACAGGTATTTGCAGCATAATCATGAGCCCCACTTTTGTCACAGGTTATACTGTGGGCACTGGATGAGGGAATTCCTGTACTCCACTGAGAAGAGTTGCCGGGAACATCTGTTCCAGTTGGCCAAGAGAGCGAAGTATGGCTGGATAATAGGTCATCTTTAGAGTTTCTCACTCTACTGCACTTAGGAGGATACCCCATGGCGAGTTGACTACTTCAGGTTTTCGACTGGATTTCCTCTATGGTTATGATAAGAGAGGAAACGTACTGTCACAATTTCCATTTGTATTATAATTCACGTTCTCCACATTGATAGAATGGGTCAAATCTTAAATTTTTTTAAGTAGAAAATATACACGAATGCAATGATGGACTGCTGATTGATTAAGTTATTTGGGGCGGGAAGGTAATACCCAAAATGGCCTAGTCGGAAGGGAATTTGTTCTCGTGAGGACAGAACTGTGTTAAAGTCTATCAAAATGGTTTAAGTACAGGGTACAGATTTGTGTGTGTGGCCCGTCTTGTAGCTGTGCCCGTTCATCTCGACAGCATTTTTAGTATAGCTAAAACTTGAATTAGAGATGCAAACAGGTCAGAGAGACATCAGGAAGAACTTTTGCAAAACAGACTGGTAGATGGTTGGAACAAGTAAGAAGGCAGTGGATGCCAAAACTCTCATTAATTTCAAAGTGACAGTACAGGGAAGACAGGACACTAAGCGTAGCTCTCATCCTGTTACATGGAACCTGTAATATTGTCCGGGTTATTAAAACATTCCTGAAGAAATTATTTATTTAAAAAACTAGTAAAAGTTGTATAATGATAGAGAAAAAGCATCATATATTAAAGCAAATAATTTTCTAAATAAGAAATGAAGATTTAGACAGCATATTCAAGAAAAAATCTAATAAGATATAGACATAGTACCGTTATCTTTAATTTCTTTGATAGCATTTATTATATCAGCCATGAGGTGTAAATATGTAAATAAAATATGACTGTATATTTCTAATTAGTGTAACTATACATCCTATTCTGATATCTCGGGTAGCTAGTCCTCAAGTACCTGTATGTATAAAGGCATTAGGAGATGAACACAGTTTGAGAACCTTAATTATATTATTGAGCTAGGCAATAGCAGTCGACACAGAGCAATGGATTTACAAATCGGCAAACAAAATCTATTCACATTTTCAGAAAAGTATTTTCAAATTTTTGTGATGTTTAACCAGGTCCTCTGCCCTAAAAAGAAATTTGGGTTTAATTATATTTTCACCATGAAATTTGTTTTAAAAATCAAAACAAAATACAATGGCACAGCTGAAAAGAGCAGGTGTTTTTTCAAACTAGAAATGAGAATTTAAACATTTTATGATGACATTTCGATCCTCGGTAGGGACTGGGCTAAAATTAGTACTGCACCTAAAGGGGTTGAAGTAAAAAGGTTCTATAATATCAACTTTAGGCATAGTGAAATGACCCACCTAACACCATTTTTGCATTTTCTGGTAAAGTTTTCGAATATGCACAATGCAGCCAGAGAAGTTGTTAGTTTCATTGAGTTTGTTCTCTAGTTCTTGTAGATTGGAAATTTCCGGAACTGAACGAAGAAGACGATACTTTTGCCCCTCAATCGTCAGTTCCAGTATGTATTCTTCATTGGGCTTGGATCGATTCACCTGTAACAGATGAATGCCGTATTTTATTTAATATACAGTAACTAGCAATTCCCCACCTGTAAATACTCATTGGCAATACAGCCATCACACCCCCTATATTTTAATATTCTTTAAATATACCCTCATATATATCAACACTGTACATATATTCTTATAACCACTGTTCTTAAACACTAGCATCAACAATTCTGTAGCAGTATTAATATAAATTTCTTTTTAGCTTTTAACCACTGAACTGTGCCAACCGAGTATTCTCAGTCTGTGGGAAACTGCGCCAACTGAGAAAACTCTTTTTTTATTTTTTCGCACCCCATTCTAAATGTGCGCGAGGTTGGTTGTGTGCGAAATGGACTCTTAGGACCTCCAGTGAGAGGCAGCCATCTTTAAAAAAAATTCCCAGAATGCCCTAGGGCTGCTGGCTGGGTTAGTACCAAGTGAGCAACCATGGGAGGCACACGCACCTCTGGCTCTCAAACACCTGTCCGACTGCAGTGTTGAAAGATCGCACGCTGTCAGAGAAATTCAAACCTTATTGTTTGAAGAACATAAGGGTCATAATATTGGTGAAGTTAGGCGCAATAAGGACCTAACACAAAGGTCGGATGCAAGTGATACAGCACCTATGAGGACGATGCAGAAGGCGTATCCAGTTGTAGCTTTAAGCACCACCCTTACCCACCTATGCCGTCTCCAATTTATATAGATGAAACAGATAAATCGTTTTCTGTGTTCAGTGATGATGCATCTGATACAAGTAGCATAGATGAACAGTGTTACCAGCTTCCATGGTAGTGTTTTCCATAGATATTTTCAGGAATAGCTGAATCTCTTCCAGAATGGCTTAATTTCTTCCAGAATACCTGAATTTCTTCCAGTGAGGGGAGCATTACAAAGCGATCTTTTCAAGACAACCTTACAAATTGATCTTTTCCTATAATCTTTTCAAGACTACCTTGCACTTCACAAGCTTACCTTGAGGTGATTTTAAGGCTTAGTGACCCAGCGGCCCGGTCATCGACCAGGCCTCCTCGTTGCTGGACTGGTCAACTAGGCAGGCTGTTGGACACGGCTGCTCGCAGCCTGACGTACGAGTCACAGCCTGGTTGATCAGGTATCCTTTGGAGGTGCTTATCCAGTTCTCTTGAACACTGTGAGGGGTCAGCCAGTTATGCCCCTTATGTGCAGTGGAAGCGTGTTGAAAAGTCTCAGGCCTCTGATGTTGATAGAGTTCTCTCTCAGAGTACCTGTTGCACCTCAGCTTTTCAACGAGGGTATTCTGCACATCCTGCCATGCCCTCTGGTCTCATGTGATGTTATTTATGTGTGCAAGTTTGGGACCAGCCCCTCTAATATTTTCCATGTGTAAATTATTATGTATCTCTACCACCTGCACTCAAGAGAAATACAGATTTAGGCTCTTTAGTCGGTCCCAATAGTTTAGATGCTTTACCGAGTGGATTCTAGAAGTAAAGGTTCTCTGCACTCTCTCCAGGTCAGCATTTTCTCCAGCTTTGAAAGGGGCTGTCATTGTGCAGCAGTATTCCACTCTAGAGAGCACTAGCGTCTTGAAAAGTATCATCATTGGTATAGCATCTCTAGTGTGAAAGGTTCTTGTTATCCAACCTGTCATTTTTCTTGCAGTTATGACGGCTACTTTATTGTGTTCTTTAAATGCAAGGTCTTCCGACATGAGTACACCCAAATCCTTTTCCTGGTTGATGGGGTTCTGGGAGTTCTTCTACTCCCCAAGCCCAGCCCGAGGCCAGGCTTGACTTGTGAGAGTTTGGTCCACTAGGCTGTTGCTTGGAGCGGCCCACTGGCCCACATACCCACCACAGCCCGGTTGGTCCGGCACTCCTTGGAGGAATAAATCTTGTTTCCTCTTGAAGATGTCCACGGTTGTTCTGGCAATATTTCTTATGCTTGCTAGGAGGGTGTTGAACAACCGTGGACCTCTGATGTTTATACAGTGTTCTCCGATTGTGCCTATGGCACCCCTGCTCTTCACTAGTTCTATTCTGCATTTTCTTCCATATCGTTCACTCCAGTACGTTGTTATTTTACTGTGTAGATTTGGTACTTGGCCCTCCAGTATCTTCCAGGTGTATATTATTTGATATCTCTCTCGTCTTCTTTCTAGTGAGTACATTTGGAGGGCTTTGAGACGGTCCCAATAATTTAGGTGCTTTATCGCATCTATGCGTGCCGTATATGTTCTCTGTATTCCCTCTATTTCAGCAATCTCTCCTGCTCTGAAGGGGGAAGTGAGTACTGAGCAGTACTCAAGACAGGACAACACAAGTGACTTGAAGAGTACAACCATTGTGATGGGATCCCTGGATTTGAAAGTTCTCGTAATCCATCTTATCATTTTTCTGGCTGTCGCAATATTTGCTTGGTTATGCTCCCTAAACGTTAGGTCGTCAGACATCATTATTCCCAAATCCTTTACATGCTGTTTTCCTACTATGGGCATATTTGATTGTGTTTTGTACCCTGTATTATGTTTAAGGTCCTCATTTTTACCATACCCGAGTACCTGGAATTTATCACTGTTAAACATCATGTTATTTTCTGATGCCCAGTCAAAAACTTTATTAATATCAGCTTGCAGTTTTTCAATGTCTTCAACTGAGGAAATTTTCATACTGATTTTTGTGTCATCTGCAAAGGATGATACGAAGCTGCGACTTGTATTTTTGTCTATATCTGATATGAGAATAAGGAAAAGCAGCGGTGCAAAGACTGTACCCTGAGGTACAGAGCTTTTAACTGCGCTCGGACTAGATTTTATATGGTTGACTATTACTCGCCGAGTCCTGTTTGACAGAAAACTGAGTATCCTGCGTCCTACTTTACCGGTTATTCCCATTAACTTCATTTTGTGTGCTATCACGCCATGGTCACATTTATCGAAAGCCTTTGCGAAGTCCGTGTATATCACATCAGCATTCTGTTTTTCTTCTAATGCCTCAGTGACTTTGTCATAGTGCTCAAGTAGCTTTTCGTTCTACGTTATGATTTGACTGTTTTGTACGTGGTTTCCGTTTTTATATTTTCATTTTTTCCGTAGCACATGAGCTGGAACTTATCTTCGTTAAACACCATATTATCTGAAGCCCATAGAAAGACCCGATTTATGTCTGATTGGAGGTTTGCCGTGTCCTCTATGTTGTCTACTCTCATAAAAATCCTAGTGTCATCTGCAAAGGATGATACAGTACTATAGGTTGTGTCCTTGCCTATGTCCAATATGAGGGCGAGAAAAAGTACCGGAGCATGCACAGTATCCTGGGGGATTGGAAGGTCAATACATCTTTGTTCCCATAGAGTCTGCGATGCATGGCCTCTGGGGCAAGAGTGCCTTGGGATTTCTCAAGGAATTGGGCTCCAAGCTCATTGACGTTACCAGGGACCCAAGAGCTGCCAGTTTTTTGTTTCAGCGCCTCAGTGTGGCGATTCAGAGGGATAACGCCTGCTGCATCCTCGGTTCTAGTCCTGAAGCGGAAGAGCTTCAAGAGATCCATAACCTTTAAGCACTCTTTGTATCAACCAATGTATATCTTGTAACCCTTAAACATATAATAAAAGAACAAATAATTGAAAATATATTTGTGGCAACTCGAGGTGCTTGAATGGCCCGCATGACCACCTCTGGGAGCTTCACGCACGGGCAACCAGTGACGCCCCCTTCTCCACGTCCCCACAGCCAAAGTGAATTTTTTTTTTTTTTTTTACATGTTCAGGGAAGGAAATTTATCATTTTACAAAGATAAAAAAAAATGTGAACACTTGATTTTATGCAAACGGGGGGATGTTATAATAAACTCTTTACTTATTTTTACTAAATTTTACTTATAAAATGGGTCCATTCAGGTCACTGCTAGTTTGCCAGGCTTTGGTTGACTAATCAGTAGTCTTCATATGAAGCCTTTTTTGAGATTTTCTACCCTCCAAGCCTGGCTCAGGTACAGGTATGTTTGGTGATAACTTGCTCCATCAGGTCCACACACTGAACACAACTATGCTGATCTAGAACTTTCTGCATAAATGTGTCCATTTTCTTCTTGAAAACTTCCACTTCTGTTATGGCAATATTTCTTATACTTGGTGGAAGGATGTTCATGTTGCTAGCAATTCCCATATATAAAATAAACATTAAGATATAAATATACAAGCCTACCATTATTAGGCTTGATAGTAATGGTATTACTAACCATTTCACTTACCTGAGTGAATATGAAGAGAAGGGTATTGCGGTTGGTGCATTTCATGTTTAATCCAAGATGGGACTGGAACAGCAACGCACCACGTTCTATGTTGCTCATGGATTCCTGCAACATACAATTACAATGAGAAACGCTTGTCAACTATTACTAAATGTGCTTCATGGCATGAAGAAAACAATTCTCAAAATGCATTTGTTATACAGATGTTAGTTAACTTATTCATCAGTGTTTGATAATACAGAGATTCAAGTAGACCAAATACAGCTTAGCTGGATGAAGTTTTGGGACACATTCTTATATGCAATATAGTCGACTCCTGGTTTTGTTCAGTGTGATTTGGAACGATTTGTGTTTTCGTCGATAAAAATGTAAAACACATTTCAGTGAAGCATGGTTATATGCCGTTTTTGTGTTATTATAAATCATAATTTATCAAACTTTTTCATAATTTTTTTATTTCTTAAATGCTTATACAATATATAGAATTGAACTGAATACAAAATTTTCAATAAAGAATCTGCTGTACTATTCCTGTCTGGAATTTCAAAAGCTGGGTCAGTGCACTCTGCACCATCTTTCCTTGATTTTTCCCGATTATACGGTATTTCATTCACAATCATTTTAGTCAACTGCCAACGGGCCACCAACAATTCTGTTCAGTACATACATTCTTATAATCAGTGTTCTTAAAACTCTCACTCTCACACTCTCACTCTTTTACTCTTTCTCCCACTCTCAATATACACACCTAATACAATATGATTATGGTAAATTACAAAATATGTACTGTATCATGAATATTACAAGATAATACTAGTACTACAGTACTATTAATAACACTTTGGCTCGGTAACAACTCAGCATTGCGTCGTCCGTTAAAACCTGTGCCCAGCATTCGCACTTTGCTGTGGGAGGGGCGCGCTGCGGTTTTGGACCTTATATGCCTTATATATAAGTCGTAAAGAGTATACACATTTTATTGTGCTTGATTAGCGATCACGGGAGTAATGCGATGTCACTTTGTTTGCTGTGGGTGGTACGTCGGGCTTTTGGAGTTTATATTTACCAGCTGGAGGTGGGAGTAATGGAATACCAGTTGGGGGGGGGGGGGGAGTAATGGAATACCTGCTGGGGGGGGGAGTAATGGAATACCAGCTGTGGGAGCAATGGAATACATGATTCACCAGGATGGTACACAGGCTTTATACACACTGCCTACGGTGAGGTAGACACATGACACCAGGATGGTATACAGGCTTTATACACACTGCCTACGGTGAGGTAGACACATGACACCAGGATGGTACACAGGCTTTATACACACTGCCTACGGTGAGGTGGACACATGACACACCAGAACAGCTTGTCTTTGTCTACATCTCTTGCCACTTGTGCTCAGTTACACATACGCCATTAACAACCATCAGCAATTTACCTTTGTGCTTTTCTCTGTGTTCACCACCACCTCCTCCTTTTCTTTCACTCTTTTCTTAAGTTCATCTAGTTTCTCCTTTAGCTCATCTCTCTCTGTGATCTGGAAAGTAATAAGTTATTTAGTTTTGTGTTAAATTTCTTAATCTTTAAAGACAATAAAATGTCTTAAAGATTAAATGAAACACTACTTTCTGAACACCAGCATTAACTTCCTTAAGCTTAGGCCACCCATACACAAGGGACATTTAAGAAACGCTAAGCTACAGTGAAAATTTTGACTCGCCAGGATCCATCACAATATCACAATGACTTGTCCCATCAACAGAGCAGGATGCATATGTGGGAGATCACAGATCTACCCACTGCCAGAATGAACCACATGCTTAAATCAAATTGAAGTCATAAAATACCCAATCTCCTTCTCTCAAATGTTGGATCACAGAACAGAACCTCTCAAAAAGTAAACAACTCATCACATTAACTCCTCAAAATGCCACAGGATGGAGGCCTGAGTAACTCGGGGCTAATGCCCACTCACTTGAGCTGGTCAGTAGAACAATGGTCTCGCTTCATGCAGGTCGGCATTCAATCCCCGACCGTACTACAAGTGGCTGGGCACCAGTCCTTTTCCCCCCCACCCCCCCATGTCCCATCAAAAATAACTATCCTGATCCTTTCCCAGTGCTATATAGTTGTAATGGCTTACTAATAATAGTTGTACACTATGTACACTAATAATAGTTGTAACTCCTGTGTTGGCTATCCACATCCCCCACTTCTGTGGCTGATGCGAGACCTGGCGGTCATGAGACTTTGGCTTCAGACTTGTTTCAGTGCTGTGCCTTGTGGTGTGGTCCTGTCCTCGGTGGTGTGCGAGCTAGGAGTAATTTCACCGGTACTCAGGCTGCATGCACCTAGGGTTCTCTTCCCTAAGTGCCCTGTAAGTACTGCCCTTACTTACAGGGGTAACAATAATAGAGGCACTAACAACAACTATAGGGGGTAAGAATAACAACTACAGGGGTAATAATAATACTGTAACACCTATTGGGGTAATAACGGGGGAGGGAACAATGACAAATTTTTTTCAGAACAGCAGGAACAGGGTGGATCCAGACACACCAAGACGGGACCGGGGATCTGAGGAGCAACACCACCACCAGGCAGCAAGACAACCCCGACAACAACAGAGTGGCAAGATGGAAGGCAAAGAAGGATCAGTCGCAACGGGATACCAGACAGAAGGAGGGACGACCAAGACAGTCATCTCCGAGGTATCTCTCACAGAAAATGAACGAACCCTGCTGGAGAAGGGACTTTCATTTGTAGTAGGCCCACCAGCCAGGAAGATATGATGGAAGACAATAGGGATCCTCTGCACAAACCTGGAGAGTCATATCAACCAGGTTTGGAGCAAACTCCAGCAATAGCAAGGCAAGTTACAACAGGCACCAAAAATTTAAAAATCTTGATTACAAATACTTACCTGCACCCAGGGAGAATAAAACAATAATCAGCCTACAACCTGGATGGGCTTAAGAGAAGCCATACAGCAGATAAAAACGGACCTTAAAAGGAGAAACGGCCACTAGGAGCATCTGTAACCTACCGAAAGAGGAGAGAGAAGCCTTAGCCGGACTCAAGCTGCGGATGGATATCGTCATCAAATTAGTGGACAAGGGAGCAGCAGTTGTAGTGTGGAATAAAGAAAAGAACATTCTTGAAATGGAATGTCACCTAGTAGATGGAATCTCGTACCACAACACTGAAAACCAGGAAGTTGCACTGCGGAATGCTCACATTCGGAGTCGGCGGATAGTAATCACTCTGAGAACATTTACCAGGGCAAGAGAGGAGGCCTCATACAAGCCACAACAAATCTACATACCTACATAGCACAGAAGAAACCCTGGATCCCCAGCTAAAAAACCTGTGGGACATGTACAGGGATAGGGGGGGGGGGGGAGGGGTACCCAGAAGATATTTTGCACACAGCTCAGGCAAAACTGCAAAGGAAGACAAGGGCCCAACTCCTTGAACCACCTAGGCCGAGGACTGTGGACAAGAGATGGATTCTTCCCACCCTGTTTTTTCCAGGCTTAGCGAAACGACTCAAGATGATGTCGGTAGTCTGGTCCTTGTTGAGAGAGACCTACGAGGAACACCCCCTCGTGGCCAGAATTTCCTAAGGATCCACCCATGATCGCATGGAAAAAAAAAAAAAAGAGGTGAATCATTGAGAGATCATCTAGTTAGGGCGGGCCCCTGCCCGTTGGCCTAGTCAAGGTGAACCAGAGAACAAGTGTAGGTATAGATACAACCAAACTAACCTAACCTGACACAGGAGGGCAACATCCTCCTCCTGTAGTTTTAGAGAGTCTGAGTACTTAGAAGGGCCTATATTACACACCTGGCACCTGTATTCTTTAGTACACTTGACAACTATGATCTTCAAGCACCAGCCAAATACAAACCTTTTCACTGATTGCCACATTAATGAGCTCCAGGTCTTGCATCAGCTGTTGAATCTCTTGTTCCACCCGATCTTTGTCCCCATGGACATTGCTGATGTTTATACGTATGCTCTCTACTCTCTTCTCTAATTCTGCTATATCATCTGAGAACAAAATTGTATGTACAGTATGTAGTAAACCTAGTATGCAATGGGGCATTTTTGCCTAATAACCAGGACACACTTCTTATTTTCTTGTATCTGCAAAACATTGCATGCAATTAATGAAATTAGCATTACAGTGCAACCTCGATTCAACAAACTATGAGACCAACCCCAATTTATGTTGCAGCGAGGGATTTTTTGCAATCACGGACTGCTACCAGATAGGGGTCTGGTAGCCGAGTGGACAGCGCGCAGGACTAGTAATCCTATGGCCCGGGTTCGATTCCCTGCACCGGCAGAGACAAATGGGCAGAGTTTCTTTCACCCTGATGCTCCTGTTACCTAGCAGTAAACAGGTATCTGGGAGTTAGACAGCTGCTACAGCTGCTTCCTGGGGATGTGTGTGTATGGGGGCAGATAAAACAAAATTAGTAGTTAGTAACAGTTGATTGACAGTTGAGGTGGGCCAAAAGAGCAGAGCTCAACCCCCTCAACAAGCACAATTAGGTGAATACAACTAGGTGAATACAGATGGTTCCAGGAGGCCCATATTTATGAACATACACTGGGAAATCTCAAAATTAAAATGAACCATAGAAATTGGTTTTAAATGTGGTCAATGGCTTTCCCAAGGCCCCCAACTCTCTTTCTTCTAATGTTGCACCCAACATCAAAAATCATTAAAAACATGAATGGAGTCATATTAAGAGTAACCATTTATACCCTCATGTTTACCATGCTCTATGGGGTGACTTCGTTGAGTGAAATTTTAATTTCAACCTGTCATATGAAGGAAACCTACCAAGAGAACCTGTCTGTAGAGATTTTATTCACAACTAGCATATTTCCCATGCCCTTTCCTCAAAACCTCGTTTTCAGAGAGAAACGAGCCAATATATAAGAACGAAAACCAGGAAATCTCAAAATAAAAACAAACCATAGAATCTGGTTTAAATGTGCTCAATGGCTTTCCCAAAGCCCAAACTCTTTCTTGTACTGTTGTGCCCATCTTCAAAAATCATTAAAAATATGATTAGAGGCATATTTACAGACCTGCCATTCATACTCTAATATTTCCCATGAACTACAGGCTAATTTAACAAAAGAAATCTTTAATTTTAACCTATGATATGCTGGACAAGTTTTCCGCCATTCTGTGAACTCGGCCCCAACATCCTAAGGAAATCCGCACATCTCCCACTTCAGCAAACAAGAGTTCGTGGAATCAGGCAAGTATATCTGGCCTGGAAAGTGTGTTCCAAATGGAAATTTGCCGAATCAAAGGTTCGTTGAATCAAGGTTCCACTGTACAATATATTGGTTACATTAATAATTAATTTAAGCCTAGTTTGACCTATAGGAGAAGTTTAGGAATAACAGACATATATAGCTATGTCTGGTTGATAAGTTAATTTGGGGTCAAATTAAAAGTTTTGAATATCATTTACTGCATATTAATCTGAACACATCAATCAATTAAAAAGTTGAAATAAATTAAAAACTCAATTTGGCATTCTCTCCCATCATCAGTTTGATGATGAAATAGAAAGACAGAAATGATGGCTGTGTCACTGTGCCAGTGAAAGAAAACTCTAAATGTAGAAGAATTAATACTTAACCCATAAGATGTGGACATAGTAATTACCTAGATGTAATTACAGAAAGAGACCTTACCTGGAAATCAATCATATACATAATAACAAGCACACAGTAAGGTTCTCAAATAGGACTGTCATGTGTAAAAATATTTTTTAGCTTTTATAAGCCAAAGAAATGTTACAAGAAAGAGTTGGACCTAAAGAAAACGGCACCGAATGTAATGAAATGACTCTTTGCTTGGGCCTCGGTGACTTCCAGTATATAGCTTACAGAGATAGTGCCACACACACACACACACACACACACACACACATGAAATAAAGAGTGAAAAGAGTGAATATTTAAGAGTGAAAAGAGTTGTCGGAAAATCCGACACCATTTAATATATCATACAGACAGATAATAATTTCTGCTGTATTACCAACAAGTTACCCATAGAAAACGTAACTTGTAGTGGAATTACCGTCTAAAGAAAACGGGATATCATCACCACATACTATTATATTCTCCACCTATTATGGTGGGAATTATTCTTAAATACATTAGTCTTTGGACTTTACCATCATAAAAACATCTTATATAAATTAACTTAATTATCAATATTAAAGTAGAGTAAATGTGACCCTTCTATCACTTTCTGAAATGTGGACAATGTAAGCCAGGCGTCAGAGTGAGGAGGAGGGCAGCCATTGTTGTTATACTAGACCAGAGGCTCACACGGGAGCAAATTCGGCTCCTGTTAAATTTACTTGGACGTAGTGTTATGGAACCCAAAAGTGTACCATTATCAACACGCTGTCTACAAATTCAAGTTAAGTGTCTATCCGAAACCCATTATCTATCATTAGTGGCCATTAATGTCATTGGGTAGGGTTATCCGGTTAGATCACATGGAAGCCTCAAACTAAAGGTAATTAAGCCAGGTCCTCATGTTCCATGTAGTGTTTTCTCTGATATAGCTTGTCATATATAGGATTCTGGCTTCACAGCTAGCGCACTTTTGACAGGTCAAGACGAGGATGCAAGATTATGTGCACCAGTTACTGGGTGATAGAAGCTACCTCAAAGAGGATAATTTGGTGTCTACACTCTAGTTATACCTGGTGGACTAACCTGCTGTACTATAAGAGAAGGAACCTCATCAATGTATGTAGCTATTACTGTAATTTGATTGGCTGCATATGTGTAATATAAACCCCCCCTAATGTGTAGAGGATCGATTTGTGAGATTATGAGATTATTGCAGAAATACAGTCCACTTAACATTATACAAATTGCTATCGAAGTATATAAATTAACGTAAATATAAATTCATATAAATTAAATAAATATAAATCTCACAGGTCAGTTCCCACAAGAGTGAATATTTAAGAGTGAAAAATATTGAATATTTAAGAGTAAAAAATAATGTGAGGGGGGAACATGTTCATAAAAGTTGTATACACTAATATCAACCATCTCAACAAGAGCAAGAATGACTCCAGCCTCCTGAAGCAGGGCCTGGGCCGCATGAGCCCCAGGAGGTGGACGTCCCAGTCCCATACCTACAGGTTCCAGAATGAGATAGTCACAGCCCCCTTTCACCCGAGGCCATTTCCTTCAAGACCAAGCAGAAGGAAGAGTGATAATTATTAATTATTATTATTATTATAATTATTATAATAAATGTTGTATAGATGGAGTGAGATCAAAGATACTGGAGTCAAGTGATGTAATACAGCTGCAGACACCAAACATTGTAGCACTCACGGAGACGAAACTTGAAGGCGATATTTTAAATGAGGTCATATTCCCAAGGGACTATTCAGTCTGAAGACGGGTCAGAAAAATTAGGAAAGGAGGTAGTGTTGCTGTGCTGGTAAAAGAACACCTAAAGGTAAACTAAATAATGATTGCCAATCCACGAGAAGTTGACATAGTAGCACTGGAGATCTGCAATCGGGATGAAAAACTAATAATCATAAATGCACATAGTCCACCACCATGCAACACATAGACAAAGGAAGAGTTGGATAATAAACGAGAGGGTCTTATAACAATAATGAGACATTATAGCAGTAGCAGATAAAGATAGATCACGAATGTTAGTAGTTGGAGACTTCAACTTCAAATCCATAGGCTAGGAGACATATGAAGCTAGAACAGAGAAGGTTTAGACCTGTAGATTCGTAAACCTCATCCCGGAAACATTCATGTATCAACTCGTTAAACAAGCTACGAGGATGAAGGGGATGTTCCCTCCATGTTGGATTTGATATTTACCAGAGAAGAGGAAGAAATATTTGACATTCAGTACCTACCTCCTTTGGGTAAAAGTGACCATGTCCATTTGAGAATACCGTATGTAATGCATTATATTATAATCTGGAAGAAAAGGAAGTTGAAGCAGTTGAAAACCCTGATTTCAGGAGAGGACATTATGGGGAGCTTAGAAATGTCTTTAAGGAATTTGAAAGGAAAGACTTGCTGTTAGGCAAGGAAGTAAATGAGATGTATGTCAAGTTTTGTGAAATATATGATAAAGGCACAACAAAATTTATACTAAAGCAGAGATGTAGAACTAGAAAACAGCATTGGTTCAACAGAAAATGCAAGAGGGCCAGAGACCAAAGAGTCCAAAATGGAATCAATACAGGAAGAGGCCAAACCCCTAAACATACCAGCGATGCAAAGATGCAAGAAACAGCTACACAGCAGTGAGGAGAGAGGCCGAAACAAATTTTGAGAAAGGGATAGCGGACAAATGTAAAACAGAACCAGGCCTATTCTATAAATTCATAAACAAAAAAATTGCAGATAAATGATAATATTCAGAGGTTGAAAATGGGATACAGATTCAGGGAAATGAAAAGAAAATGTGTGAAACATTAAACAAAAAGTTCCAAAGTGTGTTTGTACAAAATTAAATCTTCAGAGAACCAAACACACACAGAATACCACAGAACAACATAGATCACACAGAGGTATCCAGAAACGAAGTGGAAAAATGCTCAAGGAGCTAAATAAGAACAAAGCAGTTGGCCCAGGTGGAGTTTCACCATGGGTTCTGAGAGAATGTGCACCCAAGCTCAGCATTCCACTTCAACTGATTTTTAAGGCCGCCCTTTGTACTAATAGATGTATGGAATTATGCTAACAGTTCCAATCTACAAAAGAGGCAGCAGGGAAGACTCCCTCAATTATAGACTTATCTCATTGACAAGTGTAATAGTCAAAATATTGGAAAAATAATTAAAACTAAATGGGTAGAACACCTGGAGAAAAACTATATAATAAGACAGACAGTACTGTGTAGTTTTCGGTCTGGAAGATCCTGCATAACAAATTTACTCAGTTTCTATGATCAAGCCACCGAGACTTTACAGGAAAGAGATGGTTGGGTTGACTGCATCTATCTGGACCTAAAAAAAAGGCTTTCGACCAGAGATCCACTTAAGAGGTTGTTCTAGAACCTGGAACATATTGGATGAGTGACAAGTAGGCTTTTAGTGACAAAGAGTGACAAAGTTTATAGTCTCCGTGGCGTAGTAACTGAAGTAAATGACAGATGGGTGGACAGCGCTTCGGATTCGTAGTCCTGAGGTTCCGGGTTCGATTCCCGGTGAAGGCAGAGACAAATGGGCAAAATGTTTCTTTCACCCTGATGCCCATTACCTAGCAGTAAATAGGTACCTGGGAGTTAGACAGCTGTTACTGGCTGCTTCCTGGGGGTGGAGGCCTGGTCGAGGACCGGGCCGCGGGGACACCATGCCCCGAAATCATATCAAGATGACCTCAAGATAGTGGCAAGACACTCGCCTGGCATTCAGCGAGCGCTTTGTCCTGGGTTCGTATCCTGGCCGGGGAGGATTTACTGGGTGCAAATCCTCAACTGTAGCCTCTGTTTAACTCAACAGTAAAATGGGTACCTCAATGTTAAAATGATTCTTCGCAGGGGTCGTATTACAGGGAACATAGGATTAAGGACTTGCCCAAAATGCTACGCGTACTAGTGGCTGTATAAGAATGTGACAACTCTTGTACAGTATATATAAATAAAATAAAATAAAATAAAATGAATGAAAAATTTTCTAACCGACAGAAAAATGAAGACAGTAATCAGAGAATGTATCGGGCTGGAGAAATGTCACGAGTGGAGTACCACAAGGTTCAGTTCTTGCACAGGTAATGTTCATTGTCTACATAAATGATCTACCAGATGGAATACAGAATTATATGAACATGTTTGCTGATGATGCTAAGATAATAGGGAAGATAAGGAACTTAGATGATTGTCATGCCCTTCAAGAAGACCTGGACAAAATAAGTGTATGAAGCACCATTTGACAAATGGAATTTAATGTGAATAAATGCCATGTTATGGAATGTGGAATAGGAGAACATAGACCTCACACAACTTATAAATTATGTGATTAAACTTTAAAGAATTCTGATAAAGAAAGAGATCTAGGGGGTGGTTCTAGACAGGAAATTATCACTTGAGGACCACATAAAGAACATTGTGCAAGGAGCCTATGCTACACTTTCTAACTTCAGAATTGCTTTTAAATACATGGATGGCAAAATACTAAAGAAATTGTTCACATTTTTAGTTAGACCAAAGCTGGAATATGCAGCAGTTGTATGGTGCCAATATCTTAAAAGCACATCAACAAACTGGAAAAGGTGCAAAGACATGCTACTAAATGGCTCCCAGAACTGAAGGATAAGAGCTACGAGAAGAGATTAGAGACATTAAATATGCCAAAACTAGAAGATAGAAGAAAGAGAGAGGCAATATGATCACTACGTACTGTTGTGACGGGAATTGATAAACTTGATAGAGAAAAATTCCTGAGACTGGAACTTCAAGAACATGAGGTAATAGATTTAATCTAACTAAACAAAGCTGCTGAAGAAATATAAGAAAATTCACTTTCATAAACAAAGTGGTAGATGGTCGGAGCAAGTTAGGTGAGAAGGTGGTGGAGGCCAAAACCATCAGTAATTTCAAAGCATTATATGACAGTGCTTGGAAGATGGGGACACCCATAAGCATAGTTCTCATCCTGTAACTACACTTAGGTAATTACACACTAATCATATCTCTAGGCCCTGTGGCCACCCAATGATAGCAAGCTCCCCAAAAGAAGTAAGGCCCCAGGCCTGTGTAGACACAAGTGAATGTGCTTTAGCGCTTTGGTTCTGGACGTCACTGAACCTGTAGCAATTGTTGAAGAACAGAAAACACTCCCTTCCAGACACCTAAAGAACGAGACCTAAGGGTGGTTTTGGATAGCAAGTTGTCACCAGAGAAACACCTAAAGAACATTGCGAGAGGAGCGTATGCATCGCTTTCCAACTTCAGACTTGCTTTTAATTATATGGATGGTAAAATACTAAAGAAACTGTTCATGACATTTGTTCATAACCAAAATTTTAATATGCAGCATTTGTATGGTGCCCAAATCTCAAGACGCACATAAAGAAACTGGAAAAGGTGCAACGGCATGCTACAAAATGGCTTCCAGAACTGAAAATCAAGAGTTACGAGGAGAGACAGAGGCATTAAACATGCCAAAACGAGAAGATAGAAGAAAAAGAGGTGATATAATCACCACTTACAAAATACTGTACTAACAATAATTGACCAAATTGACAAAGAGGAATTCCTGAAACCAGCAACTACATGAACAAGAGGACAAAAAATCAAGTTAAGGAAACGGAGGTGCCAAAAAATATTAGAAAGTTTTCTTTTGCAAACAGAGTGGTAGACAGTTGGAACAAGCTAAATGAGGTGGTGGTCGAGGCCAAAACTATCAGTAGTCTCAAAGCGTTATACGACAAAGGGTACTCAGAAGACAGGACACCACGAGCTTAGCTTCTCATCCTGTAACTACACTTGGGTAATTAGTCCAGTGTGCCTGCCTTTAATACACAATAGTAATATAACATGGCAGAAAATGTGGGTACAGTACATATCTACATTTATCAAAATAGCTTTAGCATATTGGTGTTAATGAATATAAATTTTTTTACATAAAATTATGCTACAACTTACTGCCATACAAAATTTTGAAAAAAATTTGACCAATAATTATCGATACCTAGTAAACTCCTGCACTATATGTGAATTGGTAAATTAAAATATTGTATTAACAGAGCCTACAATACCTTTCGACTTTTTATTGAGGCTTTGACGAAATTGGCTGATTGAGTCTGCTGCATTGGTGAAATTTGACAGGATCTTCTGTAAAGTTTTCCTGTTTGTTAAACATTTCTGCTGAAAAATCTCCAATTCTGAATCAAAGTCGGTTATTTCAGCCACTGGCGCTGTCATTTTGCAAAGATGCCTTGTTCCTCGGAATCCTAGAAAATACAAAATTAAAACTAATTTCAATCCCATCATACTGTTTATATACAATTTAGATACACAAGTACTGTAGTATGCTCTTTAAAACATTTTTATTACATGTCTAGCAAGAAACATGTTTTACTGCTCATTCCTACTTTTTTTTTTTTTTTTTTGCATTGCCAGCTGATAAGAGATCTTGGTGCTTGGTAGTGTGACAATGGTGGCTTGTAGTGTGAAAGTGTTCATGACAGTTCCTGATTCATCAAGTGTTCTGACAGTTCATGATTCAGACAATGAAATACAAATGCAGATGATGAGTCAGAATAAGTGGCTGAAGATATGGTGACCAAACCACACATCACAAGACAGAAAAACGACGACATTTCACATGACTTGATAATCAGCATTCTGCCCAAAACACTGTGCATACAAGTGGCTTTACAAGACTGTAAACACAAACACAATACTCTCTCAAATCCAAGGGACCTTCTTGTAAATATTATATATAAATAAAATAAAATGAAATAAAATAAAATAAAATAAAATAAATAATGGCCCAGGACAGACCGAAACGTCGTCGTTTCTCCATCTTCTGATGTATTTTATTGATGACCACACCACACAAGTCAAACTGTTTATCAATGTGTGATAGTGTTTAAAAATACTCAAATACAGTAAAATAATGCACTAATACTATCAAATTCATAAAAATCAATCGGCGAATGAAATGAAATGCTCTTTTCTGAAGGCCTTCTTAGTACCACAACTGAGCTTAAGTGCTAGTGTAGCCAAGCTTTAGAAAATCACAAGAGATCTTTGAAGGGAGGGAAGCCCGAGGATCAAGAGATTCTTTTCAAAACCACCCAGAAGGGCAATAAAACAAGTGACTGCTTGACATAGCTCTCGACCTGCTAGAACAGGGCTTCACAACCCCTACAGAAGGGAACAAGATGGAAATTGGTAGCTACTAAGAGGTCTATCAGAACAGGGGAGCCGAATCACCTTGGAACATGGATCAAGAGATAAAGTGTTAACAAACAAGGCCTCAACCTGAACAGCCCATCCAGCATACAAATGAAGTCACACGACAGTATGATGCACCCTCATCCACACACACTAAACAGTAATAGTGGGGAGGAGAATAAAGTTAACAAACAGCAGGGACTCCTGCAGACTATAAACTGGCCAGCTAGCAGACGGGTGAAAAGGTATAGAAGTTCGTCAGTGCACTCCACAGGAGTGGAGCAAACAGCTTGGGAACAGCATCCACAACTGCAGCAGCAGACTAGCTAGAGGACAAGGAATCCCCAGACCAGGAAACTGAGATCAACTTACAACTGCTCCGAGAAGACCTGCACTGCCATGAACTGAGAATCTCTGCCAAATGTGTGTAACTTTTGTGGTATAACACAATGAATGCCAAAGTCAACTTGCGCACCTTGATGTGGAGCTGCCAAGCCCGGATATAGTGAGGAAGTACACAAGTCAAAAAAGCTGTCATTTGTCCAAAGGAAACAATGGTTTGTTCCCAGTCGGGATAAAGTCACAGCCTCACAGCGCAGCAATAGAAACTGTACCTACACTCAAATAGGTTTGGGTCCACTTCAAATGTACAATTCTGGTTTCTGGTTTTGATCACAACAGGATCCAAAACCAATCCTGGCAAGCCACACTTGAGAGGAAGATGCAACAAAAACATTTCTAAGAGCTGAATGAACAAAAGATGGACAAGGTCTGTAAAAGCCTGTTCCACAGGAACAAGGGATAATGACTACTTGGACCAGTCGCAAACTGACAGACATGCCAGGTGCAAGGACAACATCTTGGCAATTCGCACATCTTAACCTGACCACGAACATCCAGTGAGGGAATGTGTATGTGGTCACAGATAACAATCAAGTTAATGCAACTTAATCACACTGTCAGGTAAAGAACAAATTCTAAAAATCAGACAGGAAACAGCACTAAGTGCGCTAGTAACAAAGCGCAGAGCTATGTCAACTGCCTACCAATAGAACTTTCAGCAGACATCAAATCTAATGTACTACCTGGGAGCGAGTTAACTTAAAGAGGAGCCAACCTGAAGAGGAGGAACCTGAACCCCTCACAATAGGAATCTCTAATGGAGTCAGGGGCACACAAGCAGACCACCATCAAAGGTAACCCTAGCACACAACCAGAGCAAAATAAAAGGCAAGGAATATGCAATATGGGCAGCCCAAAATACAAATGTGAAGCACAAAGGAAAAAAGAAAAACAATGACTCCCATAGAAGAACAAAAATATAAAAAAAACCACATATATATTGCATCCAAATCACTCCATGAAAGACAGCAATATAAAAAAGTTTGATGTAAGCATGTCGAAAGACCTTATTATTTAAGAACACAATAAAGTAGCTATCTCAACTACAAGAAAAATGACAGGTTAGATACCAAGAACATTTCAAACGGGAGATGCCAAACCAATGATGATACTTTTTAAGACACTAGTGCTCTATAGGGTGGAGTATTATTGCACTCTAACAACCCCATTCAATGCTGAAGAAATTGCTAACCTGGAGAACATGCAAAGGTCTCTTACTGCCCAAATCCACTCGGTAATACAGTACATCCAACTTATTGGGACTACCAGTATTTAAAAATTTTAAATCGGTTCTAGAGTGCAAACGAGAAATGTATATAATAATTTTGACTAGGAAAATATTAGAGAGATTGGTTCCAAATCTGCACAGGGAAATGATTCCACAGGAGACCAGAGGGCATAGCAGGAAGAGCAAAATAGCACTGTTAAAAAGCAGAGGTGCAATATGTACACAGAGATAACTATCAACTTCAAGGGCCCAAGATTTTTCAACACTCTCCCTCTACATATAAGGGGCATAATTAACTGACCTCTGATAGTGTTCAAGAGAAAATTTAATGAATGCCTCCAGAGCATAACCAATAAAAAAAACCAGTGTTGAAGTAATGAAACGCCATTTTCTGGGCGAGACCTGGAAGCTCCCCGGAGTTATCCAGCTGATATGGATTTTCCCTCTTTTATCATTGTCTTTGGGTAGTTAGCTCCGGGGAGCCGAAGGGGGGGGGGCTCCTAGAAAACCAGCGTTGAATGTAATGAAACATCATATTCTGGGCGAGACCCGGAGGCTCCCCGGCACCCCTCCCTCCCTCCCTCCGGTCAGCAGTTCTTTTTGTATGTTTTTGACATCCAGCCTAAGAACTGACAGGCTCGGGTAGCCGGCGGGGGGTCTGGGGCTTTTCCTTCCACCTCCAGGGGAGGACAGGGGGGGGGCACAGACGTCGGCACGTTGGTATTGAGACGACGTCATGCTCGTTTGATCATTTTTCTCCGTGGAGATTTCTAGCCTCTCGTTCGGCATTGGGTAGCATTTCTTCGCCAGAATGGGGGGGAGGGCATCGGGGCGCCTATCTTTCTGGATGCCCGACCCGGTCGATGGCAGATATAGAGTACTTCTAAATCGTATATAAGGTGTGTCTATAGGCCATAGCTCCTCGCATTTCTCTGAGGGGGATCAGGTTCTGGCTCGTGGTCCCCGGTACGCCTAGAACTCCATGTACATTGACTCATGCCCAAAGCTTATACTGTACATCCGTATCAGCCGGATAGCTCTGGGGAGCCGAAGGGGCTCCCCCCAGAAAGGTTGTGATTCATTGTCAGGCTGCAAGTAGCTGCATCCAATAGCCTGGTTGACAAGACCACCAACCAGGAGGCACAGGAACATTGATTCCTGGAACCAACAACAGGTAGACATACCCAACACCACTTAGCCTAAACTGTGAAGCAACGGGAAGATTCAGCAGAGTTGTATAACAAAGACAGGCACCAGGTGAGATGGGCAGCAGGCTGGAACAACAGGTGACCTGGGACATCCTCTGGAGGTTAAACACATCACAGTTAGGGTAATTACCCCCATGGAAACAACTGTCTTATTTCAACCAGACACTTGGTTTGTCGTGCCTATCAATTCTGGAGGATTTTTCTTTGTTTTGGGTAGAATCTGAGAATCCCAGGGTTCCCCTCACCACATCACAAGAGCCAGATTCTGGTTCTGGTTCCTGTAGGTCAGGGTGGTTCTCAGCGATAATAAGGCATTCACAATTAGCAGCAATCACCCTGAAGGTGCTAATGACCTGGGATATCACATGATGACTGCAGGTAAGATTGTTCAGGACATTATTGGTAACATGACAGGAAGGTAAACTGGATGACAAGGATGACACTACACCAAAAACTACATAATACAAATCCCTTATGGCAAACAATAATCATGTGATTAAATATGCT
This sequence comes from Procambarus clarkii, assembly GCF_040958095.1. NCBI lineage: Eukaryota > Metazoa > Arthropoda > Malacostraca > Decapoda > Cambaridae > Procambarus > Procambarus clarkii. Next base: position 22,557,182 of record NC_091207.1, on the reverse strand, counting down.
TCAAACTAACGATCCTGATGTTGGAAGTTTATATCCATATTATAAATGGAACAAAAAGCCTTTTTGTTTTTACCAAGGTCAATGAAAAAATGAAACAGGCTTAAATAGATACAAATTTGATGATATCTGAAATCCAAGGATTCTCAGACAGTGAAGCTTTAACACACAGCAGTCAAAGCTGAATTTGTTTAGTTATTGTACAGTAATTTTAGTTAACATTAAATTAATCTAATTAGATTAAATTTAAGTTAGGCTGCTAATTGGCACATTTCATACTTATTATGTCAAATACATACAGTATTAAAGTTCTTCAGTTCTAATGTGTACAGTACAATGTTACTGTACTAAAAAGTACAGTACTGTATTGCTCCAATCCGAGTGTGATCAAGACAATTTTAAACTAAACTATGATTAGTTATCATTTCTTCTAGTTCAGGTTTTAATTTTTTGGATGCTACCTACCATAATGTATTGTCTGTTACTGTATTAATGAAAGTGGAACTATGAACTATATTGGTTGCGATAAAACAATAAATATTAGTTTACGTAATGTATCATGAGAACTTCGGTACACTCAGATTTAACTTAACTCAGTTGGGGTCAGCCCCATATGAACCTACTTAGTAAGAAATCTGTGAATCTCAAAATCAATTGAAAAGGCAATCAAAACATGTCAAACACAATGCCATCTCACATATTAATATCAGACCTCACCAGTCAGTAGTTTCCAAGAACGTGGGTGGGTTCCCAAGAACGTCACTGAACGTGGGTGTCTTGTTTTGGTATCTGGACTCGAGGGATGCCTCCCACAGTAGCAACTTGTAGCTTACTCCCAAGGGCATCTTGGCAAAGGAAGATTACTTTACTAAATGAAGTGAAGGGGGGCTTACCTGTGGGAGATGGCAGGAGAGCAAGGCCCTGGGTAAAGTGGCATCAGCTGAGCACTAAACACCAATTCAACACAGGCACAGTGAGATCGTGGTACAGCCACCAGGTACTGTAGAGAGAAGCCGACACCCTGTTGAATCACGAAAAGCCTCAAAAAGAATACAGGTACCAGTATTAGCAATGGACATATTGTACAGTATTGGTAAAGAAAGCCATCAAGGAAGCAAATAAGCAACCATTATGGAAATTAGCAGCGAGTTATTTGGCTAAATTTAACCAACTTTCAGAAACCCAAGAGAAACTGGTCTTGTAACTAGGAACATGAGACACCCGAGTTGATAAAGCCTGTGACCCAATAGCGTTAATAGCATTTAAATAGCACTGAAAAGCAGCCACAGGACAGTACGATGCACCTTATCTTGAGGTTATCTTGAGATGATTTCGGGGCTTTAGTGTCCCCGCGGCCCGGTCCTCAACCAGGCCTCTACCCCAAAGAAGCACCCTAAACCCTAGACAAATCACCCTAGACAAATCAAAGGGATGATAGAAAGAATATCTGGCTCCAGAGCCTACTGTTAAGTTCCCAGAAAAGGCAGACCCTAAAACCACTTCAGCCAGCCCCTTATATGCCTACTTCATGTCTACTCCTCTGGGTTCTTAACCTGAAGGATGTTTAAGAGCTCAAACCAATGAGCTAGGCCAAGTAAACAAATGCTGGAAGCAGCAGCAGGTCAATAGTCACACAGAAGCAGAACTTTGCACCAGTGTTCAAGACAATACATTCATAAACCTCCCCATAAAAGAGGAGAGGATTGGCAGTACATCATTTACATCGGTCAAGGTAAAGGCAGTACATCATTTACACCGGACAAGGTCTGCAGCAGTCAATAACACAGGGCTCAACCATGCAGTGAGGATGTAGTCTAACAGGCCACCACAGGAGAGGGTGGCTCAGTCAACATTGAGATTCCACACCGACAGATTATACACACTTGGGGGTGAAATGACACATGTACCTATCAGAATGTGTGATGGATGCAGCATGAATGGCAGGCAAGAAGTATGTCAACAAATTTCACTTCGAACCCTGATCTCATTTGCCCAGTGAATAAGTTGCATGAAACTACAAACAAAAAAGAATTACTTACATGACCTCAGCACACCCAGGCAAAGCACCTGGCACCAAAAAGCACAGGAATCATTACCTGGAAACGAAATGACTCAAAAGGAGTCAATTCACAATGCATGAACCCAAACGCCTCAGAGCCGGCATCTCTGGTAGAGAGGGAAATGCAAGCCAGCTACTAGTAAAGTAACCCTTGTATGCAGCTGGAGCAAAATAGTAGAGGGAGAAGACACAATATGGGTGGAACTAAACACAATTGTTAAATAGAAATGGAACAAAATGCAATAGCCCCTTATGAACTAAGCCCCTTATGAACGGGTGCCGGTCGGCCGAGCGGACAGCACACTAGACTTGTGATCCTGTGGTCCTGGGTTCGATCCCAGGCGCCGGCGAGAAACATTGAGCAGAGTTTCTTTCACCCTATGCCCCTGTTACCTAGCAGTAAAATAGGTACCTGGGTGTTAGTCAGCTGTCACGGGCTGCTTCCTGTGGGTGGAGGCCTGGTCGAGGACCGGGCCGCGGGGACACTAAAGCCCCGAAATCATCTCAAGATAACCTCAAGATAACTACAGTACTATTCCAGGGATAACTAATGTCACTTAGTTGAAAGAAGAGCAGCACTGAGGATATAACAGATATTTGAACCTTTGACTAGTATCATGCAAGTGAGTGAGGTAGAGGGTTGGTCAAGACCCCAAGTGACCTGGGCCCCCCATTTGGTGGCAGTCTAGTAATTACCTAAGTGTGTAATTACCTAAATGTAGTTACAGGATAAGAGCTACGCTCGTGGTGTCCCATCTTCCCAGCACTCTTTGTCGTATAACGCTTTCAAACTACTGACGGTTTTGACCTCCACCACCTTCTCACCTAACTTGTTCCAACCGTCTACCACTCTGTTTGCGAAAGTGAATTTTCTTATATTTCTTAGGCATCATAGATTTCTCATAATTTATAGGTTGTGTGGGGTCTTTGTTCTATTCCACATTCCATAACATGGCATTTATTCACAATTCCATTTGGCAAGTGGTGCTCCATACAGTTATTTTGTCCAAGTCTTCTTGAAGGGCATGACAATCATCTAAGTTTCATATCCTTCCTATTATCTTGGCATCATCAGCAAACATATTTATATACTGTAATTCTGTATTCCATCTGGTAGATCATTTATATAGAATATGAACATCGCCGGTGCAAGAATTGAACCCTGTAGTACTCTACTTGTAACATTTCTCCAGTCCGATACATTGCCTTGCCTCTGATCTGCCCACCACCCTGATTTTTCTATCAGTCAGAAAAATTTTCACCCATGTTAGAAACTTACCTGTCACCCCTCCAATATTTTCCAGTTTCCAGAACAACCTCTTATGGGGAACTCTGTCGAAAGCCTTTTTTAGGTCCAGATAGATGCAGTCAACCCAACCATCTCTTTCCTGTAAAATCTCTGTGGGTCGATCGTAGAAACTGAGTAAATTCGATACACAGGATCTTCCAGATCAAAAACCATACTGTCTGTGATATTATATCATTTCTCTCCAGGTGTTCTACCCATTTAGTTTATTATTTTTTCCAATATTTTGACTATTACACTTGTCAATGATACAGGTCTATAATTGAGGGGATCTTCCCTGCTGCCACTTTTGTAGATTGGAACTATGTTAGCCTTTTTCCACACATCTGCTACGACTCCTGTACACATGGATGTCTGAAAAATCAGCTGAAGTGGAATGCTGACCTCGGGTGCACATTCTCTCAGAACCCATGGTGAAACTCCATCTAGGCCAACTGCTTTGTTCTTACTTAGATCCAGGAGCAATTGTTTCACTTTGTCTCTAGCGAGAGGTAAACAGGATGACACTACACCAAAAACTACATAATACAAATCCCTTATGACAAACAATAATCATTTCATTAAATATGCTTCAAATTAAAGATCCTGATGTTGGAAGTTTGTATCCATATTATAAATGAAGCAAGAGCGTTTTTATTTTTACCAAGGCCAATGAAAATATTAAACAGGCTTAGATACAAATGTGATCATATCTGAAATCCAAGGATTCTCAGACAGTGAAGTCTTAACACACAGCAGTCAAAGATGAATTTGTGAAGTTATTGTACAGTAATTTTAGTTAGATTAAATTAATCTACAGTACTTAGATTAATTAGTTTTTCTTTGTCTATGTGCTCTATGCTGTTCTCTGGAATTCTTATTGTGTCTGGTTCTCTGAAAATCTCATCTTGTACAAACACACCTTGGAACTTTTCATTTAATGTTTCACACATTAGGCTGAACACAAGGTATCATCTGGGAGGGGAAATCCTGCAACAGTCAAATAGAGAGAAAGACCTGGGGGTTGATATCACACCGAACCTGTCCCCAGAGGCCCACATCAAAAGAATATCATCAGCGGCATATGCTAGACTGGCCAACATAAGAACTGCCTTTAGAAACTTGTGTAAGGAATCTTTCAGAACCCTGTATACCACTTATGTAAGACCAATCCTGGAGTATGCAGCTCCAGCCTGGAGTCCATACCTAGTTAAACACAAGACAAAGTTAGAGAAGATTCAGCGGTATGCCACCAGGCTCATCCCGGAACTGAGAGGATTGAGCTACGAGGAAAGGCTAAAGGAGCTGAACCTCACATCCCTGGAAAACAGAAGAGTAAGGGGAGACATGATAACCACCTACAAAATTCTCAGGGGAATTGACAGGGTGGACAAAGACAAACTCTTCAGCACGGGTGGGACACGAACAAGGGGACACAGGTGGAAACTTAGTACCCAGATGAGCCACAGAGACGTTAGAAAGAATTTTTTCAGTGTCAGAGTAGTTAATAAATGGAATGCACTAGGAAATGATGTGGTGGAGGCTGACTCCATACACAGTTTTAAATGTAGATATGATAGAGCCGAGTAGGCTCAGGAATCTGTACACCAGTTGATTGACAGTTGAGAGGCGGGACCAAAGAGCCAAAGCTCAACCCCCGCAAGCACAATTAGGCGAGTACAATTAGGTGAGTACATTTCCTTTTCATTTTTTGTGTATCTGTCCCCCATTTTCAACCTCTGAATATTATCCTTTACCTGCCGCTTGCTTTTAATGAATTTATAGAAAAGGCCCGGATCTGATTTACATCTGTCTGTCACACCATTCACAAAGTTCCTCTCTGCCTCTCTCCTTACTGATGTGTAGTTGTTTCTTGCATCTTTGTATCACTGGTATGTTTAGGGGTTTGGCCTCTTCCTATAATGATTCCATGCTTGTGTCTTTTGATCTCTGACCTCTTGCAATTTCTGTTGAACCAACCCTGTTTCCCAGGTCTGCATGTCTGTTTTAGTATGAATGATTGTGTGCCCTCATCGTATATTTCGCAAAATTTGGCATACATCTCACTTACTCCCTTGCCAAGCAACAAGTCTGTCCAATTATAACCATGAAAACAAAATTATAAAGTTCCCCATAGCGTCCTCTCTTGAAATCAAGTTTAACAACTGTTTCAATGTCCTCATTCTCTACTAGAATATATCGCATAGCATATTTAATGTCCATGAGGACGTGATCGCTCTTCCCCAAGGGAGGAGGGTACTGGATGTCAAATACCTCTTCTTTCCTGGCGAATACTAGATCCAGTACCGATGGAACATCCCCTTCCCTCATTCTTGTGGCCTGCTTGACGTGTTGATACATGAATGTCTCCAAGATGAGGTTTACAAATCTGCCTGTCCAAATGTCCTGTTCTTGCCTCGTAGGCCTCACAATCTATTGTCTTAAAGCTGAAGTCCCCCAGTACCAACAATCGGAATTTATCTTTGTCAACTCTTACCATAATCTCTATCTCATAACCATTATGAGGCCCTCTCATTTGTCATCCAGTTCTTCCTTTGTCCATGTGTTGCTTGCTGGTGGGCTGTAGGCATTGAAAATTATCAGCTTATCATCTTGATTACAAACCTGCTATGCCATTATGTCAATATCTCGAGGGTTTTCAATTATTAACTCTTACCTTCAGGTGTTCTTTCACCAGCATAGCCACACCTTCCCCTCTTCCTAGTTTTCCTGTCACGTCTCCAAACTGAGTAGCCCCTTGGCTACTCAGTTTGTTCACTTGGCTCGTGTATCATAAGTGTTGTTCACCTGTGGCAACAATCTTAAGACTTGCTTGCCTCAAAATTTCTTTCTTCAGGCAGTAGCTCCTTCCATTTCATCTATCTTTCTGGGGGAGTTTTTCTTAAGTTTTGGGTTGATAAGGTTGGGGGGAGGCCAGATTCTGGTCCTGGCTCCCAGTAGATTAACATAGGTTTCAAAGGTCTGGTGCAGAGGCAGTTCAATAGAGTTACAGAGGCAAACTCCCACAAAAAATTATTCACCAATAGGAAAATACTACAAAAGAGTACAGACACCTTGCTACCCCTGATACATATCCTACACAATGACAGCCCCTTTCAATGCTGGAGAAATTGCTGACCTAGAGAGCATGCAGAGATCCTTTACTGCTAGAATCCACTCAATAAAACATCTAAACTACTGGGACCGACTAAAGAGCCTAAATCTGTATTCCCTTGAACGCAAGCGGGAGAGATACCTAATAATTTATACGTGGAAAATATTAGAGGGGCTGGTTCCAAACCTGCATGCAGAAATAACATTACATGAGACCAGGAGGCATGGCAGGATGTGCAGAATACCCCCGTTGAAAAGAAGAGGTGCAATAGGTACTCTGAGAGAGAACTCTATCAACATCAGAGGCCCGAGACTGTTTAACACGCTGTTACGGACCCGAGTCCAGCGTCGGAGCATGGAGCAGTGACGATAACGCCATCTGTGAGTCCGCTCCCGAAACCCACTCCAAATAGACGATGCCATCTAGTGAGGACGGGGGATGCCGGCAATTAGTGCTGGATTCCTGTCCTAGTCAGCTCGTGACGTAGCCGCTGCTGACCTCTGGTGAGGTGGCGCCTAGACAGCAACGCCATCTATGGAGTGAAGAAGTGGACGTTTCTGTCTAAGCTTGTAAGTGAGGTTCCCTAGAGCGTCCCAGTATTAATGACGTATCTGATTGCAGAGTCGACCTGGGACTGCTGTGTTGGACGATGGACCAGTCTACCCAAGGCAGCCAAGGCCTCTTCACCAGTCTGCTTTGAAGAAGCTGTGAGTCACCCCCGGACGAACTCTGTTGAGAGTAATAGCCTGCCTGAAGCGTGGCAGTGTCGGGAATCGCCTTATCCGGGGTTGGCTGGTGGAAGAGACCACCCACTGGGGTGCTGTATGAGGAGAGTGACCAGCGAGTCACACGAGGTTCCTGGCTAGGGCTCGCAACCCTAAGTATCGGTCGTGGAGTGGCCTATACAGCGGAGCTGATCGGTACCTGCCAGCTACGGGCTGGATTGTGGTTGAAGGCCTCCACGACGAAGCACCCAGTGGGACTGTGATTTGGCTGGCCTGTGGCCAGGGTAGATTCGTCATAGTCATAGTGGATTCATCGTGGGCCACGGATGAAGGAACCAGGGCTACCCAGAGTGAGCCTCGTTGAGCATCCAGTGTCTTCGGAGGAAGACGCAACTGTACACAAGTGTAGTAATAATCCCCGCGTGCAACTGTTATTTATTTATATATGGTGGTAGTAAATATATCAGAAAAACTGGAACATTTGTATCCTTCCCCCTTTAATTCAACTTGCGTTACGGAACACATCCCTTGAAAGCCTCTACTAACTTGGGGCCGGATTCCCAAACTCTACCACCATCAGAGAAGAACCCGGTTGCGTCCCAGTAGGGCCGTAACACACGCTTCCACTACACATAAGGGGCATAACTGGCCAACCCCTCTCAGTATTCAAGAGAGAACTGGATAAGCACCTCCAAAAGATACCTGATCAACCAGACTGCGATTCATATGTCAGGCTGCGAGCAACCGCATCAAACAGCCTGGTTGACCAGTCCAGCAACAAGGAGGCCTGGTCAACGACCAAACCGCAGGGACGCTAAGCCCCGGAAACACTTCAAGGTAACTTCAAGGTAAGGTAATGTCAGATTTTGACATGTGTAGTTCCCAAGAAATGAGTCACCAGATACCAGGATACCTCACATCTGTCTATGACACCCCCTTGATGCTATTCTCCGGACACTCACAGATTCGAACTTCTAGGAACTAGGTACAATGTTATTCTAGGAGTGTCGCCTAATAGTATAGAAATGAGAGTGATAATATAGATCATAACACACATTATAATGGCAAAATTCCCTTACAAATTGGTAATATGTCTCACCATCTGGAAACTGACACCAGGGCATTCAGTCACTTAGATATACAATGAAACTACAAATAGCATAATTTTTGGTTAATGGGCATTACATGTACAGCATTCATTCCGGTACACTGTGAGCATGAAGCTATCTTAAAAATGTCTAACGACCTAGATAGTAACCAAAATATTTAGGTGGAAAACATTTTGGCCCTGTCCAAAAATATTGGTCATCTCACCAGTAGTGGTCAGCCAGGTAAATATATTTTCACCTGAACTTACTCGAGGGCCGCTATCTCTAATGGCCTCACTAGAAGGAAGCCGGTGCCTTGTCATAGGTCACCCAATATTCCTGTTCCTAGATTTTGAATTGAAGTAATGTCTTGATATATACATCTTTGGTGGGTAGGCAACTCTATGGTTTTAAAACTCTGGATGAAAAAGCATCTCCTGTTTTCTGCCCTACATTGCGACTTTTTTGTTTTATATTTAATTAAAAATGTATAATATTCATCCACGTCATAAGATCTGGTTCCTTGGTGTTGGGGTCATTGCCTGCATCTGATCACACTATAACATGCAGAGGAATTTTAATATACCGTACCTTTAAAAATACAGTATTCTACAGACAGCTCAGGAATATAGCCTAATATTTCTGGTAAATCAAAACTATTGAATAATAATGACAGCAAGATGCCTGTTTTCTGTGTTTAAGGTTGCCCACTAAATATTGTAAATCAGGTCCTGCCTTAATTTTTCATATGATAGGTTTGCCAGTTGTCTCTCCACTGAAACCACTTGCACCTTTGTGTAATCATTTTGTATACACAAGTAAATCTTCCTTTGGCTGTACACACACTCATTAACACTATATTACTTTACAACTCTCCAGTTCTCAATCTCAGTCTTCAGCAAAAGTATGTTCATACAATATCTGGTGAAAAGTCATCTCTATCACATATCATGCACTGTCTAACTGGTACAGTACACCACTAGTGCTCAGAATAAATCAATCCTTAACAGAATGAAAAACTATAAATCTAAGCCTACTAGCTGCAAGTTACTTGTTTTTACTCAAAATAAACTCAAACACTACAAGTATGTAAATTCCAATTATAAGCAGCAGAGTAGCTATAAAACATTCAATACCAGCTACTTCCTGTAGGGTGGAATGCAAACCAGACAATGGCAAAAACTTTGAGGTACATGCCCATAGGCCTCATTGAAACCTTACATTTGTAATAAATTAGTCAGCCCCTGTATCAATAACTTTTATCATTAAAAACCATTTACTAGGTTGCCCAAAATGTTTTGCATGCACCATGCAAGAAAGTACTGTAAATTTTCCTTTTACTAACAAAAGAAACATGTGCAACCTTAATCTAATGTGTTATGTTGGTGCTTAAATATTCCAATGGTCAATGCACTATACGACATTAGGCCTCGAGTGACAGCTCTTCAGACACGATATTGTGACTCATTACTAAGCCTAGGTTAATTAGATTAGGCACCTGATAAGGTGAAACCAACAGCCAAGCAACACTCAAACTACAGTACACTAATCAAACGTGTTTACACTGCACCACAGCATCCAAAAGTAGTATATATATAACAACTAAAACGTAGCTTAACTTCAGCTATTCATGTGACCAGGCTTCAAGTCCCAGTACTAGTAAAATGTCAGAAAAAAGCACTTAGCTTGGGGCCAAAAAGACTCATGACCCCAAACCATAAACCGCGTCTCCTTCCCTGCCGCCACAGTCTTACCCCGGCACCATAACGTGCTACTCTCGTCTATAAAAGCTCACACACACTTGTCAAGCACAATAAGGAAGTACCTGAGGCAGTGTATTCCTCTCCCCAGCGAATGCTTGCTTACACGAGAACTACATTCAACTTCAGCTGGGCTCAAATTTGTAAACAGATGGCAACCAATCAGCGTCGTCAGGGAGGTGCCGTTCGGTCGCACTAAAATCCGGATTCATGTTTAAATATATAAATATTCGTTAAAGATATTTTAAACTGTGAGGCCATTTTTGTAAACCTCATTTTTTGTGTGTGTGTGTGTTGGGTAATTGCGTGTGCGATTGTTTCTAAATGAGCGCATACATTTGTGTGTTTAAACAGCCATAATAGACGAAGCTAAACTCACACATACACCGTATTTTGTCACTAACCGCGCTCATTGCCAGTTTTTAATAATGCGCAATACTGTGATACAATTATGTGTATAATTAATTTATATAGGCATATTTTTTTTTGCAGGGATATTCCTGCGCGGGCCCCAAGCCTCTGGCTGGCCTTCTAAGTGTTGCTTGTTTCTGTTTTACTTGGGCGGAGTATGAGTATTTATTACTCGTATGGTCGCTTCAGTAAGATTTTGCCATATGTGTTTAACAACTTCTTCTGCTCTGTTGAATCTAAGTTGAAATCTTAATGGATTTGTAACTGTGCACTGTGTTAGATAATGTTCCAGTGGTCTATCGGCAGGTTAATATAGTAAGCACAGCATATAATTGTTACACTCTTAGGCCAAAATTCTTGTAGCTCCTATGTATACTGTCTATCATACCATTATCACACATCCAAACAATTTTATGTGGTATACTACTTATTTCCTTATTTCTATAGTTATCAATAAGTTGACACTAATACATAATGTTCTAAGGTGTGGGCGTGCGGCATGCGCATATTACATAATTTACACTCCTATATCTTTTTCACTGACATCAACACCGTATTGCCAGATATATTTGTATCCTAATCTTAATTTCATATAAATTGAATCCTTCCACGTAGACTTTCCTCTACCATAGGTGAGATGAAGAACGAGTTTGTATTTATTACTGAATAATTCTTAAGTGTGTTACTACTGTCCACCATTGCCATTCTCTTTATCATTTCTTCACCGTCTTGAATCATCTTCATTCTTGTTTTTATTTGTTTCAAGGTTATCTGACATACAACATCAACAAGAGTTTTTTCCGTGGCTCTCTTCGCTATGTCATCAACTACCTCATTCAACAGTATTCCCACATGTGAAGGAATCCACATGAATCTTACTTTATACCCAGTTTGTTCTAATTTCTTAACATTCTCTCCACACTCTATCACAATATTTCTGATCACGGAGGAAAAAGACACCAACAGCATGGGGGGCCTATTTATTTATTAGTAGAACAAGTAAATATTTTCTGCAGACCATGTTAATGAAGCGGCTATAACTTGTATATTTTACAACTGCGTAACATGTACATGTATAACTTTGAGTACATTACAACTACTTAATAACATTAATACATATATGCTTATAGCCGTGAACTAAATAAATCAAGATCTGCAGAACACCGAATACTTATTATCTATAAGTAAAAGTAAGGCAAGTGTCTAACATATTTTTTCTGGAGAACCAGGGCATTTAGAGTAGCATATATTGGCCTAACACGTGACAGATAATAATGACCCATTCCAATACATAATGTAAATTCGTAAATTAACCAGTAAATGCAGAATACACATAGAGGGCAATATGCACCCCCACTCCGCAAGGCCAGCAGGCCGGACCCCCCCCCCCCCCCCGAAGGGAGAGTGCCCGCTGGCCGCGGCAGGGCTTCAGCATGGAAGAGTGATGACATCTTGCCTGACCAGTAATAGCGAGAATCCGTCTTGGATACAAATATCCATGGAGATTTGGAATGGAAACAACAGTTGATCAGCGAAGTTGCAGAATCTGTGGTGAGTGTGATGGACACCGCCTTGGCCACTATCTACGTGAATGTGAACACCTGAGAGACATTAGGAATATGTGTAGAATAATAAACCCCACTTTGTTTGAGTTAGGAAAACACTATTTGTCAAATATTGATACTGTTCTTAAAAGATTTCCCCATTTTGCACCCGCAAGATAACGTAAGCTTTTAAGGGTTGATAGATGTTAATCTTCTTGTTTGAGGAGCTGTTCACTTGAGACAGTTAAGCAAGTCCCAGCTGTGTCTGGGTACAAGTGACAGGATGAACAACCCAGCGGGTTTTCTTCTTATTTGGGAGTGTTGTGCATTCTGATATGGCGGTGTGTCCACTCACAGGATGAGTGGCGCTGCCCAATACTGTCACTATGGCGGTGTGTCCACTCACAGGATGAGTGGCGCTGCCCAATACTGTCACTATGGCGGTGTGTCCACTCGCAAGATGAGTGGCGCTGCCCAATAAACTCGCCCCTCGGGGCAAAATTAAAAAAAAAAATTAAAATCTTGCCTGACGTATGAGTGAAAAGCGTCACTCCACCGTCCAACCGCCATGATCGCCTCCGGTGCGTGCCCATCAAGTGACAATTGCGTGGCCCTGCCAATTCGGAATGAGTGGGGGGGGGGGCGTAGTCATTGGGCGGAAGTCCTAATGCTGCTAGGGCGACGCGGAGCGTCTGGGAGAAATCTTGCCTTTGCAAAGGGGCGCCGGAGACATTCTGAAATATGGGCCCCGGGGCCGTACCCCTAAGGACGAGGTATTTGGAAAGGGTACGGACCGGGCAGTGCTTGCTAGAGGGGTTCGCCCTCAAAGTCAACGTAGGCGTGCGACCCGCACTATGCTTATAAGAACCTAGGAGTATTTCTAGACCTGTCCTTGTAAATGTTAACTGTTCCAGCCGGAGCGTGTGTCGATCTTTCGCCGCGTAGACCACCTCAACCGGGCGCAGGCATGCGTGGAAAGCCAGGGAAAAAAGTGTCCTGAAGCAGGTCTTCTCGTGTTCCGTATTACATACTCGTCCCAATGCCCGCTGGAGGCGATGTAGAAGGTGCCTCGTCACGGGAAGACGCCGTACCGGGGGGCCGTCGAGCGGAATTGCGCGCCCCTTTGAGCAGTTGGGTGACCAGGAACTCACGTGTGGGGTCCTTCCGACCGTGTAGCTTGAAGACGAAGGCAATGGCCGCTAGGTAAGTACTCAGCGAGCAGAACGCCAAACCTCGTGAGAGTAACGACTGTAGGAAGTTAGCCAGTATCGAGGGGGGTGCATGAAAAGGGCGTTCCCCCCCGTCGCCACCCCCCCCCCCCCGCGACGTACTCCACATACTCCTCCCACTTAGCCTGGTAGGCACAACGGGTCGCAGGTTGCAGAGAATTGAGCAGGGTCCTCAAAGTTGCAGGGCAGGTGTTGTGGAACGTCGGACGGCTTCTCGGCGAGGCCCGCGTCCCTGAGGAACGTGGGTGGCAGCACCTGTAGGCGTGAAAGGGCATCACAGACAGTATTCAACTTGCCTGGGAGGTGGGAGGGGAGAAGTGTGATATTATGCGTCAGCAGGAGTACGGCCAGAGGCCTTACAAGTTGCATAAGAATTAACTTTAGAGCCTACTGGGCTCTATCATATCTACACTTGAAGTTTTGTATGGAGTCAGCCTCCATAAAAAATAACTTTTTAACTTGCGAAGAGGTGCGTGTCGGGAGCAGGAGAGAACACATGACCGATTGATTGATTGATAAAGATTAAGCCACCCAAAAGGTGGCACGGGCATGAATAGCCCGTAAGTGGTGGCCCTTTTGAGCTATTACCAGTATCAAGAGCTGATACTGGAGATTGATTGATGAAGATTAAGCCACCCAAGAGGTGGCACGGGCATGAATAGCCCGTAAGTGGTGGCCCTTTTGAGCCATTACCAGTATCAAGAGCTGATACTGGAGATATGTGGAGGCGCGATTGCACCCTGCGTGACGGGAGATGTCTCCCGGACCAAATGGTGACCAGATGGTCTGATACTGGAGATCTGTGGAGGCGCGACTGCACCCTGCGTGACGGGAGATGTCTCCCGTGTGGACACATGACCTCTCCTCTCCCCTTTATATAGGCCCTCATTGCGCTGCGCACACTGCGCCTGCGGATCGCGCTGTGCAAATGTCTTTCCCCTCCATCAAAAAATCCTCCGCTTTCCTGTGTAATGCAGTGATCATTTCTGGTATACTGGGCGTCTGCTATTTAAAGACTCAACGCTCCTCTATTGTCAATAAAGAAGCAGGCATTTTTACCACATTTGACTACTTCCTGTAATCCTGTTAATACACCTTGGAGTTCAGCCTGCGTTGAAGAGACATTGTCAGTTAAGCGGCGTCCAATAACAGTATCTACAGTGCCGATGTCAGTGTACTCCCTGATCAAGACTCCACATCCTGCCTTCCCATCCCTAGCTACTGACCCATCACAATATACATGTAAAGTGTTTTCTGTAGGCAATTTTCTAATTATACAATCATATGTTGCCCTCAGCTCTCCTATTTCATACATACTTTTTTCTTTTGCAAGATAGTAATTACTACATCTACATTACAATTACAGTATGAGTATTTATGACTGTATGGTCGCTTCAGTAGGATTTTGTCCCATGTGTTTAATTTACTTAGAATCAAGGGACAATTTTAATCACAATGGGAGGTAGGAGAACACGGGGTATAACTTCTAAGACAATTATTAACATGTAAATAAGAATTAATGACTCAAAGGTAATTAAAGGGGAAATTAGCTAAACACCAAAATAATTAATAAAGACTTTATTCAACACGAAATTATATCCTAACTGCTAATGAATCCCACTGAGGCAATATGGTATATATACACTGACAATACATGAGAACTCCACCATTTGGTCACCACTTGGTCCGGGAGACATCTCCCGTCACGCAGGGTGCAGTTGCGCCTCCACAGATCTCCAGTATCATCTTTTGATACTGGTATTGGCTCGAAAGGGCCACCACTTACGGGCTATTCATGCCCGTGCCACCTCTTGGGTGGCTTAATCTTCATCAATCAATCAATGAGAACTCCACGGGAGACATCTCCCGTCACGCAGGGTGCAGTAGCACCTCCACAGATCTCCAGTATCAGCTCTTGATACTGGTAATGGCTCAAAAGGGCCACCACTTACGGGCTATTCATGCCCGTGCCACCTCTTGGGTGGCTTAATCTTCATCAATCAATCAATCATGAGAACTCACCATTTGGTCACCACTTGGTCCGGGAGACATCTCCCGTCACGCAGGGTGCAGTTGCGCCTCCACAGATCTCCAGTATCATCTTTTGATACTGGTAATGGCTCCAAAGGGCCACCACTTACCGGCTATTCATGCCCGTGCCACCTTTTGGGTGGCTTAATCTTCATCAATTAATCATGAGAACTCAAGGAGCACATTACCTTGTCCCTGCACTTACTGGCCACAGATGTTGACGTCTTCCCGAGGTCCCCTTGACCTGGGGAGTACCCAGGTCCCCTTCACCTGGGGAGTACAGTTATCATAGTAATGCGAAGGAGAGACTGGAGGAGAAGTGAAGCAGTAACTCAGGCTGTCACCTATATTATTGGCTCTAATAAATAAACTGTCGTAAGTAGGTCATTCTGTTCCAGCAAAATCAATAACATTTTATTAAAGGATAACGTTCTTACAGAGTGAGGTAAACAGCTCATTATTGGATACATGGTGATCTTATATTTTGGATTAGATTAAATATACATTAATATCGTGGATTACTCTATAAAAGCTGCAGCAACATAAGCCTCTATGTAGATGGTGTTGTAGATACATACCATCTATGTACCATCTATGTAGATGGTCTGTAGATAGTGCTGCCAGTGCGGTCTGCCGAACAGTTCACTAGGTGTTCAGCCCCTTCTCTTGATTTGCCACAACGTACACAATACAAAGTGCTAACCTAACCAGAAACGTACGAACCCCAGCAACCCACCAAACCTAATCTACTGATGCAGAGAAAACTACCCATAACCCCCCCCCCCAGGGGAGCTTACCACCAAAGTACTCGTCTGGTACTCGGTACTCGGTAAAGTACCCGCATGCGACGTCCCCAGTCACATGGTTACAGTAATCTAATACATATACCAGCCGAGTTTCTGAAGAGTAAAAAAAGGACAATAAAGATATATAGTTGGGTCATTTTCAGTAGATCTGTGACCGTCTAGAGCAACGGATCGTTTCTCAGTGGTGAAGTGCTGCGTGAATACAAAGTATTGTTGATCCACACTCTTCGCGCGAAAGTGTGGGGTAATTCCACAAATTCAAAATGGCCACCATTAGCCATTTTGGAAATTATCTTCTTTATTTGGTTTGGCAGGCTTGTTCGACCAGACCACACACTAGAAGGTGAAGGGACGACGACGTTTCGGTCCGTCCTGGACCATTCTCAAGTCGGTTATTTGGTTTGGCCTTAAAATGTTGCACAGTAGAAGG
The DNA here is from genome assembly GCF_040958095.1 of Procambarus clarkii. Classification (NCBI taxonomy): domain Eukaryota; kingdom Metazoa; phylum Arthropoda; class Malacostraca; order Decapoda; family Cambaridae; genus Procambarus; species Procambarus clarkii. The sequence continues at coordinate 22,540,702 of NC_091207.1, read as the reverse complement.
TTTTTAGCTTTTTGATGGGTCTAGGAATACATTTGTGATGTCGATTTGATGATTTTAGTTAATTTTAACTTTTAAATCGAAGATGGATGCCGATTTTTAATTCAGAACAGGAAATTCTTGGAAACTGTAGTAGAGCCTCCATACTAGACTCAAACGAAACGAACTAAATATGGAGATAACCTATCACGAAACTAATTTTGGATTTTAAATGTGAAGAAATAAAAAAATATGCTTCTGACAAGCTTCCGCATTTATAAATATAGTTTATTCTGGACGTAGTTGGACAAGAGACAAATATGGCACTAGGTGACACGACTAGTGGCATAGGTATCGTCGGAGTAATTGCTGACGATGACGTCTTTCCAGGAGCCGGGACTGACGGAGCCGAAGAGCGGAGAGGCCACCTCAGTGCAGCGACCCCGGCGGTGTCTGGTGAGCGCCAGGTCCTGGTAGTGGTGGAGGGAGGTGGAGGCGTGGACCAGGTGACACACCTCGCACAGGCTGCCCATCAGCACGGGCCGCAGGTACGCCCGCCACATGTGGTACCTGTATGGGAGGGTACCTTCTGTAGTCTGTGTCATCTAGCTCTTTATACAGTGCCATGTAGCGCCTGTAATGAGGGTGTGCATGCATACCTTTTACAGCGTGATCTGGTATCGTCTGTAATCTTAGCGTGTGTGCTATGGGACGTTATCTTGGGTTATCATCTACACTGATTAGCACGTGTGGTGAGAGTACTCGCTAGTGCGTGTGAAGTTGAACCACTACCAACAGTGCGTGCGTGCGTGTGTGTGTGTGTGTGTACTCACCTATATGTACTCACCTATATGTGCTTGCAGGATCGAGCATTGACTCTTGGATCCCGCCTTTCTAGCTATCGGTTGTTTACAGCAATGACTCCTGTCCCATTTCCCTATCATACCTAGTTTTAAAAGTATGAATAGTATTTGCTTCCACAACCTGTTCCCCAAGTGCATTCCATTTTTCTACTACTCTCACGCTAAAAGAAAACTTCCTAACATCTCTGTGACTCATCTGAGTTTCCAGTTTCCACCCATGTCCCCTCGTTCTGTTATTATTACGTGTGAACATTTCATCTATTTCCACTTTGTCAATTCCCCTGAGTATTTTATATGTCCCTATCATATCTCCTCTCTCCCTTCTTTTCTCTAGTGTCGTAAGGTTCAGTTCCTTCAGCCGCTCTTCATATCCCATCCCTCGTAGCTCTGGGACAAGCCTCGTCGCAAACCTCTGAACCTTCTCCAGTTTCTTTATGTGTTTCTTCAGGTGGGGGCTCCATGATGGCGCGGCATACTCTAAGACGGGTCTCACGTAGGCAGTGTAAAGCGCCCTAAAAGCTTCCTCATTTAGGTTTCTGAATGAAGTTCTAATTTTCGCCAGTGTAGAGTACGCTGCTGTCGTTATCCTATTTATATGTGCCTCAGGAGTTAGATTAGGTGTCACATCCACTCCCAGGTCTCTTTCTCGAATCGTTACAGGTAGGCTGTTCCCCTTCATTGTGTACTGTCCCTTTGGTCTCCTGTCACCTGATCCCATTTCCATAACTTTACATTTACTGGTGTTAAACTCCAGTAGCCATTTCCCTGACCATCTCTGCAGCCTGTTTAAGTCCTCTTGGAGGATCCTACAATCCTCGTCTGTCACAACTCTTCTCATTAATTTTGCGTCATCTGCAAACATTGACATGTATGATTCCACTCCTGTAAACATATCATTTACGTAAATTAGAAAGAGGATTGGTCCCAGCACCGATCCTTGAGGTACTCCACTTGTTACTGTTCGCCAGTCCGACTTTTCGCCCCTTACCATTACCCTCTGGCTCCTTCCTGTTAGGTAGTTCTTCACCCATACTAGGGCCTTTCCGCTTACTCCTGCCTGCCTCTCAAGTTTGTATAGCAGTCTCATGTGCGGTACCGTATCAAAGGCCTTTTGGCAGTCAAGAAATATGCAGTCTGCCCAGCCTTCTCTGTCCTGCCTTATCCTTGTTACTTTATCATAGAATTCTAAAAGGTTTGTTAGGCATGATTTCCCTGTCCAGAACCCATGTTGGTGCTTGTTTACAAACCCAATGCTCTCCAGGTGCTCAACAAGTCTTAGCCTAATTATTCTTTCAAGTATTTTGCAGGGGATGCTTGTCAGTGATACGGGTCTGTAGTTAAGTGCCTCCTCCCTATCACCCTTTTTGAAAATCGGTACGACATTTGCCTCCTTCCAGCAACTGGGCAATTCTCCCGACATAAGTGACTCATTAAAGATCATTGCCAGAGGCACGCTACGAGCCTGAGCTGCCTCTTTGAGTATCCACGGTGATACTTTGTCTGGTCCAACAGCTTTATTTGCATCCAGTGTTGTCAACTGTTTCATTACAGTGTGTGTGTGTGTGTGTGTGTGTGTGTGTGTGTGTGTGTGTGTGTGTGTGTGTGTGTGTGTGTGTGTGTGTGTGTGTGTGTGTAGGGGTATCTGTTGTTGCATCTTTAGAATAATATGGTACATTTTAGAATAATATTCTAGAAGATTTAGCACGCTTTATACAACTCTCTTTTTTTTTTAGAGAAGATTTTTTTTAATGCTGGCAAGAATATATGCTAGGTAATGGTCTGCTGTATTATCAGTTATTATAGCAGAAGTTTGTGCAGAGGTTATGTTAGTCCAAATGTGGTCAGTGGCAGATGCAGTCGTTTCCGCAATTCTGGTGGGTTTAGTTATCATGGGTGATAACATGCAAGAGTTCATACAGTTGAGGAAGCTAATAACAAGTTGGTTGTCAGACTGGCATAAGTCAATATTGAAGTCTCCAGTTAATATTAATTGATTTTTGTTAAGTGTGTTACCTAATATTAAGTTTCTAAGATTAGAGTTAAATCCAAATACATCAGTGTTTGGAGTTCTGTAAACTGTTACCAAAGTTTTATCCACGTTCAAGCCCTTCATTTCGAACTGGGAAAAATATATTCTCACGACTGTCTCTAGTTTTGGTAACTTTTGAGCACAATAGCTCCTTGTGGTAATAAATTGTTGTACTGCCACCTCACTGGTTAGGTTTACAGTTGTGGATAGTTGAATAATAATTGGCCGTATTTCATAACTGGGCTGTGTCACGATTGAACCAGGTCTCAGCAGGGATAACAACGAAGAATGAGCAGTTTAGTGGTAGCAAGAAGGCCCTAACATTATCATGGTGTTAGCTAAGAGTTCCAACATTAAAGTTAGAGACATGTTACGGTTATTTGATAATACATTATATGGTTCGAACGAACCATATATATATAATTAATATATATATATATATATATATATATATATATATATATATATATATATATATATTTTGACAATCGACTTGAGAATGGTCCAGGACGGACCGAAACGTCGTCGTCCCTTCAACTTCTAGTGTGTGGTCTGGTCAACATACTTCAGCCACGTTATTGTGACTCATCGCCTGCATATATATATATATATATATATATATATATATATATATATATATATATATATATATATATATATATATATATATATATATATATATATAATATATATATATATATATATATATATATATATATATATATATATATATATATATATATATATCTATATCTATATCTATATATATATCACTAAGAACTCTTTGACCCGGCCAGGATTCGAACCCATGCCGTCCAGGATCACCCTTAAACGTACACAGTACCGTGACCACCGCACCAATGATCGTCTATAAGGATTGGTCAGTCTTGGCGCTTATTAACTAAGCTCCCTGACTGACCAACCCCCGACGACACTCATGGATCCAAATGGATCCATGAGTGCACATGGTACACGTAACGTACACAGTACACATGGTACTGTGTACGTTTAGGGGTGATCCTGGACGGCATGGGTTGGAATCCTGGCCGGGTCAAAGAGTTCTTAGTGATATATGGCTTGCGCATTCATGCAGCTTTCTCACATATATATATATATATATATATATATATATATATATATATATATATATATATATATATATATATATATATATATATATATATATATATTATATAATGTATTGTCCTCCCTCCACGCCTATCAATGATATAATTTATACAATTTGTATTTCTTTATTATCCATATATTCAATTCCTTTATATATTCAGACAATAGTTCACTCTTGTACTTCATACATGTTTCTGTTGGTGCAATAATATATATTATGTGGAGATAAATGTAACTGTCATTCTTTTTGTTTCTAATACTCCTACTACCTGTGTACTACACATTTAGTGTCTTTAGGTTTATGTCTGTGTTCGCGCCTTTGTATTGTTATTTTTTTTGCGAACATGTTACATTCACTAAATAACCTGGACTAAAAGAGACACTACAAGCACGAAAGTATTTTTGTTGCATAAGAATGTATTGCACTGCTTTGGAGATCTAAAACATCGCCCCCTAGGGCAAGTCTTTAATGTTTTTCCTGCCCGAAACGGTTTGCGTAATAGTGGCTTTAGGCATTGTATATACTAGCTCTATCTATAAATCTATCAATTTTTGTATAACCTCTTGTATGTCTGTACTTTACCTGAATAAACATTTATTTATTTATTAAGTGAGAGAGCAACAGAGATTGGCTGACTTTCTTGACACTCGGTGAACCATACGACTGACGAATGTTGGTCATCAGCGACGGCTGGAGGTGTGAAGGAGGAGGAGACGTGTCCAGGTGGGGTCAAGTATCAGCTCACCTGCCGTAGGCGACGGGATCCCGGTGGAGGCGAAGCAGGAGCTCAGCCAGCTCCCTGGGGTGGTAGTGGCGGGCGTCGATGAAGGAGTGAGGCGGCAAGTAGCGGCTGTAGTTTGCTCCTGCAAGAATACAGCAGCTTAGAAAGGAATTCAGACTGCAACATCCCTTTGAATAAAAAGTGAGGCTGATGTATGATGGAAGGCTTATAATGTAGTGTAATAAGACTTGATTATGACTATTACACGACTTAATAATGGTCCAGAACGGACCGAAACGTCGTCGTTTCTGTACTTTCTGATGTGTGGTTTGGTTATCATATAATAGTTTATTGAAACAGATAGTTCAGGGTAATGCCATGTATACGAGGACGTTTAAAACAACAATCTGAATCCATATTTACTTTAACTCTTGGCTCAGCTCCCTGGCACTTAATTAGGTACCAGGAGGTTGAGCAGGCGTAGAGGGTTGCATCCCTGGAAGGGACCTCGCTAAGCTTCAATGCAACTATACTGTCCCCCAACAACTGGAATTATATGTAGGTCAAATTGGAATCATGAGCACTGGGCCTCCACAGCCAGTCGGGTCTAAAACCTGTACCAACATGACCGTTATGACGTCATGGTGACGTCACACCTCGTCTACGCCAAATATAAAACACAATTTATTTTGTATACAGGTTTGGTTAGCTTAGGTTTGGTTAAGTTTGGTTAGATTAAGTGTGGTAACGTTAGGGCGTGTGAGGTCAGATCAGGCTAGGTTAGGTTAAGTTAGGATGCGCTCGGATAGGATAGGAAAGGAGACGGTAAGATAGGCTAGGTTGGGATGTGTTTAAAACAGGTCATCCTCCTAAAAATGAAAGTACTTATAGTAACTATTTGGTGGAAAGTAGCACTCACCGCCCCACACGACAGGCACCAGGTTGTAGACGAGTGGGTTGTAAAGCTTCTCCGTGATGTAGTCGTCGCAGACGGCGTTTTCCATGGCCAGGTAAAAGGAGTAATTAGGCTGGAGCACCCGTTCCCAGCACTCACCGCCCATGACGTGCCTCGGCCCGCACTTCAGATCTCCGCACCGACCGTACCTGATACACCAACCTAGGTTGCGTCAACCTGGCTCAGTGATGATCAACACTTCATATCAAGACAAGTCAACTCGTAGATAATTGGTCAGTGTTATTGGTGATTGTATTGAAGGTCTAGGTCCTTTCTCTCTTGACTGAAACGTCTATACCCTCTGGGAGATCATTTACATATATCAGAAACAGTATAGGTCCAAGGACTGACCCCTGCGGGACTCCGTTTGTAACGTCTCGCCAATCTGAGACCTCACCCCTCACATTGCCTCGTTGTCTCTAGGGTCAAACTAGGGTCAACTTGTAGTATATTTAAAGTCAGTGTGCACCAAGATACCTTCAAACACTCACCTATCAACAAAGTGTGAACCAGTGTATGATGTGTTAACATCTTACACTTACATGTTGAACAACACATCACTCACGTGTCCACTTGAAGGTAACGCTTGAGTTCTGTCACGTACTCCTCCCTCCTGGACCTGGTAGGACAGTGGCTGGACATCCAGGCCACCACGCGAGTCTTGTTGACGTAGGTGAGCCAGGAGGGCCCCAGCACCTCCTTCAAGGTAGCGTTCCTCGCCACAGCCTCCGTCAGCCGCCTCACAGCCTCCCCGTGCTCCGACATCAGGTTGGGTCGTAGAGGTCTGAAGAGGAAAACGAGATCTGGAAACCTGGTGGAATAGTTAGGAAAATATCCAGATGACAGTCTTACACACATAAGAAAGTGGATAACACCCCTTCTTTTTTAAGAAAATATTTATTATACTGTATAAAAATCCTCCTTTCAATTGGTTGTCTGCTGCATATATGTCAAAATTAAACTAAGATTAGGATAATATGAGAGAAATCATAGACTAATGTGACAGAAGAGGGGTCGATATGTGGTGATCTTGGAGGTTGGTAATCCGAGATGTTGCGGGATGTCGTTACACTGTATGATAACATCACACGTGTCACAGTAGTTAATAAATGGAATGCACTAGGAAGTGATGTGGTGAAGGCTGACTCCATACACAGTTTCAAATGTAGATATGATACAGCCCAGTAGGCTCAGGAGGTACACCAGTTGATTGACAGTTGAGAGGCGGGACCAAAGAGCCAGAGCTCAACCCCCGCAAGCACAACTAGGTGAGTTCACGTTCATGTTCCAGGTAAACATCATAAACAGCTGTTCCATTTAAACCTCACAGCTGATAGAGCCAACCGCAGCTGTCTCCACCCACAGTCTGCAGCGTCATATCTAAATGCTCAGCAATCTCGGTGGTTCACTGGTCATGATAATACATTCATCGAATTTTGCACAGGATCTCGGTTCTAACTAACAATAAATGCTCAATTTATTTATCGTCTAAAATGTGGCTAAGAGCACCGTGTGATGACTGATAAACTGATAATATTCAACATAAAACATCGTTAATTTTTTCCGGCACCACCTCGTTGCTATTACTCCATGTGACGTAATGTGCGTGAAATCGACACCAGTAATGCCATCTATCATCATACTATCATGCAAGAGGAGCCACACATTCGGGACACCACGAGCATAGCTCTCATCCTGTAACTACACTTAGGTAATTACACTTATATGGTTCATCCAATAAAATCAGCAGACTTCTAGGTGTTACTACTGCTCGGCTTAGACCCGGTTACAAGTATCTCTGGGAATTCTCATTATATGCCGATGTACACCTGACCAAATGTAAACTGTGTCAACAAAATAATTTGCACACCCTCCGTCACTATGTGATGGAGTGCGAAAAGATACGTGAATTCTGAGACAATTCTATAACCAATGTTCCAACGATGTGTAAATATTTAATTCAAAATGATCTGCTACCAGAAATTTTAGCCAAATATCCCCAGCTTTCTAACTGTAGGTAGTAACTAAGATATTGTAACCGATCCACCGCTGCCCACTGGATGGGGGCGGTGTGCAGGACAAACATATCAATTTTGACACTAGGCTCTCCACATATGTCAGTTGCTTCCTTTAGAAACTGTACTTGTGGTCGATCTCGAACCCATTTATGATGTGGCGACTTGTACTGAATTTTGTAACTAGCTCATCAAGATCGTAACTTGCTTAGCTAAATGAATTGTGGGGTTCAGTCCCTGAGCCCATTATGTGCCTCTGTAACCCTTTCCAGTACCGCCCACAAGATGAGTATGGGGTGCATAATAAATGAACTAAACTAAAACTAATAAAATGTTCCCAACAACAGCAAAGCACAGGTTGATATGTATGATGACGAGATGGGGGTTGAATTAGTTACATAATAGCAATCAGGTAGTTATTAATGACTCTTTTTAAACTGGTTGAGAGAATTGCAACTCTTAATCTCATATGGTCATTCCACAATTTAGGACCCTTATAATATATATTTTTTCCTTCCTGGGGTGTCCATGGGCTCTGTTCCAGACCTCAAGAAGGTGTTATTGGTTATTGTTCTAATTGCTGATTTACGTTGAGTATCGTGTAATTTTGAGTTGAAGTTTCCGAGGCGCAGGTTCCGTAGGTGAGATAAGGTTACATATAATAATAATAATAATAATAATAATTTTTATTTAGGCAAAGGTACATACATAAAGAGATTTTACAAAGTTTGTTGGCTTTATAGATAGGAGCTAGTACATACAATGCCTAAAGCCACTATTACGCAAAGCGTTTCGGGCAGTACAAAGCGGGAATACAACATAAGGGAATAATATCGTTTACCTGCAGACAACACCGATACTCGCGCAGACAACACCGGACACATCTGTCGTACCTTTCAGTAGCGTCATGGGATAGGAAGTACCCGTTGAAGGCGACCACATCTGACTGGGAGTGGTACGTCATGGTCCAGTTGACGAGGGAGCTGGCCAGCCTGGAGTGCTTGGTGGGTGCTGGCAGCTTCTCAGGCGGGGCCTCCACGTCGACCAGTACCCACCGCTGCCCAGCTGGTACTCTCCGGGAGGGTAGACTCTTCCACGGGTACCTGTCAACCACAACCACCAGTGACTTTGGTTTTTGTTATTAACACAGGTACATCTGCATTTATGCAGATACCCTAGACTATATGAAGGGGAGTACAGTGTGTCAAAAAGCTAGCTACGTGATGCTAAAAATCCCCATCTTGCAGGATGGTTAGTCATACGGGGCCAAATGTTCAGTAGCCTGCACTGGCAAATTTTGGGTGCATTATGAGGATATCGTCAAGAACACGAGAGTGAATAAAGTATTGTAATTGCAAGCTCTAGGTACCTCATGCCAGCGGGTCTGAATGGTCTGATAACTGGGCATTCGGTGATGTAGTGTGCAAGCTCATGCCCCAGTTCCTGCTTGCCAGACAGTTCTCATGGGCGGTAGTCCAACACTACCATATATGACTCACTAGGTAGTAGTTCTCACGGGTGGTAGTCCAGCACTACCACACGTGACTCACCAAACATAACAATAACAAACAGCTGCTTAAATAATATAATGACCACTCAGACACTATGGGTACAGATGAGTCTAGATAGCAACTTATTCATCCCCAGACCAGACATGACAGGGCTCATCTCATCGAAACCTTCAAAATACTGAACAAGTTGGAGGATATTAATCAAGACCACTTCTGTAAACGATCTTTAAAAGCTGTTACCCCCTTGTAACACATACAAATGGTAACAGCTTGAAGCTCAACAAGCCATATGTAAATAAACAACCACTCCACTACTATAGTAATCACCAGGACAATAAAACAACCACTATACAAATTACTCAAACTCTCTAACAATCAATCAGACGTACTAACAGGCAATGTAATAACCCAGACATTAAAACAACCACTTAGACATACCCGGAATTGTAACAACCGCACACTGATGGCCGTACTCAAGCAAGGACACTCATACTAAGAGTACTCACGCAAGGACACTCATAATGAAGGTACTCACGCTAGGACACTCATACTGACGGTACTCACGCTAGCGCGCGGAAGAGGACGGCGTCAGCGCCATGGAGCATCAAGCGGTCGTAGGTGAAGCGGCAGCGCCAGGAGGGGCAGCCCTCGGCACGCAGGCCCTCGGGGCTAGTCGTGCCGAACCTGTAGGATGGTTATCAAATATCTGGAAAACGTGCCGATGTAACAGAACATACTACTCAAGAAGGATGAAAAAAAGTAAAGCAGGCAATGCAAGGAGGCTAAAGAAAGGACAATAACAAAAACTTTGGAAAATTTACTGACAACTGGGAACAGAGGATAGAGGCACTATATAGAACAAGGAATGAATACACCCGAATTAGGAGAAAAGCTGAGACTAAGGTTGCAAGATGAAAGGCCAAAAGAAATTGGCATTATAGTCACGGAAGAGGGGCATATCAGATGGATAAGGAATTCTTGGAAAAAACATCATGGAAAAGTAAGCTCTTGGGGAAATCCGCACAAGATATGATGGATGACGTTACGAGTAACCTCAAAGAAGTTGAAACAAATACTCGTAGCACCACTGATGGATAAGTGAACCGAGAGTTATGTTCATTGGTGTCTTCGCAGTGGTGCGGGAAGACACCATTGTCTTCACGCACTGCCCATGGTTTGACAGACAATGTTTGGAGGCAAAGAGAAGCAAAACAGCATGTAAGAAATACAGAGAACAAGAACAAATAGAAATCACTACGAATGCAAAAGGATGAGGAATGATCACACGGTGAATGACCAGCCGATCAGGCTTGACCAAACAGAGAATGCTAATGAAATACACGTAGAACTTAATGAAAGCTCCTAGGAAGTTTCTAAGCTGGAACCTGATCTTTGTCTCGAGCTAAGATATCTACCAGGATGGACATCTTCCAACCTGTTCGACCAGTCCCCCCAACAACCCACCTGTTCGACCAGTTCCCATAACAACCCACCTGTTCGACCAGTTCCCCCAACAATCCACCTGTTCGACCAGTTCCCATAACAACCCACCTGTTCGACCAGTCCCCCCAACAATCCACCTGTTCGACCAGTTCCCATAACAACCCACCTGTTCGACCAGTCCCCCCAACAACCCACCTGTTCGACCAGTCCCCCCAACAATCCACCTGTTCGACCAGTCCCCCCAACAACCCACCTGTTCGACCAGTCCCCCCAACAATCCACCTGTTCGACCAGTCCCCCCAACAATCCACCTGTTCGACCAGTCCCCCCAACAATCCACCTGTTCGACCAGTCCCCCCAACAACCCACCTGTTCGACCAGTTCCCATAACAACCCACCTGTTCGACCAGTCCCCCCAACAACCCACCTGTTCGACCAGTCCCCCCAACAATCCACCTGTTCGACCAGTCCCCCCAACAACCCACCTGTTCGACCAGTCCCCCCAACAATCCACCTGTTCGACCAGTCCCCCCAACAATCCACCTGTTCGACCAGTCCCCCCAACAATCCACCTGTTCGACCAGTCCCCCCAATAACCCACCTGTTCGACCAGTTCCCATAACAACCCACCTGTTCGACCAGTCCCCCCAACAATCCACCTGTTCGACCAGTCCCCCCAACAACCCACCTGTTCGACCAGTTCCCCCAACAATCCACCTGTTCGACCAGTTCCCATAACAACCCACCTGTTCGACCAGTCCCCCCAACAATCCACCTGTTCGACCAGTCCCCCCAACAATCCACCTGTTCGACCAGTCCCCCCAATAACCCACCTGTTCGACCAGTCCCCTCCGAACCAATGGTCCCAAAAGAGTATAGTCTTCCAGGTAGAGTTCTCAGAGTCGCCTTCCAGGGACTGGTAGCTGCCCGTGGGTAGAATCTTGTAAGACTGTGACCTCGGGTTACTCTGGTCAGGAGCCGGTGGCGTGTACCTGTGGCCCTGCAGGACGGGCTCTCTGGCAGCAACATTGTCCTGGTGGTAGACATAGTAGATAGGGAGGGAGAGGAGAGCTAAGGTGAGGATGATGCTGTAGGCACGCTGCTCTCTAGTAAGGGTCATGGCGTGTGGACGGGTGTGGTTGTGTCAATGTACTGTTTTTGTTTTATTTTGTCACTTGCTATCGCCTTTGACGTAATGCGATTTATTTCGGTTTTCTTCTTTCCTTAAACGCAAATAAGTATTGTATATCTATCTTCCGGAATCTATTTGACCAAACACATTTCCTTCACCTACGTCCACAAATGCTAATACATCTCTTTCTTAATTGTCTTCACGCAATTTTGTCCTCTTCCACCCAACATTATCTCTGGAGGCACCTATTAAGTTCCATGACAGTGAAGACTTGGAGACTTGAAGAGGTCTTGAGACCTTCCTGGTAAGCCGCGCCAAATGTACTAACACTTGGCAAGGGAAAACGAACCTATTAAATCCTTTAGAAATGGTACCAGGACCTTGATTTGAAAACTTGCAATCGCTTGCTGAAAAATTTTCAACTTGAAAACCCGAGAAGCCTAATATTCATATTTAACGCTTTGAATTCTTTTTCAGTGTCATAGTTCTTGAGAATGAATCAGATTCCGCATAAAGAACTGTATATTTTCCAAATAGTTTACCTTAAAAACCTACAGCAAAAAGAATTCAATACCAAACTATTTGAAAAATCGTAATATTTACGTCTCGGTCACTGGCACCTTTCCTATGCGTCACTTCCAAGTCGCCACAACTTTCCTTGGCGTCACCCTTACACTATCACCTTAAATTTTCGGGGGAAAACCCTTGACATAACCTTCATCTTTCTGTTTCACGGGTGTTCACTTATATATCGGAGGAAAGACAGCTGTACTGGTGTGTGTGAGACGCCAGTGATGACGGCGCCAGACTTGCACTTGACCGTACCGTGGTCCGAGCCACACTGACGCTTGTAAGCCCCAAGCACAGATAATAAATGCACTTTGATTCAGTGCTTGGTGACGTGGATCATTTTAAAACTCAACTAGTGTACCAACAATTGCCGAGAGCGATTTGACCATTCACAGATAATATAGTTGGTACAGCGGCAGGGTTCAGTTCCTATAATACACTAGGATTTTACGTCAGTTTATGGGGCTAGTTTCAGTCACAAGCACCAATTCTGAAGCCTCGTATCAACACCTGATAGATTATTTTTTAATATTAGAGCTGGTTTAAGCAGTGATTGGTAATAGACATGGATGGGGCATAAAATGTTAGTGGTTTACAAGTTTTTAGTTTAGTTCATTTATTATGCACCCCATACCCATCCCGTGGGTGGTAGTGGGAAGAGTTACAGAGGCACATAATGGGCTCAGGGACTGAACCCCACAATTCATTTAGCTAAGCAAGTTACAATCTTGATGAGCTAGTTACAAAATTCAATATAAGTCGTCACATCAACAATGGGTTCGAGATCGACCTCAAGTACAGGTTCTAAATTAATTTAAGCAACTGACATATGTGGAGAGCTAGTGTCACAATTTATATGTTTGTCCTGCACACCGCCCCCATCCAGTGGGCAGCGGTGGATAGGTTACAATCACTCAGTTACTACCTACAGTTAGCAAACTGGGGATATTTGGCTAAAATTTCTGGTAGCAGATCATTTTGAATGAAATATTTACACATCGCTGGAACATTGGTTATGGAATTGTCTCTAAATTCACGTATCTTTTCGCACTCCATCACATAGTGACGGAGGGTGTGCGAATAATTTTGTTGACACAGTTTACATTTGGTCAGGTCTACATCAGCAGATAATGAGAATTCCCAGAGATACTTGTAACCAAGTCTAAGCCGAGCAGTAGTAACATCTAGAAGTCTGCTGATTTTATTGGATGATCCATAGATGTGTGGCTCCTCTTGCATGATAGTATGATAGATGGAATTACTGGTGTCAATTTCACTTTGCCTCAGATCTACAAGATCTTGTTGAAGTTCTCGGTGTACTGCTGCTCTCAGATTGCTCATTGACAATCCAAGGTTACACTCAACGGCTCCTTTAAAGGCAGAGGAGTCTTTCTTCCGCACTCACATTACCTGCTGAGCAGCCTCGTCCCAACCTCTTCCGGTACCTGCTGAGTAACTCCGTCACCACCACGCCCAGTACCTGCTGAGTAATAACATGTCCTCTTACAAATTAAGTCTGAATTTGGCCATATGGCCGTATGGCCCAAAATGGACGTAAGTAGAAAATAAAAAAAAATGAGAATAAATTCTGGATTTTTATTGTAAAACAGTAAGTTAAGTGTCCTCTGGTAGGTTAGGAGGGCAAGAAATTCTCCTAAAGTGGCAAAACATCACGAAAAACGTTAATTGAAAGTTTCCACCCCTAACCTTACCGAGTAACCCAGAGGACTCAAGCAGGAAACGGAACAGTACATCACTTTCGTGAGCCGATTTCATTTCAAATTACGTCCATTTTTGGCCATTGTGTGCATACGAGCGAAAAGCGACGTTATTTTTAAGAGGACAGGTTGGGTACCTCTCCCTGTACCAGTTGAACAGCCTCATCCCCACCTCTTCCAGTACCTGCTGAGCAGCCTCGTCCCCAGCTCTCACAGTGCCTGCTGATCATTCTCTCAGCAAATGTTATCTCTCGGTAACATTTGAGGAGCCTCGTTCCCCCTCCCTCCCCCCTGCAGAACCAGCTGAAGACCCTCGTTTCCACCTCATCCAATACCATCTAAGGAGTCTCGTCCCCACTCTCCCATCACTATAAAGAGGTTTGCAGCCTTACCGTTATCTACTGGAGACATCTCCCGTCACGCAGGGTGCAGCCGCACCTTCACAGATCTCCAGTATCAGCTCTTGATACTGGTAATGGCTCGAAAGGGCCACCACTTACGGGCTATTTATGCCCGTGCCACCTTTTGGGTGGCCCAATCTTCATCAATCAATCAATCTACCGTTAACTTACGGGCTCACCATAGCCCGTGCTACATGGACACTTCGTTCTGAGTAGCTAAATCTGAAACAACAATAATTACCGTTATCAGGAAGTAAGGTCACATTCCCATTGTTCACACTATCACTTCACACATTCACACTGCTATCCGTTGAGGGTGTGGATACAATGCGGCCCAAACGTCTAAAGGTTAGAGATACCCCTCTTGACGGTCATACTTTCGAGAGGAGCAACATTCTTGAAAGACGTTACCGGCATCACACCTACTGACATTAGTCAGATAGGTGATGATGTGATCTTCTTTTCATGTGAAGAAGAGCTAGAAAAACTATTGACCAACGATGCCATACTTCGCAAGGAGTACCACCTACATCCTCACCACCCACGTCAGTTCCTGGCCAGAAGAACTGTTTTTACCAGCAGGACCAGCTAGTGGATCGCAGACCGACTGCAACATAATATCATGGACAATATCGAGGACGAAAATCTGATACAGCTGGGTGTATTTAACCTAGAGTTCTGCAGCTCCGACAAATCATCAATAAAGATTACTTTCACCACCATAGCTGAGGCCACCCAGGATCCCACACAAGGTTACTACTGCTTCGGCTTACAAATACCACCCCATCAAGTAAAAAAGGAACGATACCATGAGATCCAGCAGTGCTTTAAGTGCTACGAGCTCTCCCACCCGACCAACAATTGTCAGCACCCTGTCCAGAAGTGTAGCCTGTGCGCACTGAACCATCACTACTCCATATGCAAGACAACAGCCCATCACTGTTTGCTCTGTGATGGCAATGACCCCGTAATTTCCTACAGGTGCCCCCGCAGACAGGAAAATATCAAGGCTCAGGTTGAAGCTAAGAGAAAAACCCTTCTACCTCCGCAACCAGAGCCCCAGCCGCTCAACCCACAACCTCAGCTCCCACCAACCGACTAGAAGACTTTCCAGCCTTACCAAAGAGTGGCTCATCCAACCAGGCGACACAGCCTTCACAATGGGGCCCCAAGGCCCCAAAGACTTCTTCGCAGCCCCCTGCATCACGTTCAGGCATTATTCCTGGTCTTATTAGACTAGCGGAAAGGCTTGCCGGACCAGACAACCACCGTTTTTTCAGTGAACTGAACATATTATACCTAGTCAATGGCCTGGACCCCATCATAATCCCTGGCGAATATCTCACGGCCTCCACTACCACCAGGACGACCACGAGGTCGATTTCAACCACAGACTTCTGAACCACCCAAGACCTGGGCGGCACAGAGGTAATTCCCTCTCCAGCTCCCAACATTTCTACCATCACCATCTCAGCAGCCGTGCTGGCAGACGTGCTGTCTACAAATGCTAACAGCCCCACCAACGCTCTTAAAATAGCTTCTACCACCAATCCACGACACCTGAGCTTCCCTAAGGCTGTGACGCGTAAGGCGAAAACACCAACTACGGATGTTACGGACTCCTCAGACGAGGAAATCTTATTAGGAGCTCCACCGCCGCACCACAAATACGACACCTACTCGTTTCAAGACTTCCTCATGGAGGCCACTTCACCAAACTACAACGACAGCACGGCTCAGCCAGTCTCAGGCAAAGAAAAAATGAAAAACCTAGAGATGTACACTAACCCCACCAGCTTCATAACTGGTACAGCCAGCCCTCCAGGGCTGAAAACCACCATGAAGACCCCATCCATCGCCAGATCTCTAGTATCAGCTATTGATAAAGATAATGATTCTAGAGAGCCTCCACTTACGGGCTCGCCATAGCCCATGCTACTGGAACTTCTTGTTCTGAGTAGCTGAATATAAAACAACATTACCGTTATCCTTACGGGCTGTTCATGCCCTTGCCACTTCCTAGGTGGCTAAATCTTCATCAATCAATCTACCGGTATCCACAGTAATATCCAGTCAGCATTACACTTGTAGCGAGTATATTATTGGGATAATCTACTCGCTACAGAAGCGAGTAGATTATCCCAATAATATACTCGCTCCACACTGCATCTGCTAATCTTGTGACCATTTTAAAACCCTATTTAGATTGTCTTGAAGTGATAGTGAGTCATTTTCCGTGATTATTTCCCTCCTGATTTTCGTATCGTCACTCCACTTACAACACCCACCCAACCCCCTGTTTATGAAGGAGAAATGGTTCAACCCGTCCTCGACTCAAGTCCATTACATCCAGCGGTCGACCCCACAGACGCATTCATAAATATTTACATGCTGTTCATTCAAAATGGGAATTTTAACTCAACAGTTTTAACTCAAATTCTTAACAAACTCTGCTTTCAGACGACTCACAGCTCCCCTGTTTAAATCCCTAACAATGCTAAACATAAATTCACTTCATGCATTCTCTTGTGTCAATTACGTTTATAAAACCCTTTTGTTAAGTGCTAACCCTGTTCTGAAACTTCCTGGACAGATGTAATAGAACACATGCCCACCACACCAGACATAATATCTCTTTGATATCTCCAGAGTCAAACTTTATCTGTGTAAACACTCTATGTAAATAAAGGGACCTAGCTGGTCTATGGAACTCACTCCCTAATGAATTGAATAGCTGTCGAACTTTTGCCTTATTAAAAAATAACACCAAAAAGTACTTAATTTCATCTTCATAGTTTCCTACCTAGTGCTACCCAATCCCCCAATATTTGTACCTAAGCCATATTACTTTACCGTTGTAATCTTAGATATCATCTGTTATCTTGGTTGTTATTTTGATTGCATATTCTACTGCATTATTCCTTGAAATGATCCTCAAATTGTGCTTCAGTGAACCAAAGTATAACCTTAGCTGAAATGTTATCCTAATGTACCTAGTAATCCTTGTTCATTATGATGTATTGTTATTATTGGGTATTATTATAATCTTTTTGTGTCAAAATTTCTTACAATGTACCTGTAAACATTTTTGTAAATTTTACTGTAAATTATCTACTTATAATTATCTGTTAGTTTAAGGACTTGCCCGAAACGCTGTGCGTACTAGTGGCTTTACAAGAATGAAAAATCAACTTCATTTCTATGTTCTCTCTTAACCCCCCAATGTACCTTCTTGTATATAAATAAATAAATAAATGAAGTTGAGTGATGTGATGGTCCTGCCCGAAACGCTGTGCGTACTAGTAGCTTTACAATAATGTAAACACCATGCTATGTACCCTCACAAACCCAATGTACCTTCTTGTGTATATATACAGGTATAAATAAATAAATACATAAATAAATAAATAAATAAATAAATAAATAAATAAATGCACATAATCCGGGCGTCACAAGAACGACGCCACCGGTGTAAACAACACTGAGGGGCCACAAACATGATCGAACGCACAAAACACTAGACTGTGGCCAGTTTAATAATTCTAATAATAATAATAATTCATGGTGTCTGGGAACAGGCAGCCAGAGTGTATTCATACATGTTTTGGCTTTTATCGAGGAACCCCCTCCCCCAAGGTCGAATTCTTGACACCCAAGAATCAACCCCACAATAAGCTGAATAACTCCTGAGTAACTATTTACTGCTAGGTGAACAGGTGTATTAGGTGATGGGAAATGAGTCCAACCATTTTTGTCCTGCCCGGGATTCGAACCCGGAATTCTCGATTATGAGTCGAGAACGAACTCGATTGTAATACCTGGATCCATTTTTTTTGGTAAACTCTTATTACATTTGTATATAATATGTATTAAAGGTAACGCCTAAGATGTAATATTAATTAATAAAAAGCAAAGTCAGAAGCCCCACGCCTGTTACCGCATGTCTTTTGTGTTAAAGTATTTTGGGCGCCCTTGTACTTGTGCGCTAGCTGGCGTTCACAACTGATGTCGCCTTCAAGGACTAAATTTAATCAATCATAATGATGATAATCTTTCCCATTCAATTCACCTGAGACTGTATGGGTCTCGAACCATGGACCCCACGCGTGTGAGGCCGAAAATTTTATAATAATGTTTATTTATTTACGGAAATAAATTTCTGGTCCCACTGAGCAATGATGCGCCTCAGAAATAAAGCATTATAATAATTATTTTTTGTTGTATTAAAAGTATAAAATACAAATAAACAACCTGTCATTCAGACTTGTGAGGTGGGACAGAAATGGCTGGATTCATTTCCCCATCACCTAATGCATCTGTTCACCTAGAAGTAAATAGGTACTCAGGAGTTAGTCAGCTTGATGTGGGGTTGAATCCTGGGCGGGGTCAGTAATTCGACCTTTGGAGGGGGGGGATCCTCCATAAAAACTAAAACATGTATGAATACACTCTGGCTGCCTGTCCCCCGACACCATGAATTATTATTATTAGAATTATTAATCTAAACTGGCCACAGTTTAGTGTTTCGTGCGTTCGATCATGTTTGTGGACCTCAGTGTTGTTTACACCGGCGGCGTCGTTCTTGTGACGCCCGGATTATGTCCATCACATCAACTTCATTTAATAACTATATGCCTATTAAGTAGAAGATTTTAACTGTTAAGAGCATTATATTGTGGGTTTTAATATTGGCCAATCACATATAAATACAAAACGTATAAATTTTGTGTTGGAAATTGTAAAAATATGTGAGCGATCCGTCGTCTGTACCAAGTGGCCGTCGTGACACATGAGGTGACACTGACGGTGCCATGACATTGGTGGTGCCGTGACACTGAGGGTGCCGCGAGAGCCTGCACCATGTATGGGTCAGTACGGACCGTAGGTGTAGTGTGTTGGAGAATGGCAGCGTCGGGAGGAGTGTGGTGGGGCGTGGTGGCAGGCCCCGCCAGGGCCGCCTCTCTCCTCACACGCTCCTACACCTCCACCACAAGGCTAAGTGCCAATGCTCTGAGCCGTGTGGTAAAGACTAGTAATGTGTACGGATGTGAAGGTGTGCGACAGTTAGGCCTATGGGCTGTGCTAGGCCAGCAGGCCCAGGGAGGCCCTAGAGCCAAGACGCCAAGCTACAGCAGGAGGTCGACCCTATACTACGTGGCCGCCGTCTGGGTGCTCGCCTTCGGCCTCAGTTATGCTGCCGTGCCGCTCTACAGAATATTTTGTCAAGTATGCTGACTTTTGTTCCAATTAAGGGGATTTTATTCAGTATGTGCGTGTTTACGTTCACATGATGGGAACGGCGTGTGATGAGCGGAAAGATTTGTTTTATTTAATAGAGGATTTTTGTTGTGAAAAAGACGCTTTTTTATATATATACTTTAGGCTCGTGTCAAGGTCTCCCTTGAGGTCGATCTACTGACCTTCCCCAGGATGCAGTCTCACAGAACGTGCCTAATTCCCATGTACCAATTTACTACTAGGTGAGTAGAAGCATTAGGTGAAAAGAAATGTGCCCAATCATTTCTGTCCCAAACCGAATTCAAAGCCAGGAACCCCGTTTGTAATTCAATGTAAGAATGCTGTATTGAATGTTACGTTAATTTCAGTTATAGATTAATGTTGAGTCTGATTTTATACATATAGCTTATTGGGAGTCATTTAGCCCCCCATGGAAGCTACCTTGTCATGGAGGTCAGGCTTGAGCACTTTGTTGGAGCCAAATATGGTGTTCTAGCACGGTCCTTAAAGTTCTTGCTGGGGAGGAGCAGAATCAAAACTGTTGGTTACTTTGCCTCCTCCAAGTGTTTGGTGTACACAGAGATCTGTATTTTTTTCAGTTTCCCTTCATCAGGAGGTTGAGCCTACCAAGTAGCTTCTCAACCGTTGGAAAAATGGATGGTTAGCTATTCCGAATAACTTATTACATAAATGTGACATTACCCTACAACCTAAGAAATATAACAGTGGCAAAAATGTCTCTGGTAAGTTATTTATTGGCAATCTGTGATAAATTCATGGACACATAATGCAACAAAAGCCTGCATCTTAGTGTTAGAACTGCATTAAGTTATTCATAACAATTTAGAATGTCATGATGATTTCAGGATGATTGAAAATTATGATAATTACTTGAGAATCATTTACTTTAACCAATTAAGCAATTTTTAGTTCCTTGTTTCATTGTAGTACCATGGTTAGTAGCACTTCGGTGACAGCAATGGTGGTCGTTATATTTAGGGGAAGAGGAAATTGCCAGTAGGCTATGTATTGTATCACCAACTCCAGCTTTTTGTTTACTTTCTTCATGATAAACATAGAGAATTAATATGAAAAGGCAATTTAGGTTAATTAATTTAATTCCATTTCCTCATACAGTGATATCTACCGGCGTTATTCACTAGTGAATGTATCATTTGGGTAACTATTCTTGGGAGGGTTGGCATTCATAAAATATTCTTGTTAGTCAAGAATAGGAGGTAGTCTGGTCAAGGCTTGTAGTTTGTGAGTAGGAGGCCTGGTCAAGGACTGAACCGCGGGGACGTTGAACACCGAAATCATCTTGAGGTAGGCATGAATGGATTTATGACAATTTAGGCTTGGGTCAGTTAGTGCTTTATAGTAATATACTCTTGTGTGAAGTAGGAAGCCAGATCCCAGCCTCTTCTCAAGCTGGTCAGTTGCAGGGAGTGAGGAGTTCTGGGAGACTGATGTAACAATTTACAAATCTTTTTGTGTCAATTTACAATTCTTTGGTGGTTTTGAGGGTCTTACATATTTTTAAAACCACTAAAATACATAGTGTTTCAAAAAGACGTTTATTTAATATTGTTTGGGTACAGCAGTTGAATGTTAGAAATGGTATGACTGTTGTGATAGGATAAGATAAGGATGCTTATGTGTTGCCGGCACAATTAGATAGGACATAGTGCTGAATGTGGCCAGAAGCAAAATGCTTGTGTGAAGCCTGGAGAGGAGGGGCTGGGACTAATGGGAAGCTTGCTTGTTACTTTCAGTTGTCTTAAATGGTTCATGGAAACCTTGGGGATTTGTTACAGACGTTGTTTTATGGTTAGTGAATGTGATTGCAGGTCTCATTAATGATTTTGGGGATTATTGTGAACCTTTAAGTACTATAATTTACTTACAATAAAGATTCTGGAAAAATGTGGAGCAGTTATTACCAATATGACTGCTGCAAACTTTTCTATTTGGCGTAATGATTGGTATTCTCTCAGGCTTACAGCTATGGAGGAACCACCAAAGAAGGAAGTGATGCAGAGAAGATTGAATCAATGCAACAAATTAGTGATCGTGTCATCAGAGTTCGTTTTAATGCTGATACAGCTGCTTCCATGACCTGGAACTTCAAGCCACAGCAAACGGAAATTAAGGTAATGTTCATTTATTTGAATGAGAATTTATGATCATCTGATTGTACAGTATTTGCAGGGACAGATGTTCAGAAATATGTAAATACAGTAACTAGAATGAGGTGATGTGTAAAACCAAATCGCCTATGGTTCTTGGTCTATACTGTCCCTTTTTATGGGAGCCTTGGTCTCCTTTTTCATGAATAAATAATTTGTGGCTTTTATTTTGGCACCTTCCTTCCTTCCATTTCATTTTTGTTCACGTCACTTTTTCTGGAAGGCATCTTGTTGGACAGTGAAGCTCAAAGATGCACTAATCATGTGGTCGTGAAACCTTTTCTCATTAGTTCCTCCTTCACACAATCAAGGGATTGTGCACCTTCTCCATGACTTCCCTAGCCTTGACACCTCGTCACTTTGCCTGGGGCTCACATCTATGACGTTCACTGTTATGTTCCTCTTTCAGTTCCTGCCCCTTTTGATTCCCAGTTTTTCAGATAAGTGTTGGCCATCCTAGACTGTTATTGTCCAGTAATTGCTTCGGTATTTATTCTGAACAGTATTTTATTGTTTCATGATGTATGTTTATTGATTTTTTACTCTTCTGCGAGGATGGGGGCAGTTTGAGTTTTCTTATAAAGGTCGCATCTATAGGCTGTTCATGTGCTCTTAACAGTCACATTTTTCCCTAGCCTGTTTTCAGTATTTGTATATTCAGCAAGTGGCACTTGTGCCTAGTGTTCCTGCTAGGTCTACACTTCATAACCTCATGGTCCTTTTGCAGTTTTCAGAGGACTGAATTTGGACCAACCCTCCTATTCTACCCTCATAGGATGGGAGTTTAAAGGACGTGCCTCGGTTTTGATGTACAGTACTGTATTGTAATGACCATTCCTACTGCCTCCATCATTCCATCTGATGAGTGGGAGATATGTTCCACCCTGAGGTCTGCGACATTTGTGGTCATTGGGTCTTCATTTTAGCTAAGCCTTCTCTTAAGGACTTATCAGGCAGCTAATGATTTGTGGGCCATGTTTGTATGTATAAGTAGGTTGCAACTTTATGTCGACGTGCTTGCCCCCGAGTCTACCCCTTTGTCTTTGCAGGATCCAATCTTGGAGCAGTTGACGTTTTCTCCTTGCGTCATCTCCATCTCCTTCTAGTCTGGTGGCAGTTCCCGTAGTCTTTGAACCTTCTCATATTTAATCTTGTGTTTGACTAGATACAGACTCCATACCGGCACTGTATACTCCAGGGTTGTGCTGCTTCAGACTTGCCAGTTTACACTGTCCTTGCTCTGGAATGTGGGTATGTGGCAGCTGCATTCTCAGTTCCCTTTGCTTTCAGTTTTGCATGTTTGGGCTGTCTTAGAGCCTAGATTCTGTTTGGGCTGTCATGGAGCCCAGTGCAATTTTGGCATTACATGTTTAAGGTTGTCAGAGTGAAAGGTGCTATCATAACTCGCATTTTTTAGCTTTCTTGCTAATTTCTCAACCATTACAGGGGTTACAGTGTGCAGGTGTTTAACATTAGGGGGCAGGGTGAATACAGGTCTCTCATGCTGCTGTAATTAGGTCAGTTTCAATCTCATCTGTCCTATATATCGCATTGTTGTACATAGAATATTTCTTTGAAAACATCACAGCCTGGATATACAGCAGAGCGCACCACACCACCTTGTTTTCCCTGAAAGAACTTGAAGAACAGACAATGAAAACCATAAAGGGGTAGAGCAGAACCAGGTGACAAGGGATGTATTCTAACACCAAGGAGAACACACGTGGCCACAGGTACAGGAACCCAAAGAATCGTTGACCAGATGTAACAGGGACAAGTAGACTGGGTTGCCTTCCCCAGAAGAAAGAGGGAATGTAATGCAGAAATTAACTTTTATCAAATACCGGTATATCTTGCTGCAATTATATTTTCTTGTAAATCTCATCATTTGTCTAGACACTGATTAGCATGGTGCCTATGACAATCAGTGTCTGTGTTGTGTAAAAGCATGTTGTGTAAAAAGCTATTAGGTGTCTGTGTGTAAATGCTTGGCATATGTACATAAGCCAAGCATTTACACAACTATGGGTTCACCATGAATCACACACACATACCTATACAATCTGTACATATACACACAATAATCTTAGCCTGCATTCCTGTATATAAATAAAATTATAACCCTCCTAGAATTTTAAGCATTGAAATGAAACTCCCTTTTCTGAGGTCCATTCGGTAGCTCTCAATTCCTGCTTTGTTTCCGTCTTCCGTGGGAGTTGCGGGGTCTGTTCAGGTGGCTCATGAATTAGGTAACTGGGTGGGACCCCAAGCCATTTGGGCTACTATTTGGTTGCAGTTGAGTGCATTGCAGCTTGGGGGTTTATCCTGCAGCAAGTAACGATTGACCCGGTTTTCCCAGTTACTAATTTCCTTTCAAGCATTTGCTCGTTTTGATGTCCTAATACTTTCTAGATGTTTATTTTCTCAGTTTAGGGATGATCTCTGAGCTACCCATGCCTCATAGAGGAAGGCAGATTCTGGTCCTGGATTCTAGTAGACTCTGTTGGGTCTCAAAAGCCCAGAGCAATTCACTAGAGTTTGGCAGCTCCAGTACTACAGCTCTGATAGCTACTGAATGGCCCACAAAAGGAGTGTTTCATTTTATTCAACAACTAATTGGTGAATATTTCAATTTTTTTTTTTTTAACAGGTGCATCCAGGTGAAACAGCTTTAGCATTCTACACTGCACGGAATCCAACAAATCGTCCTGTTATTGGCGTATCGACTTATAATGTAATTCCTTTTGATGCTGGACAGTACTTTAACAAAATCCAGTGTTTTTGCTTTGAAGAGCAACTCTTAAACCCTCATGAGGAAGTGAGTATTGGAGTATATATATATATATATTTCTGTAAAGAGCCCCTTCAGCTCCCCGGAGCTTGCCAGGCTTATATGTATGTATTAGACCGTGGCATCGGTCAATTCAATGGAGTTCTAGCCTACCGGGGACCAGAACCACGGTTCTGGTCCCAGAAGCCAGAACCTGGCCCCCTTAGAGAAGCACAAGGAGCAATGGCCTATAGAAACCCCCATTTGGTTGGAAACATTCTATATCTGCCATCTACCGGGTTAGGCACCCAGAAAAGTAAGCATCCCAAAACAAACTACAGCTGATTAAAAATTGTGACCGAAAGTCAAACTAGCAAGCAGAACTTCCCAAACCAAAAACAGGCAAACAAGCACGCCGTCACCATTGTTGCCGCTCCACTGTCTGCGCAGATTCCCCTCCCCAAGAGGAGGGAGGAGGAGCCCCAGACACCCTGTGCAGGCTATCCAACCTCAGTTCTGAGGCTGATGTGTTTAATGGCAGTCGTTCAGCTCTGGTTCCAATCTTTGAGCAGAGCTGTTCCTTGCGTTGTTGTACTGCTGTGTGGTGGTGTGCGAGCCAGGTGTACTTTGTGAAGTACTGGGGGCTGCATGCACCTATTGACACCTTCCCTAGGTGTCCTGTAAGTACTGCCCTTGCAGTTTGGGGTTACCTTCCACAAACTGTTCGGGAACCACTTCCGGAGGGTTCTTTTGCTGCTCGGTGATTGCCCATCCTTGGGGTCGGCTGGGGATTTTCTTGACAGTGTTTGACCTTGGGTAGGAGGTAGTATTGTCGCTGGCAGGGGCACAACATACTGTACAGCTGTCTTATATTATGCATAGCAGCCAGTTCTGTTCCTCATGGAGACGTGCTTTTGCAGGTTTTTCTTTTTCGTTTGTTTGCCTGGTGTGGCTACAGGACCACTTGTTATTTTGGTGGCCCTCCGCTAGGCCCCCGTGGTTCTACATGTCACAGGGGTTCAGCTTTTGTTTGTTTGGTAGTTCTAAGATAACTGGTTAGCAGTACCTTAGGGGAGGGGTTTTCTTACCCCCATTCCCTGTACGAATTTGATATGGGTTCCAGAGGCTTGCGGCTTCCCGCATCCCACCTAAGAAGGTTCAGTCGACTGTTGTGTCGTACCTCCTGCAAAACCCGGATTTTGCCTCAATAATGGATCCTTCGCTTGAGTTTGGTTCCACTTTTCCTTACTAGGTGCGTTACAAGGTGCCAGAGTCTTCCTGGTTGGCAGACTGCCCTTTCTTTTCGTTGGAAGCGTGGTATGCGTTCTGCCGGACCCGCATGTTTGAATGGTGGGAAACTACATCGGTGGTTCAGGTTTACTTGGGGGACAAGTTTGAGTGCCTTAATGCGTGCTTGTTCACTCCTGTTTTTCCTTGAGATGTTGGCCAGGTATAGCTTCACGTGCAGGCTCCTGCCCTTTTGGCATCCTTAGTGGTTGAGGACTTGCGCACCTGTGGGTATTTGACCTTGCATTTCTTTTTCCCTGCTTGAGCTGTCTTCGGATTGGGTATAGGAGGATGTGGAGGTACTGGGTTCCTGGCCTGAGTCTGATGCGCTTGCCTCGGTGGCTCAGACATCCACTGCCTTGTTGAAGTTGTTTGCACCAATTCTAAAGGAAGCGGTGTCTCTGTTTTTTGCTTCTCACCTCCCATTTTGACAGGCGGTGCTTGCTCACTCTTTGGAATCTGCTTGGGCCCTAGCTCTATGGTTTTTGTCCCCTTTTAGTCCATTGCTGTTTTAAGAGTCTGTGGTTGTACAGTATCTGCATGCGGATTCGTTTAGTTGCCATCCCATGTTGGATTTGTTGGTTTTCCAGAAGGGTTGTGCCAGGGTTCGGGGGTTCTATTAGTCATGATGTGGTGCCAGATTCAGGACTGGCCACTCCTTCGGCCCCGGCGGTATCTGGTCAGCACAGTGCTCACTCTGCACGTCGTTCAGCATCTCGTTAGGGTCCTAGTCTCTTTTTGCGGTTCCCCACATTAACAGGGGTGGGGGGTTTCAGCCACGCATGGGCATGGCCTAAACGACAACATCCCTCAAGTGGGTTTCCCGTCTGTTTCCACTGCCACAACGGGACCGTGCAGATCTGAGGTTCATTCTGGACTTGTCTCGGTATCCAGCCGCGTCCAACAGCCTGGTTGACCAGTCCAGCAACAAGGAGGCCTGGTCAACGACCGGGCCGCAGGGTCGCTGAGCCTCGAAATCACCTCAAAGTAAGGTCCCGTCTGAACCCCTGGGTCTTTTGCCCATCCTTTCGCATGACCACTCTGTCCCAGGTCTGGCTTTTTTTGGAGCTGGATGCATGGATGGTTTCTCTGGACCTCCAGGACACGTATTGGCACATCTCGATTTATCTGGGGTTCAGGGCCTGGATCAATTTTGTCATGGAGCGGCACACTTACTGCTTTCATTGCCTTCCATTCGGCTTGAATCTGGCTCCTTGTATTTTTACACGCCTTACCTGGGTCGTGATAGCCCGTTTGCGCCTGCTAGGGTTTGGGTTCTGGCGTACTTCGACGATTGGGTGGTTTGGGCTTCCAGTCAGTCCGCGTGTCTGCTCGCCAGGTATTTGGTTCTTTCCCAGCTCACCGGGTTCAGGTTCTTGGTGGACTGGAGGAAGTCCCATTTTGTTCCCTCTCATGTTCGAACTTGGCTGGATTTTGTGTAGGACTCTGGGACCGCATCCTTGTCTCTCCCTCCAACGGTGTTGCTGCAGCTGCAGTCCCACCTTTGGCTGTTTTTGGAGGGCACCCGGGTCACTCGTCGGTTGTTTGAGCAGTCTGAACTTTGCCTTGCTGGTCTACCTGTTGGGTCGGATCTGGCTTAAGTGGCTGTTCTGGTTTCTTCGAGGACATCCCTTCTGCCACTCTCGTGATCGCTGGGGTTCGGACCCCGGAGGACTTGCGTCGGCTGCTGCGTTGCCGACTTTCTCTTCAGGATTTTCGGGGTTTAATTCCGAGGCCTCAACCCGAGCCCTCGCTCGATGTGTTCACGGGTACATCGTCTCTCAGCTGGGGCTTTGTGACCAGTGCTCACCAGGTTGGCCAGGGTCGGTGTGGTCCGTCCTTCCGCCAGGCTCATAGCACTGTGCGAGAGTTCGCAAGAGTGCGGTTTTCGCTTCAGAGGGTTTACGTCACTCACGGATCGATAATCCGGCTCCATTTGGACTGCTCCCCAGTGGTTCATTGTCTGAACCGCGGGGGTTCGATGCGGTTCTTGGCTCTTTGGGGCTAGTCGCTTCAGGTGACTCATCTGCTGGATTCTTAGGGTTTGGCTCTCTGGGCGGTTCATATCCAGGGAGTGTCCAATGTCCTGGGAGATTGCCTGCCCCAGTTTATTGCCCTGTCCACGGAATGGATGGTCGACGCGGACTCCTTCAGTTGGCTCTGCCTGACGGTGGACCTCTTCACGTCGGCGTGGTCAAGGCATCTTCTGGTATATGTGGGGCCCTTCCCCAACTGCGAGGCCGTCGGGGTCGATCGGTCAAGGTGGTGTTATCTGTACTTCTTCCCCAAAGTCCAGCTGTTGCTTCGGGTTCTGGCTCGGTTGGAGATTTACCAGGGGAGAGTAGTCCTGTTAGCCCCTTCGTTTCAGGTACTGCTTGTTCAATGTCCGAATCCAGAGATCTTTCCGCAGCTCCGCCTCTTTCAGCAGATCGGTCCGGTCCGGTATGTGGCGTGATCGATCTTCTCCTCCTATCTTCGCGTCTGGTCTTTCTGACGCAGGTTTATCACCACTTGTTTGGTGATCGGGTGGCTTCGCTAATGGCATCCCATCTGCATGTTTCATCTCGACGGCAGTACTGTATAAAGTTTCCTGGCGGTCCTTTCATCGATTTTCGTCTCTTCATAAGTTGTCTTCGATTTTTGATCGGGTTGTCTTGTCCTTTCTCTCTTGGTAGTTTCATGACCGTCAGCTTATGTCAAACGCTGTCACCTCATATCGTGCGGCACTGGCTTAGCAGCTTCAGCTTGCGTTCTGGGTGAATATTACTTCCGCTCTGTAAGCTCTCTCGTGCTTTGTTTCACCTCCATCCTGCTCATGTGCCGCCTGAGCCATCCTGGTCTTTGGACCAGGGTGCTCTCCTTTCTCTCTCCTCCTCAGTTTGTTGTGACCCCTTCAGCACAAGATGTTTTTCCAAGGCTCTTTTTCCTGTTGGTATTGGTTTCTGGGGGTCAGGTCAGGGAGCTTCATGCTCTCCTCTAGTGCAGAGGTTTCTGTTCTTTCGGTTTTGGCGGTAGGTTATTCGTTTGCAGCTGTCCCCTTCTTTTCTAGTGAAGAATGAGTCAGCGGCTTTCCTGAGGGATCCTTTGGTCGTTGATGCTTGGTTGGTCAGGCCGTGGGTGCATTATGGGTTGTCTGGTTGCAGCCCGTCCTCCAAAAATGAGGTGGTAAATGTAAGAAGACAAATAAGTGCAATTATGTACTATTCATAGCAGTTAGGAATTGTACTTATTTTCACTTAGTATTAAATCGTACTGTCAAATATATTGTGAATATTTGAGTTTCCCTGAAAAACTGAATAGAAAACCACAACCTCACCTAACCGTCTTAGTTTTTGAAGATAATAATTTTATTGCTTCTTAATTACAATTAGTACTTAACCTATAGCTATATTGATATTACAGTTTTATAAAACTAATAAAACAAAACTAAAATATATCAATAAATTGTAAAGAAACTCAGGATATTTTAAAATTTTGTATAAAATCTACATTGTTTAATAAACCTGAAAAAAAATTCCTAATATTTAAAACTTGTATATGACAAGTTGATTTAGAAAACTTCATCCTAAAATTCTGAGTGTCTTAACAGAAAACGGGGAGAATTAAATCGGGGGAGGGAGTTGGGTAAATGTAACAGCCCCATAAGTTTAATTATGCACTGTTTATGACAGTAGGAAAGTGTACTTATTACACTTAGTATTAAATCGTACTGTCAATTTGGAGGATGGGTTGCTGGTTGCAGCTCTTCGCCGTTACCTGCACGCCATGGCCTCTGTGCCGGGGATGCACTTTGGGTTGATCCAGTTTCCCTTCTTCCCTGTTCCAGGCCTTGGGTCTTCCATGTCATCCGCAGTGTTATTCAGTCCAGCCAGCCTGCAGTCTATCCTCGTGCTCATAACATTCGTAAATTTGCTGCTTTGGCTGCAGTCTTTGATAACATGTTTTGGGCTGACATTCGGGCATGGGGATTTTGAAGGTTGAACAGGGCCCTGGCCATGCGTCATTTAATAAACATTCCTGGCCCTAGTCAGGCGTGTGTTGCAGGTTGCAGCCAGTTGTCTCGACTTCGAGTTGAGATGCAAGTGATGGCCGCTTCCCAGGTAAGTACCTCTTGTCACTTTTCTTTGTTTAGGTAACTCCGGGGAGCCGTTGAATGTAATGAAATGCCATTTTCTGGGTGAGCCCCGAAAGGCTTCCCAGCACCCTCCCTCTGGTCGCCGGTTTTTTGTGCTCGTTTTGATGCTCTGCCTCAGAACTGAATGCTGTAGCAGCCGGTGCAGGAGGTCTGGGTGGGGGGGGGTGCACGGCCGATTGGCGCAATGGCATAAGTGACGTTTACTCTTTTCAGTTTGGGAGTTCTGCCTCCCTGTTTGGTTTTAGGTAGTAATTTTTACCATGTGGGGTTTGTTTTATTACACCTACCTTTCTGGGTGCCAAACCCTGGTCATTGGCAGACATGGAATGCTTCCAAACACATGGGGAAAGTTTCCATTGTCCATTACTCCTTGTGCCTCTCTGAGATTATGCCTATTGGGGATGGCACTAATACAAGTGACCTTACTCAGAAAGGACTGCACTAACAATAAATAAATGCTGCAAGAGCAGCTTATTACGTTAAAGGCTGCAATAGGTGGTGTAGAGCTGCCACCAGAGTCCAAATCCTTGGCACTCTGTAATCCACTGGGTTGTGGAGCTCCTATAACAGATGATGGCAGTTGTAAGGGTAGCTCTAGGGATTCTCACCAAATTTATATTGGTGTGTAGAGCTATGAAATTGGTTAGTCCAGAAGTATCCAGAACAGCATATAATCAATTTCAAGTTTATGGCAGAGTCTAATACTGGGGACAAGGTGAAGGTGTTGATTTAAAGGCACTCGTCATTTGATAAGAATTAACATTTATTCAAAAACTTAATAATAACAATACAAGGCAACATTAGTTTAACATTACGTTAATGTCCGTAGTGGCACTACAAAACTAAGCACTCGTCTAGTATAGTCGAACTAACGGTTCTGACCACTCACGGCGAGTTGAACTAATCTGAACAGCAGGTGCTCACTCGGACACAAGATAGCAGTTCACCAACTGCGGAAAAACAATTTAAATAACAACAACAACGACACAACAGACAGACCTATCGCAGAGACAGTCTTCAGTGCACCAAGTTATTTACGTTAAAGCTCGTCTCTTGGGGCGGCAGTCAAAGCAATCAGATATGTTACAGTACTATAACAAACACAAGACAAGACTAATCAATTCAATCAAATTAACAAGTTTAACTCGATTACATTAATTAGCAACTCTACGTTAATTACTGTCCCGTGGATGGCCAATCAAAAGCTGGGTAATTTATGTTAAAACGAGATCTGTCAGCACAGACAGTCGGGCAATCAAACACTGCTTAATGGAGTTAATTATTCAAAACACCAGGTAATTAGCAATCAGTGAGTAACCGCACTAATTACTGTCAAACGGACAGTTAAGGTAATTCATCGAGATTCAATTAACACTTAGCTGATCACTTAGATCGCTGGACAACCAATAATCAGTCAACACATTGCTAATTTCCTTACACTTCACTAATGATGTTAGTGACTAATTACAATTCACTGACTCTTCAATTATTAATTCACAATTAATACAACACCGGGTCATGCAGACCAACAAAACACAGTAGCAAAACACAGCACTAACTCCAGTGCTAAATGACACAACACAACATTGACACTATAATAAAAAACAGAATCACACAAACACCTGCAATCACAGGTTAATAACTGAGGTTTATCAACCCACTTACTTTTACAATCTGATTTTCTCCTGGAACGATAAAGAAAAAGAACATACATGAAATGTTATGCACAGTTATGGTATATATTTAAACCGCACAAAACAATGCACACAATTATTATAAAATAGTAATAATATCTAAATGTGCAGAAAGTATAAATATACACACACTCAGGTCACTTTACAGTAATCACAGAGTTACTGTAATTGCCTTTACCTATATGCTTCCTCGATCTGCGTATCTCCTGTTGCGAGCTAATGAATACGACAGACCGTGTGAGAGAATGGTCTCTCAGGATTCTCCCACAGCTGACTTGAATGACTAGGAGGACCCTAGGAGTCCCTTAAAGTGTTAAATCATTGAGGAGATTCCAACGATCAACGTGGACCAGGACCAGGTGAGGCTAGTCCGAGAAGAGACCCTCAAGGACTCTAACTCGACCTTGCTCCCAGGCCCTGTACGGTTGCTCTCGTATTTTCTCTGCTAATTCCGACAGCTTCGTGAAGCATCTGCCACATGTATATTGGCGACGTACGCATTGCAGTCGGGAAAGCAAAATAGAAAACCCCCACAGACCGTATGGCTAACTTGAATTCAGCACAAGGAATTATGCTCTTATGAAATGATAAAATAATTAAGGCGTACTCACTTTGATAAACCGGCTTACATTCATACAATCTCTCACACTCGGTAGACTTCTGCCGTTGATTGACGATCAAGCACCCACAGACCACAAGTGGTAGATCCCTTTCACAGGATACGTATGAGGTGGATGGCAACAGGACGCTGGGGTTGATTGGCGCGTGATTGCCTCAAAGGTGTCAGGTGAATCACAAAGGCGAGATTCCCTTGCCCTTAGGTGATGGGGGAGGAAAGTGTGAGTAGCCTCACGGCTTGGGTATAGCGAGAGCAAGCATACACCCACCACTGGTGGAGTGGTGGTGTAATGAGATGGGAACCACGTGTTAAGTACATGGGGTAGACAGCACGGTGTATGGAAAATAAACTAAGTCACAACAGTTTGTACTTTTTCATTAAACCAGTCTCCGTGGTGCAGTGGTAAGACATTAGCCTGGTGTTCCGCGAGCGCTTTGTAATGGGTTCGTATCCTGGCCGGGGAGGATTTACTGGGCACAAATCCTTAACTGTAGCCTCTGTTTAACTCAGCTGTAAAATGGGTACTTGGTTGTAAAAAAGATTCTTCGCGGCAGGGATCGAATTCCAGGGAATTGCCTGAAACGCTACGCGTACTAGTGGCTGTACAAGAATGTAACAACTCTTGTATACTTATCTCTAAAAAAAAAAAATCGGATTTAACTTAAAACACTGAGAATTGTATCGTAGAATCCTACCAACATTTTACTGAGCAATATGTTGACTGATCGCTAATGGATAACACGATGTTCGTGGATTTGATAACTACAGTCCAGTTGCTCCGTAGGTGAACACACGTGTGGAGTTACTCTTCACTGCACGGTATCTCTTATTTTCATCTATATACTGACTATATATATACTCTTCCCACCCCCATTGTTCTTCAAGGTGGCCAATCAGTGGTCGGCCTTGTGGAGGCCCACAGTGCTGTTACCAATAAGATCTTGACCCTCACTCATGTGAAACTCATGACGTCACAGCCTACAGGCGGATTGTTTACACAAGTGGGAAAAAAAAGTTAAGGATTCCTTGCCCACTAACTCTGGCTTCCTTGGCTCTGTCTCCAAGGGACTAAAGCCTAAGACTGGACTAATGCTGTAATTCCTTTTACAGCAAAGCTACAGTGGCCACCCTGACTTTACTGAACAGCTGAGGTTCTCTGCTTTCCCTAGAGATCAAACAATAAATGTCTAGCTCCCATACTAAGAAAACTAGAAGGCATGCACACACTTGTGCACCCCTGCAAGCAAAAGGGCAGTGTGTCTTCTTTTATCAACCATGTGTAAGCTAGCGAGAATTACCATTCCGTCACACTCTGAAGGGGGCCAGGTTCTGGCTCGTCGTCCTCAGTAGGCAAGAACTCCATCGACTGATGCCATGGTCTAATACATACATATCAGTCCAATAGTCTCCGGGGAGCCTCCGGGGCTCACCCAAAAAAAATGGCATTTCATTACATTCAATGCTGGTTTTTTGAAGATTGAATAACAACAAAAATTATTTTTTTTATATTTTCAGGTTCATATGCCTGTCTTCTTCTATATAGACCCTGAGTTTGCCGAAGACCCAAAGATGGAGAATGTGGACAGCTTGACATTGTCTTATACGTTCTTTGAGGCTCGTGAGGGGCTGCAGCTTCCAATGCCTAGATTTGCAAGTAAAGCGGTATAAATACTGTAGTGACAACATACCACTTCAAATTTCTGTTGATAATTCATAATATTGTTAAGGTTTGGACATTGCAATTTCATAATCAAATAAATTATTGTATGCTGTAAAGCTGTAAATATTGTTTGTAGTTTATTAAATAAATTGACAATAAAATAATTTTAACTTTTCTTATTAAATACTTTCTTTAATACTGTAAATACTGTACAGTAAAAACTTACTCATATGTCTGAGAATTGCCTCTTCTAAAACTTGAAATGGCTGTTTTAACATGACAACATGTGATGCTTATAAAAAAAATATTCCCAACAAATTTTTCTTTTTAATGTTGTTAAAATCCCTTCCCTGATTATGCAATGTGGAAAAAGTACAAAATTCCACTTAATTTGGCTGGAGTGAAGTGAAGAAATTGGGCAATATCATTATCAAATCTTGAGTACTCGTGCAGGAGACTTCAGAAGCCGGTCATACAGGTAATTGAAAAGCTGCAAGTTACTACAAATTTATGGTTATTATCAGTAATACAATTGTTTTCTTTTATTTATTTTTTACTTATGCACCTGGATGTCATTTACGATTTGTACGCAGTAGAACATGTGTAATGCTGATACTAAGGTGATACTCATGTCACTAATATGTTCACTAAAAAATGTTTGTCGCAATATTACATTTTCAATTTTGACTTTATAATACTGTTTACACTCGTACACACTATGTACACTCATACATTCATTTTGTACATACCCTTTTCATGTATATACACCATACTACACAATCAGTACTTCGTGAGTGAGTGAGTATTCACCAAAACAGTCAATGGCGCATAAGGCAACTTTGCATTCTGTGCACCAGGTACATTATTGATTTTTGCTTGTCTTTGTGTGTGCTTGCAGACAACACACTGATGTATACCTTTTGCAAGTTTCCCTGTACCTTGTATGTAACCAAGTTTGTGTAGTGCAAAGTAGGATTTGTAATCCTGTCTGTCGTGAGCAACGTGAGGCATTGTTGATGTGAAAACCTGTCATCACACTTCCTTCCTTTCCAAACTTTACAAGCAACTGTAACAACAGAGCAAGACTTAAATTACAGTTTGGTAGTTTCTTGCTTGATTTCACCAAATACTTGTTGAAACAGTTCAGCATCGTTACATTCATAAGGTGAAGACACAATTTCCTGGCCCACTTTACAGTTTTCCACACACATTCCACAGTGCCTGTCATGTCTCATTTATCCACCAATCTCAGATTTATATTACAATCCATGACCAAATTTGGTTTTTATAATTAACCTTTTTTTGCAAAGAAAAAAATAGTTCTGTTTGCCACTCTACCATTTCACCAGTGTGAATTATTGTCAACATATTCACTTCACGTCTGTCATATTAGCGCACCAATAAAAATTTTTGCTTTTTCCCAACTGACCTACTGAAATACCTGTACCAAACACTGCCATTTCTCTGTGACTTTACTCTGCCACAGACACTAGTGTAATATTCATACAGGAACACATCAAGGGGGTTGGTATAATAATTGACAGTGTATAAAATGTGCCCCTTGCTCAACAGTAGTTCTAGGAGTATCTTTACCACACTGCCTGAAAACCCATGAGGATCATGACTGGGTATGTTTGTTTTGGTACTGGACGGAATCCACATGAAATTGACTGTTACCATCAGTAATAATTGTTATATTTGTCTTTAGCTTCAGTAATAACCATGCTACAATTGTCTTTAAAAGAGTTGAGTATAATCAAGGATAAAGAATCACTTGCAATTAATGCCAAGTTGGAGATGGTTATACTCTACTGCAATTCACGACTGCAGCCCAGATAAAAATGGTGATAGTACAGCAATCTATTATCAAGATAACTGTACTTGAACTAGGCATCTGCAGTACAAACAACTATTTCAATATTTTTACTTAATTCTCAATCAAAACTTTTAAATCTCCCTATAACTATTGGAGCTGTCTAATTATAGATTCCCAACATTAATATATATATATATGCATTCTCAAACATTGAGGACTAATGATTAGGAATAAACTCTAAAAAAAAATCATAGGTGGTGACTTCAACATTGAGTGTTTTCGACAAAATACTGTAGTCCCTAATTCGATAATTTTCTTAACTGCATAAACTCTTGTATGCTAATCTCCACAACTACCAGTCCCACTAGAATTACTCCATCTGCTTCAACCTAGGACTGTATATCGACTGACATAACAGCCCCATTCACCACTGGCATAATCACTGCTTTGCAATATATATATTGGGAATTTGAAATCAATAATACTCATGACAAATTCATCAAATTTTCTTATCAAAATCTTCAGCCTCTACAATACTCAGCCCTCTCTTCATATGAAACTAAACTATCATTGGCCTGGTTTCAAAAGTCTTGGCAAAACAATACTCGTCAACACTTAACAATAAGAGAGGATATTTACTTTCTCTCTCTAAACTCTCACCAACATTTACCAATAAGAGCTAAACTATCCTATTATGAAAACGGATTTAAAGAAGCAAAAGGAAACATGGAAAACCATTTCAAATATCCTAGGATCCAAACAACACTCACATAACTCTTAATATTATAATTAATAATAATGCTGTGCTGGTGAAAGAACACCTAAAGGTGAACGAAATAATGATTGCCAATCCACGAGAAATTGACGTAATAGCACTAGAGATCTGCCATGAGGATGATAAACTAATGATTATAAATGCATATAGTCCACCACCAAGCAACACATGGACAAAGGAGGAGCTAGATAGTAAACGAGAGGGTCTTATAACAATAATGAGAGAGATTATAGCAAGAGCGGATAAGATAGATCAAGACTGTTGATAGTCGGCGACTTCAACTTGAAATCCATACACTGGGAAGCATATGAAGCTAGAACAGAGAATTTTTGGACCTGTAGATTTTCTAGACCTCATCCTGGAAACATTCTTGTATCAACGTGTTAAACAAGCTACGAGGATGAGGGAAGGGATGTTCCTTTCATGCTAGATTTGATATTTACCAGGAAGGAGGAAGAGATATTAGACATTCAGTACCTTCCTTCCTTGGGTAAAAGTGACCATGTCTTTTGGGGAATAAAGTATGCAATGTGTTATAATCTGGAAGAAAATAAGGAGGTTGAAGCAGTTGAAAAACCTGACTTCAGGAGAGGACATTATGGCGACTTTAGGAAATTTTTTTAATGAGTATAATTGGACAGACTTGTTGCTAGGCAAGGAAGTAAATGAGATTATGTCAAGTTTTGTGAAATATATGATAAAGGCACAACAAAATTTATACCAAAACAGAGATGCAGAACTAGGAAACAGGATTGGTTCAACAGAAATTGGGAGAGTGCCAGAGACCAAAAGACACAAAAATGGAATCAATATAGGAAGAGGCCAAACCCTCAAACATACCAGCGATACAAAGATGCGTGAAACAACTACACAGCAGTGAGGAGAGCGGCAGAAAGAAATTTTTTAAAAGGGATTGCAGACAAATGTAAAACAGAACCAGGTCTATTCTATAAATTCATAAACAACAAATTGCAGGTAAAGGATAATATTCAGAGGTTGAAAATGGGAAATAGATTCACGAAAATGAAAATGAAATGTGTGAAACATTAAACGAAAAGTTCCAAAGTGTGTTTGTACAAAATGAAATCTTCAGGGAACCAGACACAATAAGAATTCCAGAAAACATAGAGCACATAGGTGTCTAGAGACAAAGTGGAAAAAATGTTCAAGGAGCTAAGTAAGAAAGCAGTTGGTCCAGATGGAGTTTCACCATGGGTTCTGAGAGATTGTGCACCTGAGCTAGCATTCCACTTCAACTGATTTTTCAGGCATCCCTGTGTACAGGAGTTGTAGCTGATGTGTGGAAAAAGGCTATCATAGTTCCAATCTACAAAAGATTGTGGCAGCAGGGAAGACCCTCTTCAATTATAGACCTGTATCATTGACAAGTGTAATAGTCAAAATATTGGAAAAAATAATTAAAACTAAATGGATAGAACACCTGGAGAAAAACGATATAATAACAGACAGACAGTATGGTTTTTGATCTGGAAGATCCTGTGTAACAAACTTACTCAGTTTCTATGATCGAGCTACAGAGATTTTACAGGAAAGAGATGGTTGGGTTGACTGCATCTATCTGGACAATACAAAAGGCTTTCGACAGAGTTCCACATAAGAGGTTGTTCTGGAAACTGGAACATATTGGAGGGGGTGACAGGTAAGCTTCTAACATGGATGAAAAATTTCCTAACTGACAGAAAAATGAGGGCTGTAATCAGAGGCAATGTATCGGACTGGAGGAATGTCATGAGTGGAGTACCACAGGGTTCAGTTCTTGCACCGGTAATGTTCATTGTCATAAATGCTGACAATAGTGTACATAAATGCTCTACCAGTTGCAATACAGAATTATATGAACATGTTTGCTGATAATGCTAAGATAATAGGGAAGATAAGAAACCTAGATGATTGTCATGCCCTTCAAGAAGACCTGGACAAAATAGGTATATGGAGCAACACTTGGCAAATGGAATTTAATGTGAATAAATGCCATGTTATGGAATGTGGAATTGGAGAACATAGACCCCACACAACCTATAAATTATGTGAGAAATCTTTAAGGAATTCTGACAAAGAAAGGAATCTAGGGGTGGTTCTAGATAGAAAACTGTCACCTTAAGACCACATTAAGAACATTGTGCGAGGAGCCTATGCTACCCTTTCTAACTTCAGAATTGCTTTTAAATACATGGATGGAAAAATACTAAAGACATTGTAAACGACTTTTGTTAGACCAAAGCTGGAATATGCAGTGGTTGTATGGTGCCCATATCTTAAGAAGCACAACAACAAACTGGAAAAGATGCAACGACATGCCACTAAGTGGCTCCCAGAACTGAAGGACAAGAACTACGAGGAGAGGTTAGAGGCATTAAATATGCAAAAACTAGAAAATAGAAGAAAAAGAGGCGATATGATCACTACGTACAAACTAATAACAGGAATCGATAAAATTGATAGGGGAAGAATTCCTAAGACCCGGAACTTCAAGAACAAGAGGTCATAGATTTAAACTAATGAAACAAAGCTGCCGGAGGAATATAAGAAAATTCACTTTTGCAAACAGAGTGGAAGACGGTTGGAACAAGTTAGGTGAGGTGGTGGTGGAGACCAAAACGTCAGTAATTTCAAAGTGTTAGATGACAAAGAGTGCTGGGGAGATGGGACATCACGAGCGTAGCTCTCATTCTGTAACTACACTTGGGTAATTACTTAGGTAATTAAATATAACAGATTAAACTTACCAAAGATGGTAATACGGTGTCAACAAATTTAGAAAGTGACCGAATTCAGTAGCTTATTCTCATTTATTGGTGTTAGCCTTGCTAGTAATGTTCCAGAGACCTTGACAGATCTTACATTTCCATAGCTTTGAGAGTGAAATACTGATTGGGAAAACATTTATTTTATTTTATTTTTTTATTAATAATTAACATTAAATGAATAATGGTAACTTGTCTACTAAGTTACAATGATAGGTAATCAATTATTAGGATAATTAAGTAGCACAATAATCTAAATCTAAAAAATTAAGTGCATAAATGTGAATTGACAAACAAAAATGTAACAAGAGTACAGTACATTGTAATAAGACAATAAAAGTAATTAACCAGTTACTCCAAGTGCTGCAATTAGAGCACTAAATTTAAATGTGCCAAGTTGTAACTGGTTAATAACCCTGGTAATTTATTAACACTAAAATGAAATACACCTAAGGATGAAGTAGACTATATTCAAAACAAGACCCCCCCTAATGTCGAAGATATTATAAATAAGCTTGCACAACAGCCTTCTAATAACAGAATACAAATTATTTAATAAAGAAACTACAATGATGCAAATGAACTGGCATTAGTAATAACATGTAAATGAAAGCAAAGGACACCAATGCTGCAAGTGTGAAAGTGTTCACATAAAGTAAGGTAATTAACATTAATTACAAACCCAGATAAATATAACTAGGGGCATGTGACCAAAGGGACAAGTTATGCAGAGAGCGGCCTAGCCCAGGCACCAAGAATGGCAGTATGGTGAAGTTGGGGAGAAAAGCCCTGTGTCACAACCAACATAGGACACCGGAGAGGAAGGGAAGTGACAGAGGGGACAGCAGAGTTGGCCTGATTTATCTGAGGGGGCACTATTTAGTGGCCTCGGCAAAAAAAGGAAGCTGGCAGCTTGTCAGAGGTGCCATTTGTCCAGGTGAATTTTTCGAGCTGATAATTACTATTTATAAGTGAATACTGTACTTGTATTTACTATTTCTATGTGAACACTTACATATTTAAAAAGAAATGGTAATTATATCATTTGTAACTTTATCTTTCTGTAATTGTTTCAAAATTGAATAAAAACTAGTGAAGGTTACTGATAATGTTATGGTCTTTCATTTTGGTCCACTTCCTTGTTTATGCAGCAGCTCTCATGGTGTTCAGGTAGTTAATGAGGAGCCTATATGGTGTTGGTATATTTTAACAGTACACAAAAAGCTAATTTCTGGCTTAATGGCACGTTATATTAAAAATGCTATGCAGTGTTAAGGCAAGCATTTTTAGTTTGAAACATTTTTGATAATATGGATAGTTTCCGAGGTGTGAAAAATTAGTTTTCAGCCGCCATTATCAGAAATGGCACCCACAGTACAGCATTATTTTTGGTGGGAATTTTAGTATGTTAGTTGAGTGACTACTATATACATATAGAGTATCAGATTACTTGCTTGCAAGACTCCTCTTAACCAAGTTTTCGTAAAATGACTGCATTATATGTTGTTGATGTACATGACAAAAAAGGGTTAACCTCAAAATGAAATCTTGCAGTACTCCACTAGTAAAAAAAAAATTCAGTTCAATTCATGTTCTCTTAGGATGACCCATTGTTTTCTTTCTTTTAGCCATTGTCACAGTTCAATCAATTCTATTATAATGCCATTTGTTCAGTATGCTTGCAATTATTGTGTCAGTATTTTCTGTAGTACCTTATCAATAGCTTTAGAGAAGTCCATATAAATAATAATAATAATTCATTCTGTCAGGGGAGAGGCATCCTGTGTATATACATATACATGTATATATACAGGATGTATATAACTCGTTTATATCGAGGTTTCCCAAGGTCAAACTACTGACCATCTCCAGGATTCAACCCCACAACAAGTTAGACTTAACTCCTGGATTACTGCTAGATGAACAGAGGCATTAGGTGAGAGGAAATGTGCCTAACCATTTGTTCTGCCCTGGACTTGAACCCGGAATTCCCGATTGTGACGTAGAGAACAAACCCAACTGTAACTAGAAGACCTTTGTGTAGCTGGTTAACATTTCCAAAAATGTGAGCAGGTTAGTTAAGCAGTATTTATTGTTTACAAAAACCATGTGTTTATTTTACAAATTGTGCACTGGAGATTTTTATTATCATCATCATCATCATCATATACAAGAGTTCATACATTCTTGTACAGCTACTAGCACGCATAGGGTTTCAGGCAAGTCCTTAAAACCTATGTTCCCCGGAATACGACCCGCCAAATCGTTTAACAACCAGGTACCCATTTTACTGCTGGGTGAACAGAGGCTACAGTTAAGGATTTGCGTCCAGTAAATCCTCTCCGGCCAGGATACGAACCCAGGACAAAAGGCTCGTGAGACGCCAGGCGAGTGGCTTACCTAGTGAATAACTTCCTTTCTTAGGATCCTCAACATAAGCTTGCATATATGTGACATAATTCTCACATATATATATATATGTGAGAAAAGTTTGGTTGGTCTGTAGTTTTTTGCTGACAATTTTCTGCCTGTTTTGAAGCTGGGCTGTGCAGGATTCTACTATTTTCAGATTACCGGCGCTAGCATTATCACCTAGGTCAGACCACTCGTAGAAGTTTTCCAATAAACAATTAGAGTTGCCAGTGCAGCGACACACACTGTGAGGTCAACTCGTTGAGGAGAGGGCCTCACAGACGACGGTCTCCCTCAGACCACCATCTGTCTCAAAGATAAGAGATCTAGTGGGTCATACTATTCTCCCTCGCAGTACTTTGGCAGGGAGAACAAAATGGGTCCTCGCAATAATTTGTATATTATATCACTAGCGCTAGCAGCATTTATGGGATACAATTAATAATTTGAACCCTGTGCATAAATATTCTTAATTTAGGCTTTTGTCGCGTTCTCCCCCCCCCCCTTTCCACAGTTGAACTACTGACTGACTCCTCAGGAGGGTCGTTAGTCAACCCCACAACTACCAATCTCTTGATTTGCCACAACGTACAAAATACAAAGTGCTACCCTAACTAGAAATGTAGGAACCGAAGCCACCGACCTAACCGGTGCGCAGAAAACTTTGATCTTTGTGAGTCACTACTTTTCCTAGTACTTTGTAATTTGTACGTTGGAGACCATAACGTACAATATGAGACGTAATAGTTGAAAGGACAGACTAAACTCCCAGGTACTTATTTACTGCTAGATGTTCAGAGATACTAGGTGAAAGTTAACGTGCCGAACCATTTCTGTCCCGCCTGATTACCGAACCCAGGAAGCCCCGATTGCGAATCGATAACGAAGTCAACTGTTCTGCAAGACCCTGATCGCAACGTTCAACGTGGTTGGGATAACTATCACAGAGGGCCAACCCATCCTCGACTCAAGTCCATTACATCCAGCGGTCGACCCCACAGACGCATTCATAAATTTTTACATGCTGTTCATTCAAAACGGGAATCTTCCCAAATATAAATTAATATTATAATATATTAGCATGCAGTGCATATATATAGGTATAGGTTAGGTTAGGTGTATATGTTCTGTTAGCGATTATTTGTATATGTAGTACGTTTGTGAAGCATTTACAGCGTTGTGGTTCGAATAAAATTCGTCAGTGAAGCACTTATTCCGGTAGTGTTGGAACGAAATCAGTTGTGAGTGCTGTGTAAACCGTTTTTCATTCATGCACAGGGGATTTGGCGGGTGCATGGAATCGTTTTTGGGTCTTTGTTTGGAGGACGTCTTCATAAACAAAGGCCAAAGTCCATTCCATGCACCCGCCAAACCCCCTGTTTATGAATGAAAAACGGCTTACACACGACTCATAACTGCTGACGTTCGAACACTTCCAGAACAAGTGCTTCACTGACGAATTTTGTTCGAATCACAACGCTGTAAATGCTTCACCCACGTACTACATATACAAATAATCGCTAACAGAACATAAACACCTAACCTAACCTATGCCTATATATGCACAGTATGCTAATATATTATAATATCAATTTATATTTGGGAAGATTCCCGTTTTGAATGAACAGCATGTAAAAATTTATGAATGCGTCTGTGGGGTCGACCGCTGGATGTAATGGACTTCAGTCGAGGACGGGTTGGGTTGAGGGATGGGGAGAGGACTCCTGGTTCAATCTTGACGACGAGTGGATGGCTTGACACCTTGGGACCGCCGGATCACGTTACATTCTGTGATTTTACCCATAAGGTTTTGATACTACCATCTGGCATTCCTATTCAACGATCTGGATTGTTAGGAGCCCTTGCGCATATATCGTCTGGGGTCACAGGTATGTTGATAGATTTTTAACGGTTTTAAGCTGGTTCTTCGGGCGCCGGGAGGTTCCGGGAGTTGCTGGGTCTTGGTGGGCTCCGGACGTGCCCTCAGACGGTGGGCGGATGGCTTTTGCTCTGCCGGAGGGCTTTGGAGAACTTTGTGCGTTTATGCCCATATGGGTACAAGTTTAAGGGGAGCAGTGTTTTGCCTTGATTACCCAGTGTTCCTTGTGTGGGGTGGGGCCGGTGCTTGCCTTCCTTAGGACTCCGTGTTTCTTCGCCGCAAGGCGCATTCGTTTCCCCCGACAGGTGACGTTCATTAAGCCTTGCAATTTTGCGATATACCAAAAGTCTAGTATTCATTTATCAATTGTGGCGTGTGACAGAAAGCGGTGGCGCAGTGGTAACTCTCCCCGCGCTTCGGGAACAGTTTGGCCTGGGTTCGTATCCTGGCCGAAAAGGATTGATTAGACGCCAATCCTTAGTTGGTCTCTCTTCACCCAGCAGTGAATGGGTACCTGGTTGTTAAACGATTTGGCGGATCGTAGTCCAGTTAAAATTAGGATTAAGGACCTTCCCCGAAACGCTATGCGTGCTAATGGCTTTACAAGAATGTAGGAGCTCTTGTATAAAAAAAAAATCCTCACTTGTGTGTCCAGTGTATTCGCCTAGTTGTACTTGCGGAGGTTGAGGTTTGGCTCTTTGGCCCCGCCTCTCAACTGTCAATCAACAAGGTGTACAGTGTGTAGT
This sequence comes from Procambarus clarkii, assembly GCF_040958095.1. NCBI lineage: Eukaryota > Metazoa > Arthropoda > Malacostraca > Decapoda > Cambaridae > Procambarus > Procambarus clarkii. Next base: position 22,496,254 of record NC_091207.1, on the reverse strand, counting down.
ACAGTATGTCTTGGTTAACTCGCGGACTCATTTACTTCGTCATTGTCTGTTGCGAACCCTTTCCTGGATTAATATAGAACTGTTTCGAGACTGATGGTTCTAGCACCACGAGGTAGCTAACCACTACTCGAAATAGTTCAGTTGTCACTATATCTTCTATAGGAGAACGCTTCGCTGAAACATGATTTGTTTACAGTTTATTCAATAAATTTAGCTCTAATATGCCGAGTTTCTTTAAATTGGGGGGGGGGGAGGTCATACACTTAGTTGACATCATAGTTCAACTGTAAAATTTGTAAAATTTTGCTACAATGTGCCTTTTCATCTTACCTGATAGATTAAGGAATTGCTCGAAACGCTATGCGTGTTAGTAATAATCGGTAAAAATACCAATCTTATGTAACCTCGCCAACCCATTGTACCTTTTGTGAATTATATTATTATAACTGCAGTAGTCACCAGGACCCGAGGCGCTCTAACCATATGCTCATGTTTATTAATTCACTGTGTCGGAGGGGACAGGAAGCCAGAGTGTATTCTTACTCTGTTTTGGCTTTTATCGAAGCACCTACGGGTTGCAGACAGATCGTCTGGAACCTGTAGATCGTCTGGAAGAGTAATAATTATTAATTATATTTTTATTATGATGATAATAATAATAATTGTTGTAATTAATAATTATTACTCTTCGTTCTGCTTGGTCTTGAAGGAAGCCGGCCTCGGGGTGAAAGATGGCTGTGACGATGTGTCTGGAACACTGTACATGGTTACCCGTCTCGTTCACACCTTCACTCTCGTCCACTCCCACGCGTCACTCATGCAGTCAGTGCGGGAGGTGTGGAGCTCAGCGCACCCGCACACCACAGCGCTCACACGCATGGCCAGGTACGGTGGCAGCAGCATTGGTGCTGAACACAAGATGGCCGCTGAACAATGTAATGGCGTGGTGGCCAGTTTCCGTGATTCGTACACATTACAGCGAAGATTAGCAACGCCGCCAGTACACAGCTTGACTGACACTATGCAATTAATCGCTCCCTCCCAACACCGTTCTTTAAGTTTCCGTTGATACATGTTGATCGCGATGTCAATGTTTATTTATATATACACGAGTTCTTACATTTTTGTAAAGCCACTAGCACCCATAGCGTTTTGGGCAGGGCCTTAATTCTAATTTTCCCTGGAATACGACCCGCCAAATCGTTTAAGACCCGTCTCTCTAGTTAAAGTTGCTTAGGGACAAAACAATAGTCACCGTGGCGCAGTGGTAACACACCTGCCCGGCGCTTTGGCCTGGGTTCATATCTTAGCCGGAGAGGATTGACTGGGTGCCAATCTTTAACTGTAGCCTCTGTTCTTTAAAGTTTTCTCACTTCAACAATAATTAATACAGGAATGATTTTACAATTCGGTTTAAATAATATATAATAATAATCAAAATAATGTGTGTACAAAGAGCATAAGAGTAATGTACAATTATAGGGACAGGAAATTGAAATTGAAATGAGTTTGAGGTAAAATACACACAAAGGGATGAGGTAGCTCAAGCTATTCTCACCCCGTTCAGTACATCGTGTTAATACATATATATACACACATCACAAACAATAAACATATTACCAAACATTGAGATAAACATTTACATTTCCTCCTTTACACAAGTAAATAGGGACAGGAGTTACACATACTAGTGATCCACTATTACGCAAAGCGTTTCGGCCAAAAGATAATGATACAGAAAAAAACTATTAACTAAAGGTGTGAAGGGGTAAAACACTTGATACTAAAGGAGAAGTAAGCTAGAAAAATGAGACCGTTGATATATAAGTGGCAGATGTCAACGTGCCTTTACTGGGCTCCTTTGTGAAGTGAGGAAGACATGACTCACACGGGTGGAGGACCAGTAAGAATTATGTTTAGTGCTGACTCGCCTATGATCTGGTCACAAGACAAAGTGGCCTAGGCTATGAATTGGCCAATAGAAACAAAGTATTCCTGACGGCTTCCATTTGATTTGCGGTCGTTGGTTATTAATTGGCTCGTCCTCCTAAAGTTCAAGAAAACGGCCAATTTAAAGTGTCCTCTCCTAACCTACCAGAGGACCCAAAACATAAAACGGGACAGGAAGTCACTTTCGCCTGCCGCTTCCATGTTCTAGTACGACAATTTTTGGTCTTGTGTAACGCATACGGTCGAAATGTGACGTTCTTTGTAAAAGGACAGGTTGTTGACTTAGGTGCGACGACGATCGTGGGATCGGAAAAGGACAGGTTGTATCAGTAGGTGACCGCACTGGGGTCGCTTGGTGCCAACCAAAACTACCCAGCAGGTTTTCTTCCTATTGGGGATGTTGTATATGTTGTTATGGCGCTATTTTAAATTTAAATTTTGCCCCGAGGGGCGAGTTTATTGGGCAGCGCCACTCATCTTGAGTGAACATACCGCCATAGCAGAATGTACAACACTCCCCAATAGGAAGAAAACCCGCTGGGTTGTTCATCCTGTCACTTGTACCCAGACACAGCTGGGACTTGCTTAACTGTCTCAAGTGAACAGCTCCTCAAACAAGAAGATTAACATCTATCAACCCTTAAAAGCTTACGCTATCTTGCGGGTGCAAAATGGGGAAATCTTTTAAGAACAGTATCAATATTTGACAAAGTGTTTTCCTAACTCAAACAATGTGGGGTTTATTATTCAACAGTTATTCCTAATGTCTCTCAGGTGTTCACATTCACGTAGATAGTGGTCAAGGCGGTGTCCATCACTCTCACCACAGATTCTGCAACTTCGCTGATCAACTGTTTCCATTCCAAATCTCCATGGATATTTGTGAAATAACGGTTGAGATAGTCTTGTCCCACTCTATGCCACGAGTCAAATTTCCAGATTGCTCCATACAAGATGGCTGGCTTGCAACTTTCATGATTCAATGACTCGGGTGTTCCTCGCCCCCTAATTAATCGACCATAATCTCACAATGGTCATTGTTCGATAATTATCTCAGCTCAGTCAGTCACTACACACCCAACAGCACATTCTTTATCCAGTAACTGATTCATCTACGTCCTGAGCCATTCTCTCGAAGCACTCTTGGGACCGAATTTGTCATTTCTCAACCTTTAATGGCTTTCTTTACATTTAATAAACAGTTTAAGAGTATAGAAATTTAATAATCAAATATTGTTATAAACAGCCTCCTAGTGCTTCGGTTCTCATAAACGGATTAATAAATGTAAACAAAGCCGCCAACTGCTTGATAAATCCGGCCCCACAATGACCCGAGTCGCCTGTGAAAACCCGCACCCTCACGGAGGCTCACATTGTGCATCTCCAGTCTAGGTTTTATACTGGTCTAGGTATTTGCTGAATAAGAGTTTGTGGTAAATGCAGTACATCAGATAGTTCCTCTGCGATTTTGAATAGAATTCCATCCACATCTGCAGCTTTTGATTCCTTTAATCTGTCGATGCGCTTCCTGCTGATGATTTCACACGTAATGGGGATATATTCCTAATTTTGGAGCTTCCCAGACCTGGGAAAATTACCCAAAATTGAATAAGTGTTTCCTTTGGATACCTTCATACCTTAGAATATATTATACCGTAAAGGAGTGGTATTAGTACCATGAAGACAATGTGGGTTTTGTGCATATACCAGCAACTCTGCTGTGTGTTCACCTAGTTGTGCTTGCGGGAGGTGATCTCTGCCCCTTTACTGCCTTACACCAGTTGTCACATCACGTGAAAATGACCTGTAAACAACTGTACACGTTCAACACTATTCGTGCAATGTTTAAGCAAAGGTTGAACGTGGGATTCCTGTACTGTTATTGACATTGTTGGTGCTCCCTCAATGTTGCGTCTGCAACATTAGCTGAGGCGAGGCAACACAAGCCCAACACTTCGTCAATACACTGCATGATTCACCACTCTGAATCATGCGGTGTATTGACGAAGTGTTGGGCTTGTATTACCTTGCCTCTGCTAATGTTGCAGACGCAACAAGAACTCTGACCCTCAGAGCTCTTGTTCCTGGACTTGAAGTCATAAATTGATTGATGAAGATTAAGCCACCCAAGAGGTGGCATGGGCATGAATAGCCCGTAAGTGGTGGCCCTTTTGAGCCATTACCAGTATCAATAGATGATGCTGGAGAAATGTGTAGGTGCGACTGCACCCTGCGTGACGGGAGATACGTCTCCCATCGAACTCTTCATTGATTGATTGATTGATGAAGATTAAGCCACCCAAAAGGTGACACGGGCATGAATAGCCCGTAAGTGGTGGCCCTTTTGAGCCATTACCAGTATCAATAGATGATACTGGAGATCTGTGGAGGTGCGACTGCACCCTGTGTGACGGGAGATACGTCTCCCCCGTGAATGTGTTAAGATGAACATGAAGCCACCCAAAAGGTGGCATGAGTAGCTCGTAAGTGGTGGCCCTTTTGAGCCATCACCAGTATCAATAGATGATACTAGAGATCTGTGGTGGTGCGACAACACCCTGCGTGACGGGAGATGTCTCCCGGACCAAATGGTGACCAAATGGTCGTCGAAGTCTTAGTCTCGTGTAATATATATCAGAGCATCTAACCTGGGTAACGCAAATATCAAACATAACCATGATCAGAATTGGCTTCATCAAGGCTGTGTCGTGGTGGATTGAGTAGAGTCTAACAGTGTAGAATCCTCTGGGGCGGTAGTAGGCCCCATATCCGTCATATGGGTCTCGTATCCATCATGTGGGCGGTAGTGGGCCCCCATATCCATCATGTAGGTCCCATACATCAGGTCTACATCAGCAGGTAATGCATTCCCAGACACTGATAAGAGTCTAAGCCGAGCAGTAGTAACATCTAGGGGCAACCCATCTTCACATTAGGCTGGTTAAAGCAGCGGCCGTCCTCCCCAGACGCATTCATCAATTTAATATACTGTGTATTAAAAATTGGTTTCTCATATATAAATTAATATTATTATACATTAAAATTCTATGTATAGTTATGTTTAGGTTAGGCTAGGTTACGTGTTTAGGTTCTGTTGGCGATTCTTTGTATTTGAAGTACGTGGATGAAGCATTCATACAGCGTCCTTATAAACAAAGGCCAAAGTCTATGCCATGCACCCGCCAAACCCCCTGTTTATGAATGAAAAGCGGTTTACACACGACTCACAACTGCTGACGTTCGAACATATCCGGAACAAGTGCTTCACTGACGACTTGTGTTCGAACCACAACGCTGTAAATGCTTCACCCACGTGCTACAAATACAAATCTCCAACAGAATCTAAACATCTAACCTAACCTATGCCTATATATGCATAATATGCCTTTATATTATAATATTAATTTTGAGAAAATTCCTGTTTTCAATGGGCAGAATGTTAAAATTTATGAATGCGTCTGTGGGGTCGACCGTTGGATGGATTGGACTTCAGTCGAGGACGGAGTGAACATTTTAGAAAGTCTTGTTTTTTTTTTAAATGAAACCAGAGTTGAATAGCTCGGAGTCGTCGACTCGGCTGTTTATCCATTAATTGCCATCTCTTAGGTATGTGTTGAGTTTTTATTATCCTGGTTGTGTATATAAATTTCTAAGGTTCGAATCCTTCACGAGGATGCTTCCTGTCCCCGACAAAACAAATTATAATTATTATAACTTGGTGGTTACCAAGGGTCACTTGGTATGACCCTTGAAACCCTTGGTTTCAAGGGTCATACCTAGTCTGTTGTCTTGGGCTTAGAATCTTTTTCCAAACTTTTTTCCAAACTTTTTTTCATAGCTTCTTTTGAGTAATCTTATTTCCTGGGCAACTGCAATTAATGTTTTTTGCATGTCTTATAATCTGTGATTGCTGGTGGACTGATATTTCTTCCAAACTTTGAGCTTAATTGTTAAAGCTATTTTCACTGCCTTTATCATCCATCAAGTTCTTTTTCGTTTCCCTTTCACTCTTGGGACACATTTTTCGTACAAGTTCAGTGATGGTCTTTGAGACATTATCCAATGTTGCTTTAGTGTCTTGATTTCTTTTCAACTCCCTGCAGAAGGTATTTTGTACGTTATTCTGATCTTGACTCCCACTCACCACCAACACACAATCTTGGCAGACCTTTATATGCGATGACAAACCCTTACTTTAAGTGAACAAATTATTAAACCCCTTACTTTACCGTGCCGTAACCGTGCGGTGATTCTGGGGGGTCAGGGTTCCCGCGGCCCGGTCCCCGACCACTTCTTCTGATTTATGATCTGGTCAACCAGGCTGTTGGCAACCTAACGTATGAATCACAGCCTGATTGATCAGGTATCCTTTGGAGGTGCTTATCGAGTTCTCTCATGAACACTGTGAGGGGTCGGCCAGTTATGCCCCTTATGTGTAGTGGAAGCGTGTTGAACAGTCTCGGGCCTCTGATGTTGATAGTTCTCTCTTGAACACTGTGAGGGGTCGGCCAGTTATGCCCCTTATGTGTAGTGGAAGCGTGTTGAACAGTCTCGGGCCTCTGATGTTGTTAGCTCTCTGAGTACCTGTTGCACCTCTGCTCTTCAACGGGGGTATTCTGCACATCCTGCCATGCCTTCTGGTCTCATGTGATGTTATTTCTGTGTGAAGGTTTCGGACCAGCCCCTCTATTTTCCAGGTGTAAATTATTATGTATCTCTCCCGTCTGCGCTCCAAAGAATACAGATTTAGGCTTTCGAGTCGGTCCCAATATTTTAGATGGTTTATCGAGTGGATTTTTTTTTTTTTAGATATATACAAGAGTTGTTACATTCTTGTACAGCCACTAGTACGCGTAGCGTTTCGGGCTGGTCCCTGGAATACGATCCCCGCCGCGAAGAATCGTTGTTACAACCAAGTACACATTTTACTGTTGAGTTAAACAGAGGCTACAGTTAAGGATTTGCGCCCAGTAAATCCTCCCCGGCCAGGTTACGAACCATGACATAGCGCTCGCGGAACGCCAGGCGAGTGTCTTACCACTACACCACGGAGACTGTAAACATTGTAGATTCTAACATTGTAGAATCCCCTCCATTTATGTATTTATTTATTTACTTATTTATATATATACAAGAAGGTACAATGAGTGGTGAGAGTACATACATTGTTGATAAAGTGGTGCATTCTTGCAAAGCCACAAACACGCATGCATTTCGGGCTTGACCATGGCTTTGTTTACATTTATTAGACACTTTACGAGCATCGAAACTAACCACTCAAATGTTGTTATAAAGAGCTTTCTAGTACTTCGGTGCTCGTAGACTGTTTAATAAATCTAAACAATGCCGCCAAAGATTGACAATAGATAATAATAATGTTTATTCATGTATTAGTACATACATACAAAATGAGTTAGTGTTAGATTTCTAGATAGAGCTGATATATACTATGCCTAAAACCACTAATGCGCACAGCGTTTCGGGCAAAGTGTAGAGGTTCGTAAGTGCCTGCGTAGCTGCTTGACGAATCCGGCCGTAAAGGAGGAACATTTAGCGCTCAGTAATAAACAAATGTAATGACAGGTAGACATGGTAAACGAGACTGAGTTCACGTAATTACTACATTAGCATAAAGTGTTGATACAAATCAGTTCTACTGATGAAGCTGCATTTCTAGATTAGACAAACTAGGTGAGTTAGTGACCCAAGATACTTTGTGAACTAGTAGCACAAGGTGAGGTACTATAAAGATGAAAATTAGGTATTTCATTGTTCTACTTTTGAATAAGGTGTAGGATGGACAATTTTTTACTTCTTAATGGAGCGAGTTCCATATATTGGGTCCCTTATTTGCATGGAGTGTTTCACAGATTTAATGACTGGTAATATCAGATTTATTTCTGGTGTGATCTATGGGATCTATTACATCCCTCCTATGAAGAGTTTCAAAACAAGATTACAATTTAATAATAGGATTTTGTAAATGTAAGCAGCGCAAGAGAATGTGTGGAGGTTAATTATCAGTTAATTATCAGTAGGCACTAAGCCATTACGACTAGATAGAATTTGGAAAGGGTATGAAGATTAGGATTTAGGGCAAGGTGGAGGAGAGGAAGGTGGCCAACCACCTGGACGGTCGGGGATGGAACACAGACCTGCAGGAAGCGAGACTGTCGCTCTACGGTGCATGTTTAGGGATAAACACGGAGGAGCTGTGCGTTGTTTGAACTTGTTGTTTTAGATACAGCTTCTGGAACCTCTTGGGCCCATAAGTTCCAAGTACCACGGGCTATAGTGAGCCCGTAGTGGACTTATCTGGCACAGGAGCGGGGCTGTAACTGTGTGTCTGAAGACAATGTTGTGATAGCTGATTTTCGCTTGGTGGTGATGGGCTTGATGTAGCTTACAGCGGCTGACCCCCCACGCACAGATTACATTGGGATAGATTATTGGGTCCCGGTAGTCAACCAGTTCTCGACTCGACTCCATTACATCCAGCGGTCGACCCCACAGACGCATTCATAAATTTTACATGCTGTTCATTTAAAACGGAAATGTTCTCAAATATAAATTATTATAATAGTATATTGTGCACATATAGGCATAGGTTAGGTGTTTAGGTTCTGTTGGCGATTATTTGTATTTGTAGTACGTGGGTGAAGCATTTACAGCGTTGTGGTTCGAACAAAATTCACCAGTGAAGCATTTGTTCCGGAAGTGTTCGAACGTCATCAGTTGTGAGTGGTGTGTAAACTGTTTTTCAATCATAAACCAGCCCGTCCTCCAAACAAAGATCCAAAAGTGATTCCATGCACCCACCAAACCCCCCTCTTTATGAATGAAAAGCGGTTTACACACAGATTCAGATTCAGATGTTTATTCAGGTAAGGTATATACATACAAGTGATGTTACATTAATGGATTGATATATAGATAGAGCTAGTACATACAATGCCTAAAGCCACTATTACGCAATGCGTTTCGGGCAAGAAAAACATTAATATCTAGAACTTAATACTAATTGAGCATAAAGAATAAAAGATGTTGAGAACAAATACAAATAAAGATAAAAAAAAGGGGGAACATGACTGAAAAAGCAGCACAAATACAATAGGTTGACAAACAGTGTTGATTACAAAAAAGAAAAAAAAAGAAAATAACAGACATGGGTTGACAATAGAGGAGTGAGGTAGATTACAGGGAATTTATTAGGTAGTGTTTAGTTTTTATCTTAAACTGGTTGAGAGAGGTACAGTCTTTAACATGGTTGGGAAGGTCATTCCACATTCTGGGCCCCTTGATTTGCAGAGCATTTCTAGTTTGATTAAGACGTACTCTAGGAATATCAAAACTGTATTTATTTCTGGTGTGGTGCTCATGGGTTCTGTTACAACCTTCTATGAAGCTTTTAAGATCAGGATTGGCATTATAGTTTAGCGTTTTATATATGTATAATACACATGAGAGAGTGTGCAGTGACTTAATATCTAACATATTAAGAGATTTGAGTAGGGGTACCGAGTGATGTCTGGGGCCAGAGTTGGATATTGTTCTAATAGCGGCTTTGTGTTGGGTAATTAGAGGACGTAAGTGATTTTGGGTAGTAGAACCCCAAGCACAAATACCATAGTTGAGATAAGGATAGATAAGGGAGTAATAGAGAGTCACCAGAGCAGGGCGTGGTACATAATATCTGATCTTAGAAAGAATGCCCACAGTTTTTGAAACTTTTTTTGATATATTTAGAATGTGTCCCTGGAAATTCAGCTTGTTGTCAATGAGAATGCCAAGGAATTTGCCATCTAATTTGTTACAAATTTGGGTATTGTTTATTTTGAGATTTATAAGACTAGAGGATTTATTGCCAAACAGAATATAGAAGGTTTTGTCAATGTTAAGGGTGAGTTTGTTGGCAGTTAGCCAAAGATGGACTTTATTTAGCTCAGTATTTACTGTGGCATTTAGAGCAAGAGGGTCAGGACTGGAGTAAATGAAGGTTGTGTCGTCAGCAAATAGAATTGGTTTGAGGTGTTGGGAGGCATTTGGAAGGTCATTAATGTAGATGAGAAAGAGGAGAGGGCCAAGTATGCTGCCCTGAGGAACACCAATGTTGATGGGTAGGGTGGGAGAAATTGTATTATTCACAGAAACATATTGGAGCCTGTCAGTAAGGTAGGACTCGAGGTATTGTAGGGAGTGCCCTCTGACTCCATAATGATGTAATTTAAGAAGAAGGTTATGGTGGTTGACAGTATCAAAAGCTTTACGCAGGTCCACAAATAACCCAACAGGGAGCTCCTTTTTATCAAGGGCTGTATGAATCGAGTTAAGCATACTAATAAGTGCATCGTTAGTGCTTTTTTTGGGTCTGAAGCCATATTGGCAAGGGCTAAGTATATTGAGTTTGGCTAGATATGAGTAAAGCTGCTTGTATATAAGTTTTTCAAAAATTTTTGACAACACGACTCACAACTGCTGACGTTCGAACATATTTGGAACAAGTGCTTCACTGACGAATTTTGTTCGAACCACAACGCTATAAATGCTTCACCCACGTACTACAAATACAAATAATCGCCAACACAACCTAAACACCTAACCTAACCTATGCCTATATATACACAATATGCTAATATATTATAATATTAATTTATACTTGAGAACATTCCCGTTTTGAATGAACAGCATGTTAAAATTTATGAATGCGTCTGTGGGGTCGACCGCTGGATGTAATGGACTTGAGTAGAGGACGGGTTGCATAAACAGGGGGTTTGGCGGGTGCGTGGAATCACTTTTGGGTCTTTATTTGGAGGACGGGTTCGTTCTCGACGCACAATCGATAATTCAGAGTTCGAATCCCGGGCGGGATAAAAATAGTTGGGCACAACCTAATGCCTCTGTTCACCTAGCTGTAAGTAGGTACTCATGAGTTAGTCAGCTTGTTGTGGGGTTGATAAAGATTAAGCCACCCAAGAGGTGGCACGGGCATGAATAGCCCGTAAGTTGTGGGGTTGCATCCTGGGCGGGGGGGGGGGGGGGGGGGGAGAGAAGACTTCGATAAAAGCTAAACGTGTATTAATACACTATGGCTTCCTGTGCCCCTCATGGGAGCCGGTCGGCCGAGCGGACAGCACGCTGGACTTGTGATCTTGCGGTCCTGGGTTCGATCCCAGGCGCCGGCGAGAAACAATGGGCAGAGTTTCTTTCACCCTATGCCTCTGTTACCTAGCAGTAAAAATAGGTACCTGAGTGTTAGTCGGCTGTCACGGGCTGCTTCCTGGGGGGTGGAGGCCTGGTCGAGGACCGGGCCGCGGGGACACTAAAAGCCTCGAAATCATCTCAAGATAACCTCAAGAAGCCCCAACACGGTGAATTATTAGTGATATAGTGTGAAAAAGAGTAGGGGACATATGATTTTTGAGTGTATCAACAGTTTTAGACTTTTTGGGCAATGTGCTGAATGTGACTACTGAAGTTAAGTCTCATTTTTACTATCAATGTTTTACATTGAGAAAATCCACCTGGGCGTATAGGTGGGCGGGAACCTACGCCCACAGCATTGCCAAGCCACATACTCTTGTATGTAGCATGTAATATGTACGCATATTGCCACATATGCATACAAGCCAAGTATGCGGCTTGGCAATGCCGTGGTCGTGGTTTCTCACCTATCTTTAACCCCTAGTGGATGATGACTGATTGATGAAGATTAAGCCACCCAAAAGGTGGCACGGGCATGAATAGCCCGTAAGTGGTGGCCCTTTTGAGCCATTACCAGTATCAAGAGCTGATACTGGAGATCTATGGAGGTGCGACTGCACCCTGCGTGACGGGAGATGTCTCCCGTGCTCCTAGTGAATTTTCTCACTAGGAGAATGTGATTGGTGTGTGTGGTAATGTTTACATTGTGTGTGTGAAGGTGAACATGGCTCACAGTTCTCTGTGAGGTTGTTGGTTGTCATCTCCATTGCTTGACCTTTGTTAAGCTGGCGGGAACTTTAAAAATATTCGAATTAAGTTAAAATTACTTATAAATGTTAAACAAATCTCCAAGTTATTGGCTACAGCGCCGTGAAAGTTTCATCCCAATATTTTCAGAAATGGATTTTAGACGATTAAAAAAACAAAAAATCTGATAAGGAGAACAGCTCCTATTAACAGGAACTGATGGATAATACAATGATAATGAGATGGGAGCACTTGTCTGCTGCACAAAGAATAGTAGTAAGAAGTGTCCACAAAGTAGATATACAGCTGGTGCCTTTATAGCATTACTGAGTAATACATAACACAAATAATAATAAGTATGTTATTATGCTCTATTTTGTTATATATATATCATGTAAATACATTGCCCAATGTTAATATGTCACTTTCACCAATGTTCAAAAAATTATTTTTTTAGGAGAAATATTTTTATTTGTTTTTGCTCTTTTGTTTATTGTCTGGTTTTGTTGTAACCTCTACATCCTGTAGAGTGCATACTCGTTCTTAACTGTGTGAAGATAGAATGAATTTGGTCAACAAATAAATCAGTCACAACTGGCAGAACTTGGGACTTTGAATTTGTTTTTGGCTGATTTTTTTCTCGGATTTCAAACTCTATTTTCTTTGTTTCCTCTACAAGGACGAGTGGCCGTAAGCTGAAGTAAGTAATTTTTGAAGAAATTGTCCTTGTACAAAAACCTCTAGACTGCTCAGTATTTTAAGTTTCAATGAGATGCACTCTGCCATGCCGGGTTTGTAGTGATGGCCCTCAACCGTTCCTGGTACGTGAGTTGACTTGGCTCTGGAATGATTTTTGTTGCCCGGTGTTGCACTTTCTTCAGAGCAGCTGTATGTCCTTCTGAAGATGATCTCCATGCTTGGATACATTAATCCAAATGAGGGCGCACCAGAGATTTATACAGTTGAATCGCTACTTGTTTTTAAAGTCAAAGGTACGAGTGATTATTCCAAGGGTTTGGTTAGGCTTTTTTGACTGCTGCTCCCACGTGTTCTATAACTTTGAGTGAGTGGTGTGATTTATTAATTTAGCTAAGCAGGTTACTGTGTTTACCATAGCTACAGTTACATAGTTTAATGTATGCATCAACAGTCTTTTATAGCATTCTGGACCAAGAACTGGACCACAACAGTCTCCTAAGCTAAGCAGTGAGCCAGTTACATATAATCTTGATATAATTATGATGCTCTCCACACCAGTGGGTGGGCGGGGACAGTGGAAAGTTTACCGTGAGGTGCTTGGTCACCCTACAGCAGGCAAACTTGGGATACTTGACTTAAGAGTTCTGCTAACACATCATCGTGAATGAAATACACGTTTCTGGAACATTTGTGATCGAATTATCTATACAGTCTTGATTTTTTCGTCGCATTTAATTACATAGTGAGGTGAGGTATGTGAATATTTCTAATTACCGAATCTACATACGCCGATTTTGAATGTAAATAGTGTTACATGCACTATGTATATTGTATTTCCTTCAACGTTATATGCATGCTAGTGCTTGTGTGTGTGTGAAAGATTCACCCAAATTTAAGAATATTAATATTTCTGTAAATAAATAAATAAAAAATTATATTACTATAATATGGTCTGGAGGTATTGCAAATAGCCTACTGAAATGTTGAGCCCAGGAGCTGAAGCTGGACCTAGAGGAAGATAGAGGCAGGGAAGCAAGACCGTATAGAGGGTATTACCAGACCCGCCTTATACAAATACCTGGCGCATGACTCCTCACACGCCCAGTAAGTATGTTGAATATCTCATGTGATGGACCTTATAGCTGCTGCCACACTTTTCTCTTTATTTCGTTTTTACCATGAATGTTCGTCTTGCGGATTAGAGGGGGAAAACATTTACTATAGATGGGTGATCGTAGAGGAGAGAGACTGCCTACCTCATCATGTCGTAGCGGGTGATGATTTTGAACGTATTAAGACAGTACCTTTCATTCATACAGTCCCGCTGTAGTACACATCAGGCCACCACTCTCGTAATTATGGGGTACTTCACCCCACATCTTTCACTCATCAATCCTGCCGCTGTGTTTTTAGTGTTAAGTTTAATAAATTATCCACATTAAATAAACTAAGATGATGTAAATTAGGTGTATTAAATATCGTGTTGGATAAGTATTGAGTGGGTGGGGCGCGGAGCTGTTAGACGAAGACATAGCCAACGACTCGTGCACCCACTCGAACATGGTGGGACAGAGGCAGTCTTGAAAATGGCCGACGTTCGATAGCGGCCAGGTCAGACAGGCAGCTAACTTCTTGTAATTAGTGAATGATATCGTGACTATGGAGTGCTTAATGTGGTGCACAGAGCTAGCCAATGGTAGTTATGTTAAGTGTGACCGCACCGTGCTGGCTTAAGGTGTGAATATGACGATGAAAATAGCTGTGGAGTTTGTGTGAAGGCGGTGGGTAGCCAGTCGCTGCCTCTCAGTCGGTGAAGGTTTGAAGTAATATTACGGTCCGTCGCCTGAATTTCCTCCAAGATGTGGAATATGATGTGTGATGTGATGCCTACCATAGCTGAGGACAGCATCTCCCAGAGGGGATCGCAGTTTAGCGGAGATGACGCTAATTTTGAACAGCTTATGGTGTCGATGCTGGACGAGAGGGACAAGCTCCTCGACACCATTCGCGAGACCCAGGAGAGGCTGAGCGAGCTGGAGACCAAGTACCAGGAGCTGGAGAAGGAGCGAGACAGCCTGCAGCGGCAGCTAGACGCCAATCTGCCCCAGGTAAGGCCCCCGGGGGGGAGGGTTGAGGGTAGACGTTAGAGGAGCCGCCGCCACTAACCTCTCCACTCTCATCCATTTTCTCTGATGCCAACTTAGGGCGCGGACCCGGACCATGTTCCTGCCTGTGTTTTCTCGCATTCCTCCCTTCCTACGCCCTCTCTGGCCCCTCACGCACGCCCTCTGCACGCTAGAGGCAACAGTCTAAGCGATCAGGGGGCGGTAATGTGGTAATAGGGTGTGTGTGTGGGAGTAGGTTGGGCGGTGGAGGGCGGTGGGCTGATATATTGATGAAAAACGGACGGCACGCAGACGCGGCTCTCCTCCCATTTTAACGTATAGTTTTCGAGGGATTGGTTTGAGGGCGGGGTATGGGAGAGCCGGGGAGAGGGCGAGAGGGGTGAGGGGAGTTGTGGGAGTGTCGGGTGTTGGGGCGGGGAGCTGCGGCAGATGAGAGGGAGATGACAGGGCGCCTGGCACCAGTCTCGCCATGACACCATTGACGGTCACGGCGAGAGTGCAGGAGAAGCGTAAACACCGTGGGGGCCCCTGTCACTCTCTCGACCCGGTGCCTGCTGCTTCACTCTGTGGCCCTCCTCACTCGCCCTCCACTCTGTGGCCCTCCTCACTCGCCCTCCACTCTGTGGCCCTCCTCACTCGCCCTCCACTCTGTGGCCCTCCTCACTCGCCCTCCACTCTGTGGCCCTCCTCACTCGCCCTCCACTCTGTGGCCCTCCTCACTCGCCCTCCACTCTGTGGCCCTCCTCACTCGCCCTCCACTCTGTGGCCCTCCTCACTCGCCCTCCACTCTGTGGCCCTCCTCACTCGCCCTCCACTCTGTGGCCCTCCTCACTCGCCCTCCACTCTGTGGCCCTCCTCACTCGCCCTCCACTCTGTGGCCCTCCTCACTCGCCCTCCACTCTGTGGCCCTCCTCACTCGCCCTCCACTCTGTGGCCCTCCTCACTCGCCCTCCACTCTGTGGCCCTCCTCACTCGCCCTCCACTCTGTGGCCCTCCTCACTCGCCCTCCACTCTGTGGCCCTCCTCACTCGCCCTCCACTCTGTGGCCCTCCTCACTCGCCCTCCACTCTGTGGCCCTCCTCACTCGCCCTCCACTCTGTGGCCCTCCTCACTCGCCCTCCACTCTGTGGCCCTCCTCACTCGCCCTCCACTCTGTGGCCCTCCTCACTCGCCCTCCACTCTGTGGCCCTCCTCACTCGCCCTCCACTCTGTGGCCCTCCTCACTCGCCCTCCACTCTGTGGCCCTCCTCACTCGCTCTCCACTCTGTGGCCCTCCACTCTGTGGCCCTCCTCACTCGCCCTCCACTCTGTGCCCCTCCTTCACTCACCCTTGGCCCCCCCTCCTTCACACTCGCCCTTGGCCCCCCCTCCTTCACACTCGCCCTTGGCCCCCCCCCCTCCTTCACACTCGCCCTTGGCCCCCCCCCCCTCCTTCACACTCGCCCTTGGCCCCCCCTCCTTCACACTCGCCCTTGGCCCCCCCCCCTCCTTCACACACGCCCTTGGCCCCCCCCTCCTTCACACACGCCCTTGGCCCCCCCCTCCTTCACACACGCCCTTGGCGCCCCCCTCCTTCACACACGCCCTTGGCCCTCCCCCCCCCCCTCCTTCACACGCGCCCTTGGCCCTCCCCCCCTCCTTCACACGCGCCCTTGGCCCTCCCCCCCTCCTTCACACGCGCCCTTGGCCCCCCCCCTCCTTCACACGCGCCCTTGGCCCCCCCCTCCTTCACACGCGCCCTTGGCCCCCCCTCCTTCACACGCGCCCTTGGCCCCCCCTCCTTCACACGCGCCCTTGGCCCCCCCCCCTCCTTCACACTCGCCCTTGGCCCCCCCTCCTCCTTTACACTCGCCCTTGGCCCCCCTCCTCCTTTACACTCGCCCTTGGCCCCCCCTCCTCCTTTACACTCGCCCTTGGCCCCCCCTCCTCCTTTACACTCGCCCTTGGCCCCCCCTCCTCCTTTACACTCGCCCTTGGCCCCCCCTCCTCCTTTACACTCGCCCTTGGCCCCCCTCCTCCTTTACACTCGCCCTTGGCCCCCCCTCCTCCTTTACACTCGCCCTTGGCCCCCCCTCCTCCTTTACACTCGCCCTTGGCCCCCCCTCCTCCTTTACACTCGCCCTTGGCCCCCCCTCCTCCTTTACACTCGCCCTTGGCCCCCCCTCCTCCTTTACACTCGCCCTTGGCCCCCCCTCCTCCTTTACACTCGCCCTTGGCCCCCCCCTCCTCCTTTACACTCGCCCTTGGCCCCCCCTCCTCCTTTACACTCGCCCTTGGCCCCCCCTCCTCCTTCACACTCGCCCTTGGCCCCCCCTCCTCCTTCACACTCGCCCTTGGCCCCCCCCTCCTTCACACTCGCCCTTGGCCCCCCCCTCCTTCACACACGCTCTTGGCCCCCCCTCCTTTACTCGCCCTTGGCCCCCCCCTCCTTCACTCGCCCTTGGCCCTCCCCCCTCCTTCACTCGCCCTTGGTCCCCCCCCCCTCCTTCACTTGCCCTTGGCCCCCCCCCTCCTCCACACACCGCGTGGAACACTGCGAGGGGTTGGCCAGTTATGCCCCTTATGTGTAGTGGAAGCATGTTGAACAGTCTCGGGCCTCTGATGTTGATAGTTCTCTCTGAGTACCTGTTGCACCTCTGCTCTTCAACGGGGGTATTCTGCACATCCTGCCATGCCTCCTGGTCTCATGTGGTGTTATTTCTGTGTGCAGGTTTGGGACCAGCGCCTCTACTATTTTCCATGTGTAGATTATTATATATATCTCCCGCATGCGCTCAATAGAATACAGATTTAGGCATTTAATCGGTCCCTGGTTGATACCTGGTTGATGGGGTTCTGGGAGTTCTTCTACTCCCCAAGCCCGGCCCGAGGCCAGGCTCAACTTGTGAGAGTTTGGTCCACCAGGCTGTTGCTTGGAGCGGCCCGCAGGCCCACATACCCACCACAGCCTGGTTGGTCCGGCAATAATTAAGATTACTCCTGTAGAGTGGATTCTAGCGGTAAAGGATCTTTGCACGCTCTCCAGGTCAGAAATTCCTCCGGCTCTGAATGGGGCTGTTAGAGTGCAGCAATATTCCACCTTAGAGACACACTAGGGCCTTGAAAAGTATCATTGGTATGGCATCGCCTGTTAGGAAGGTCCACACCATGCCCTGTCTCCCTCCCTCTCTCCCACACCATGCCCTCTCCCCCCCCCACTCTCCACGCCATGCCCCCCCATCGCCCCCCACTCTCCACGCCATGCCCCCCCATCGCCCCCCACTCTCCACGCCATGCCCTCTCCCCCCCCACTCTCCACGCCATGGCCCCCCCCCCATCGCCCCCCACTCTCCGCGCCATGCCCTCTCTCTCCCCCCCCCCACTCTCCACGCCATGCCCCCCCCCCCCATCGCCCCCCACTCTCCACGCCATGCCCCCCATCGCCCCCCACTCTCCACGCCATGCCCTCTCCCCTCCCACTCTCCACGCCATGGCCCCCCCATCGCCCCCCACTCTCCGCGCCATGCCCCCCTCGCCCCCCACTCCACGCCATGCCCCCTCGCCCCCCACTCTCCACGCCATGCCCCCCCTCGCCCCCCACTCTCCACGCCATGCCCCCCCCTCGCCCCCCACTTTCCACGCCATGCCCCCCCTCGCCCCCCACTCTCCACGCCATGCCCCCCCTCGCCCCCCACTCTCCACGCCATGCCCCCCCTCGCCCCCCACTCTCCACGCCATGCCCCCCCTCGCCCCCCACTCTCCACGCCATGCCCCCCCTCGCCCCCCACTCTCCACGCCATGCCCCCCCTCGCCCCCCCACTCTCCACGCCATGCCCCCCTCGCCCCTCACTCTCCACGCCATGCCCCCCCTCGCCCCTCACTCTCCACGCCATGCCCCCCTCGCCCCCCACTCTCCACGCCATGCCCCCCTCGCCCCCACTCCACGCCATGCCCCCCTTGCCCCCCACTCTCCACGCCATGCCCCCCCCTTGCCCCCCACTCTCCACGCCATGCCCCCCCTCGCCCCCCACTCTCCACGCCATGCCCCCCCTCGCCCCCACTCTCCACGCCATGCCCCCCCCTCGCCCCCCACTCTCCACGCCATGCCCCCCCCCTCGCGCCCCACTCTCCACGCCATGCCCCCTCCTCGCCCCCACTCTCCACGCCATGCCCTCTCCCCCACTCTCCACGCCATGGCCCCCCCATCGCCCCCACTCTCCACGCCATGCCCCCCCCATCGCCCCCACTCTCCACGCCATGCCCCCCCCCTCGCCCCCCACTCTCCACGCCATGCCCCCCTCACCCCCCACTCTCCACGCCATGCCCCCCATCGCCCCCACTCTCCACGGCGTGCCCCCCCTCGCCCCCCACTCTCCACGCCATGCCCCCCCTCGCCCCCCACTCTCCACGCCATGCCCCCCCTCGCCCCCCACTCTCCACGCCATGCCCCCCCTCACCCCCCACTCTCCACGCCATGCCCCCCATCGCCCCCACTCTCCACGCCATGCCCCCCCTCGCCCCCCACTCCACGCCATGCCCCCCATCGCCCCCACTCTCCACGCCATGCCCCCCCTCGCCCCCCACTCTCCACGCCATGCCCCCCATCGCCCCCACTCTCCACGCCATGCCCCCCCTCGCCCCCCACTCTCCACGCCATGCCCCCCCCTCGCCCCCCACTCTCCACGCCATGCCCCCCCTCACCCCCCACTCTCCACGCCATGCCCCCCATCGCCCCCCACTCTCCACGCCATGCCCCCCCTCGCCCCACACTCTCCACGCCATGCCCCCCCCCCTCGCCCCCCACTCTCCACGCCATACCCCCCCCTCGCCCCCCACTCTCCACGCCATGCCCCCCCTCGCCCCCCACTCTCCACGCCATGCCCCCCCTCGCCCCCCACTCTCCACGCCATGCCCCCCTCACCCCCCACTCTCCACGCCATGCCCCCCCATCGCCTCCCACTCTCCACGCCATGCCCCCCCCTCGCCCCCCACTCTCCACGCCATGCCCCCCCACGCCCCCCACTCTCCACGCCATGCCCCCCCCACGCCCCCCACTCTTCACACCATGCCCCCCTCGCCCCCCACTCCACGCCATGCCCCCCCCTCGCCCCCCACTCTCCACGCCATGCCTCCCCCCTCGCCCCCCACTCTCCACGCCATGCCCCCCCCCCTCGCGCCCCACTCTCCACGCCATGCCCTCTCCTCGCCCCCCCCCACTCTCCACGCCATGCCCTGCTTGATACCTGATGGGGTTCTGGGAGTTGTTCTACTCCCCAAGCCCGGCCCGAGGCCAGGCTCGACTTGTGAGAGTTTGGTCCACCAGGCTGTTGCTTGGAGCGGCCCGCAAGCCAATATACCCACCACAGCCCGGTTGGTCCGGAACTTCTCTTAGAAAACAGTCTAGTTTTCTCTTGAAGATGTCCACGGTTGTTCCGGCAATATTTCTTATAGTCGCTGGGAGGACGTTGAACAACCGCGGACCTCTGATGTTTATACAGTGTTCTCTGATTGTGCCTATGACACCTCTGCTCTTCACTGGTTCAATTTTGCATTTTCTTCCATATCGTTCACTCCAGTATGTTATTTTACTGTGTAGATTAGGGATCTGGCCCTCCAGTATTTTCCATGTGTGTATTATTTGGCATCTCTCTCGACTCCTTTCTAGAGAGTACATTTGGAGAGCTTTGAGACGATCCCAACAATTTAGGCCCCCTCTTCCCCTCATCTTTCGACAAGCCGCCGATTCTGCATTAGATGCCTTCCCCGATTTACGACCTGGTACTTGATATCCTCATTTACCATCCAACAAGCACCTGATATTTCACTCGTCAAGCAATCCTCACTAACTCATACTGGACCAGACACCTGATTCTCGATTTGATTCCCATCACTTGCCTGAAAGGCCAGTATGAGGCCTTATAGGTGAGCGGCTACCTTAGAAAAGGCCACCTATAAGGCTAGTATGTTTAGCACCCCATTAAAGACCATAAAAGTTAAAGATCCGGACAGCTTTTTTATGAACAATATCCAAACCCTTGACAGTATAACTGACATTAACACAAACTCTGAAAGAGAAATTAACAACATGCCCATGCACTGGGCCTGACTCGTGGGATTCAATATTCATAAAGACATGTAAAGTACCAGTAGCGCGAGCGCTCAGTGTACTATGGAGAAAAAGCCTGGATACAGGGGAGATACCAGCAGCACTTAAATTATACTCAAGGTTGTAACAGTTATCTTGAGGTTATCTTGAGATGATTTCGGGGCTTTTAGTGTCCCCGCGGCCCGATCCTCGACCAGGCTCCATCCACAGGAAGCAGCCCGTGACAGCTGACTAACACCCAGGTACCTAATTTACTGCTAGGTAACAGGGGCATAGGGTGAAAGAAACTCTGCCCATTGTTTCTCGCCGGCGCCTGGGATCGAACCCAGGACCACAGGATCACAAGTCCAGCGTGCTGTCCGCTCGGCCGACCGGCTCCCTCTCCATTAGATGTGTGTCACTATTGTCACTTTTCCTTGGCGGGATTCTCACACTGGTCACACTAAGTCCGTGTCTGCCCACGGAAATAGGTCTTTCCTAAAACTAAACTTATCCAATTTATACCCATTGTTTTGTGTTCTGTCTTGTGTTGATACTTTTAATACCCTATTAATATCCCCCCTAGGGGCAGAAGACATGGTAAAAGTGCAAAATAGTTCCCATAAAAAGTAGAGGTGAACAAAGTACACATTCTGTAAACATTAGAGGCCCTAAGATCTTTCAACACCTTTTAAATGTGAGATGTAACCAATTGATCTCCTTCGGTATTTAAGTGGGAATTAACACCTCTGAAGGGTAGGTGATCAACGAGGCTGTGGTGACCACGCCAGACTGTGTACAATGGCGTGCAAGAGGCCGTCAACCAGTAGGGCAGGTCAGGGAACATGGTAACGCAGTGCAAGGTAAGATAGCCAGAGCTTCCTTAACAACTAAGAACATAAGAACAAGGTTAATTACAGAAGGCCTATTGGCCCATACCAGGCAGCTTCTATTTATAACCACCCAATCCCACTTGTGTGTCCAACTCACGCTTGAAACAATCAAGAGTCCCCCCCCCACCTCCACCATGCCATGTGGCAACTGGTTCCACAAATCAAGAACCCTGTTACCGAACCAGTATTTACCCAGGTCTTTCCTAAAACTAAACTTATCCAATTTATACCCATTGTTTTGTGTTCTGTCTTGTGTTGATACTTTTAATACCCTATTAATATCCCCCTTTGTTATGTCCATTCATCCACTTGTAAACCTCTATCATGTCACCCCTAACTCTTCGCATTTCCAGTGAATGCAATTTAAGCTTGGTTAATCTTTTTTCATATGACAGGTTTTTAATTTGGGGAATTAACTTTGTCATCCTTCGCTGGACACGTTCAAGTGAATTTATATCCATTCTATAATACGGCGACCAAAACTGAACTGCATAATCCAAATGGGGCCTAACCAGAGCAAGATATAGCTTAAGAACAACACCAGGTGTCTTGTTACTAACGCTTCGATTAATAAATCCCATTGTTCTATTTGCCTTATTACGAACGTTTATGTATTTAATTTTTGGTTTTAAATTCTTATTAATCATAACTCCCAGATCCCTTTCGCAATCAGACTTCGCAATCTCAACACCATCTAGCTCGTATCTTGTAACTCTATCATCACTACCCAGCCTCAAAACCTTACATTTGTCAGCATTAAACTACATCTGCCAATCTTTTGACCATTTCAAAACCCTAGATCGCCTTGAAGTGATAGTCTCTTTCCGTGTTAATCTCCCTCCCGATTTTTGTATCATGGGCAAAATCTAGCATCACCCCAGGTCACGGGTTGTGTTCATCTTTTGGTGAATACACAGGGTTACCGGTTCGGTAACAGGGTTGTTGATTTGTGGAACAAATTACCGCGTAACGTGCTGGAGGTGGGGTCCCTCGATTGTTTCAAGCGCGGGTTGGACATGTATATGAGTGGGATTGGGGGGTTATAGATAGGAGCTGCCTCGTATGGGCCAATAGGCCTTTTGCAGTTGCCTTTGTTCTTATGTTCTTATGGTGTATGGTTTGGTCATCACCACCCATCACTTTCTATGGCTTGTTCCTTGGGAGCCACTCAACGTTCACATCTGATATTAATATGCAAAGTAGCATGCGTAACGGCATGCATTGGTGCGTTTGCAATTGCTTTAGAGATACGTGGTATACCAGGTGTGGGCTGTGAGAGTTCTTATACTCTGCAAGCCCGACCTGGGGCCAGGCTTGTCTTGTGATACCTTGGTCTGAAAGGGTGCTCCTTGGAGTGGCTCTCAGACCCAAACATCAGAGGTCCGCGGCTGTTCAACGTCCTCCCAGCGAGCATCAGAAATATTGCAGGAACAACCGTGGACATCTTAAAGAGAAAACTAGATTGTTTTCTAGAAGACGTTCCGGACCAGCCGGGCTTTGTGGGTATGTGGGCCTGCGGGCCGCTCCAAACAGCCTGATGGACCAAACTCTCACAAGCCAAGCCTGGCCTCGGGCCGGGCTTGGGGAGTAGAACTCCCAGAACCCCATCAACCAGGTATCACATATCCACTACAACATGATTAGGAACTTCCTGCAGGAATTTGTCTAATAGTTTCTTGAAGACGTCCCGTTTTGTTCCGGCAATATTTCTTATGTTTGGTGAGAGGATATTGAATAGCCGTGGACCTCTGATGTTCCTGGTTGATACCTGGTTGATGGGGTTCTCAGAGTTATTCTACTTCCCAAGCCATGGTGTTCTCTGATTGTACCTCTACTCTTTAACAAAGGAATGGTGCCCAACCACTTAGGTTGGACGGTAGAGCGACTGTCTCGCTTCATGCTGGTCGGCGTTCAATCCCCGACTGTCTTAAGTGGTTGGGCACCATTCCTTACCCCCGTCTCATCCCAAATCCTTATCCTGATCCTTCCAAGTGCTATATAGTCGTAATGGCTTGGGGTTTTCCCCTGATAATTCCCTCCCTCTTTACCAAGTATACTCTGCATTTCCTGCCATATCTTTCGCTCTGTACTGTGCTGTAATTTTGCTGTACACTATAGAGGTCGTTCAATATCACCCCCATGTATATATTACGTGATACCTCTCTCGTCTTCTTTCTAGAGAGCATATCTTGAGAGCTTTGAGATGATTGTATTGATTGTTGCCGCCGGAGGCGGCTAGTTTATTGTGCACCCCATACTCGTCCTGTGAGCAGTAGCGGAAAAAAAAGATTGCTGAGAGCCAAGAGGTGTTTATCAACCCTCAACGGGAAAATTTTACATTTACAATTTCATGTAATTTGCACACCTTATAATGATAGACCTGCCACCAATAATACTGTGTGTTTACCCTTGTTTACCTTTGTTTATTGTGCTTTAACTACAGTTAAAGGACAGAATATCCATCTGGGGGAAACAACTTAACCTACAGTTGCTGGTTTTCAGACACTTGAGCCGATGAAATATTGGTTTTCTTTGCCAAAGTTATGGTATGAATGAAAAGACATGATGGTGAAAACCCACTTATATATATATATATATATATATATATATATATATATATATATATATATATATATATATATATATATATATATATATATATATATATATATATATATATATATATAATATATATATATTATATTAACTAAAACCTTACACTCCACAAAGGAGGTAGTAAAGCAAATGCAAACAAATCATAGACCGATAACACTAACATCACACAACAATTTTAAAATAGGTCTAAGAAGTTAGATCACAAAACACATTGAGTCACAAAGTCTTAATAACCCTGCCCAACAGGTTTAGAGCAGGACGCTCCTGCCTCTGACAACTGCTAGACCACTATGCCATAGTCTTAGATGCCATGGAAGACATCTAAAATGCTGATGTAGTATAAACAGATTTGTACAAAAGCTTCCGGCAAGCTTTCCTTCCTATGGTGTTAGTGGGCTCAAAATGAATTATTACTGGCAATGTGGGAAGATCTTTAATTTCCCATCGAAGAGAAGCCAGTGTGTAATAGTCAACAAAGTAAGTCATATTATCCGTCTTTAAAAGCACAATGCCCCAGGGGCCAGATTCACGAAGCACTTACGCAAGTACTTACGAACGTGTACATCTCTCTTCAATCTTTGACGGCTTTGGTTACATTTATTAAACAGTTTACAACCATGAAAACTTCCCAATCAACTGTTGTTATTGTTATAAACAGCCTCCTGGTGCTTCGGAGCTCATTATGTTTAATAATTGTAAACGAAGCCGCCAAAGAGTGAGAAAAGATGTACAGGTTTCGTAAGTGCTTGCGTAACTGCTTCGTGAATCTGGCCCCTGGGTACTATGCTTACTCCAGTACTTTTCCTCATCTTCAATCGGCCATAAACAAGGACACACACACTATAGTACATAAAGGGCACGGCAAACCTCCAAACTGATGTTAACCAGGTCGTCCAATGGGCCACATAAAATATACATGTTTAATGAAGAAAAGTTTCAGCTCCTGCATTATGGAAAACAAACGAAAATATCAAAGCGGGACCCATATTAAACGCGAATAAATCACGTTATAGACAGAAAACGCATTATAAAAGATTTGGGAAGAATCATGTTGGAATGCCTTACTTTTAAAAACACAATACAGTAACTGTGACAAAGTTACAAACAGGTTGCATAACAAGAACATTTCAACAACATATGCCATGCCAATGACAATTTTCAACCCACTAATACCCCCCCCCCATTCAAAACTGGAGAAACTGCTGATCTGGAGAACGTGCAAAGATCTTTTACAACTAGAATCCATTCAATGAAGAATCATAATTATTGGGACTGCTCAAAAATGTCTGTATTCTCTCGAGGCCAGACGGGAGATGCATAATAATTTAACACACGGAAAAATATTAGAAATTTGTTTCAAATCTGCGAGACTAATAACACCACATGAGACCAGGAGGCATGACAGGATGGGCAGAATATCTAGTTACCTAGCAGTAAAATAGGAACCTGGGCGTTAGTCAGCTGTCACGGGCTGCTTCCTGGGGGTGGAGGCCTGGTCGAGGACCGGGCCGCGGGGACACTAAAAAGCCCCGAAATCAGCTCAAGATAACCTCCCTGTTAAAAACCAGAAGTGCAGTAGGCACGCTGAGGGAGAGAACTCTATCTAAGGGCCAAAGACTTTGTCAATACTCTCCCTCTATACCCGAGGGGGCGTAACTGGCCGACCTGTCACGGTGTTCAGGAAAGTTCTTTATAAACGCCTCCAAAGGATACCTGGCTGTGAACAGTCGCGTCCAACAGTCTGGTTGACCAGACCGCCAACCTGGAGACCTGGTCAGAGACCGGGACCACGGGGACATTGATTCCCGGGATCAAAACAATATAGATATAAGATAGTCTTGTAAGTTTCAGTGCACTCAGTGTTTGGACGCAAAGCGGCGGCTCCCCCCCCCCCCCCGCCCCCCCCCGCCCCCCCCCCCCCACACACACACACGTAAAAACAAAAAAGTAGTTAGTAAAATCAGTTGATTGACAGTTGAGAGGCGGGCCGAAAGAGCAAAGATCAACTAGGTGAATACACACACATAGCATTATAATCCTGTAGAACTCAACCATACCCGGAGCATACCTGGATAGGGTTTCGTGAGTTGTTCTACTCCCAGAGCCCGGCCTGAGGCCAGGCTCCACTATACACCATCCCCCCCCCCCCCCCCACCTCTCACCGCTCCTATAACATGGCAGCGCCAAAACAAGGCACTCGTTCGCCAGAATGAACCCGGCAACATTTCAACGTGATTCACAAAGGTGATCATATTTTTCATCTTAATTAAGTATGTTGCGTGTTTTGTATTAGCCGACCAGGATACGTGGGCATGCGGGCCGCTCCAAGGAACAGCCTGATGGACCAAGCTCTCACAAGTAAAGCCTGGACTCGGGCCGGTCTTGGAGTAGAACTCCCAGAACCCCATGAAGCAGGTATTAACCAGGTGTTTATTGTATTAACATTTAGCTATACAACGAGGAGGCCTGGTCGACGACCGGGCCGCGGGGTCGCTGAGCCCCGAAATCACCAAGGTAACCTCAAGGTAAGGTAGTAATCCAGATGTCTAAGGTCTGGGTACTCGGTTATAACGACAAAATATCATACCTAACCATAATTTATGTATCAAATTATAAAATATATTTGGCACTGTAAGGGCCAGGGTTATGGTGAGATTTGTGTTCAATGGGCGACGCTGCGGCACGTAGCTAGGCCTATGTTAATCCCCGCTTTGCATAATAATGCTGTATGATGCATATATGCAGTGAATAAGGTACCTGGGAGTTACGCTACCGTTGTGGCTTGCATCCTGTGGAAGGCCAGTCGTTGATAAAATCTTTAATTGGACCACAGAAAAAAACATGTTTATGGGGGTAGAAATAGCCTAAGCTACTCTATCCCTTTGAGATGTATTTCTTTCTTATCTCAATAAACATACTTGAACTTGCCAGCCGTTGGCCTTGGTGGGACCTTGATAACCCAAACAGGCCACCATCCCCGCCCCACTCATCCCATCCCAAATCCTTATCCTGACCCCTTCCAAATGGTATATAGTCGTAATGGCTTGGCGCTTTCCCCCTGATTATTCCCTTGCCTTCACGTCCCCATCAGAAGGAAACCATTAGCCTGGGGAGCACATCATGTCATCTTACGTGTGTGGCCTTAACATACGATGAGAGCAGGGGAGACATCTCCCGTCACGCAGGGTGCAGTCGCTCCTCCACAGATCTCCAGTATCATCTATTGATACTGGTAATGGCTGAAAAGGGCCACCACATTCATGCCACCTTTTGGGTGGCTTAATCTTTGTTCAATCGGTGAGAGCATGCAGGTTCTTCCCCGGCTGCGAGAGCCCATCATCACTACTCGACGCACACACTACCTTACATCATCAGCTGATATCTGAACCATTCACCCTTACTGCTGCTGCTGTTTCCTACCGTCCACAAACACTTATAGTCTATAAGACTCCCCTTTGTTAGCATTATAATGTATCTAGTTATCGTTTGAGAGAGCTGCCCTACAGCTTGATGCCTGCTTGATGGGGTTCTGGGAGTTCTTCTACTCCCCAAGCCCGGCCCGAGGCCAGGCTTGACTTGTGAGAGTTTGGTCCACTAGGCTGTTGCTTGGAGCGGCCCGCAGGCCCACATACCCACCACAGCCCGGCTGATTCGGAACTTCTCTTAGAAAACAGTACAGTTTTCTCTTGAAGATGTCAACGGTTGCCTTTTGTAACTCATTTAGTATGTTGTGACTATCTCTGGGCTTCCTTCCCCCATGGCTATCGTGGGATAGAAATAGCCTAAGCTACTCTATCCCTTTGAGATGTATTTCTTTCTTGTCTCAATAAACATACTTGAACATGGCTATCGGTCTCGATCAAAGTTACTCCATTTGTCTTTACAGCGGCTTGTTATAAATGCACCAAAATCCCTTGAATTATCTTCATGCCAGAGGATCTCTATATTATTGGTGTTCAATCTGCTTAGTTGTAATGTGTCCAGGAAGACTCTAGTCTCTCGTGGTCATACACGAGTGATGGGATGAAGTGTTCAGGTGACCTCATACTGCTCACTAATCCACCTAACCTCTCGGGGCCCATCCTGATTTACACACACAAATCACACTAACGTGATGCATCCAATGAACAAATCCACAAGGGCCGTGACGAGGATTCGAACCTGCGTCTGGGAGCATCCCAGACACTGCCTTAATCGACTGACATGACAGAAGGGAGAACCTGCTTTCTGTCATGTCTTATCTTACAACTTGTGGATTACTGCTACCGTTACCTTGCTGTTATCTTGCCATGATTTTGGGGCTCAACGTCCTCGCGGCCCGGTCCTCGACCAGGCCTCCTGGTTGCTGGGCTGATCAACGTGGCTGTTGGACGCGGCTGCTCGCAGCCTGACGTATGAGTCACAGCCTGGTTGATCAGGTATCTTTTGAAGGTGCTTATCGAGTTTTCTCTTGAACACTGTGAGGGGTCGGCCAGTTATGTCCCTTATGTGTCGTGGAAGCGTGTTGAACAGTCTCGGACCTCTGATGTTGATGGTTCTCTCTTGAACACTGTGAGGGGTCGGCCAGTTATGCCCCTTATGTGTAGTGGAAGCGTGTTGAACAGTCTCGGGCCTCTGATGTTGATAGTTCTCTCAGAGTACCTGTTGCACCTCTGCTCTTGAACGGGGGTATTCTGCACATCCTGCCATGCCTCCTGGTCTCGTGTAATGTTACTGTGCATCACTCCCTGGCTTTAAAACTCCTTCACAACCTGCAGTTCCTCTCCATTCAAGTTTGTGTTACACAGTTATCTCTTAAACACGTTGTTTTTGCTCGCATCTTCTTTCACCGTCGTTCTTAAATCCGCAGACATTTGTTCACACACTACCCAGTTAATTATTCAACTCCGCCAGCAGGACAGCATGAACACAAGGTATAACAAATGGCGTATGTTCGGTAATATGTTTATTGTTTGTGGTGTGTGTGTGTGTGTGTGTGTGTGTGTGTATTAACACGATGTACTGAACGGGGTGAAAATAGCTTGACCTACCTCATCCCTTTGTGTGTGTATTTTACCTCAATAAACTTATTTCAATTTCAATGGCTCAGCTTGGGCTCCCTTCCACTGGTTTGTATGGTACAGTCACCCCCGCCTGGCTCTAGTCTTACGCAGTCTTTAAGGACACACATTTATATTCCGGGAGATACTCCCGCACCACTATTAACATTCAGGCAAGTACTGATTCCAACATAAAAGCTTTCCACAGCACGCAATAGTGTTTCTCTCCCACACCATAGTGGCATAGAATCTCCTAAACCTTGCCTCTCTTCAGTGTATCCTAGACTTTCTCAATGATGCATTTACATGTGTGTAGCCGGCATCCTGGCGTGCACCGTCCCAACTGATCTGGCGTAAGCGTATTCCTCTGAAGTTCGTGCATGTGTACAAGCTATATGTGCAAGGGCAGTTCATGTAATTGCCCTGTGCAAGGACAGTTTATGTAATAGATTATTGTAATGTAAGGTTTTCAGGGCCAGTTAACCCCCCCCTCATAAGAACTACAAGTAGCAGTAGCGAGGCTGGCATGTCTGTTGCACAGAAAGATTGGGTTCACTTGTAAGCCTACTGTAAAAAGGGCCCAAGATTGTTCAACGTTCTCCCTCTACACATAAGGGGCATAACTGGCAGGCCTCTCCCGGTGTTCAAGAGAACTTGATAAACACCTCCAAAGGATACCTGATCAACCAGGCTGTGACTCATATGTCAGGCTGCTAGCAGCCGCGCCCAACAGCCTGGTGGACCAGTCCAGCAACCAGGAGGCCTGATCAGAGACTGGGCCGCGGGGGACGTTGATCCTCGGAATCGCCGCACGGCAACCGCAAGATTTGTATATATAAATCATGTTTGAAAATTTGAGTACAATAATCCACTAATGGGTCTTGCCTGTCGAATTGCCTTGTTGTTCGACACTTCATAATTGTTCCGGACCAACCAGGCTGTGGTGGGTATGTGGGCCGCTCCAAGCAACAGCCTGGTGGACCAAACTCTCGCAAGTCAAGCCTGGCCTCGGACCGGGCTTGGAGTAGAACAACCAGAACCCCATCAAGCAAACAACCAGGGGCCAGATTCACGAAGCAGTTACGCAAGTACTTACGAACCTGTACATCTTTTCTCAATCTTTGGCGGCTTTGTTTACAATTATTAAACAGTTAATGAGCTCCGAAGCACCGGGAGGCTGTTTATAACAATAACAACAGCTGATTGGGAAGTTTTCATGCTTGTAAACTGTTTAATAAATGTAGCCAAAGCCGTCAAAATTTGAGGAAAGATGTGGACGTTCGTAAGTGCTTGCTTAACTGCTTCGTGAATCTGGCCCCAGGCTCCCGCGCGTCTAACCCGAGGCAGCAGCATCATCATCATCATCATCATCTGCTTGTCCTCACCCGCTCGCCTCGCATTTGACAATGACCTGGATTCGAACCCTATGTTGGCTGTGACCATTGGGCACTGTTCCAGTCCATCCTCATAAACAGTGGGCAAATATTCTTGACTTAAACCTGAATATTTTATTGAACAGCTTTTCACACACTTTCCAGTGCTCGAATCTACAAAAATAATTGCTAATAGAACCTAGAAGCCTAATTCGGGCAAATATGGATTTTGAACGAGTATATTCTATAAACTGTTGGATGATGCGTGTCAGCAGTCATTGGTGACCTGGATGTAAATCTGTTCACCGATCGTGTTCTGGGTGAAGCATGGCACTCAGTAACTCGTCCGGTTCCAGTCCTTGGCCTCGGCTATGACCTACCTTGGCACAGAACAAATGGTCGTCACGTTTATCACTTTACTTGCTTCTACTGGTTAGTATTGTTTCACGTAGCTACTTATGGCAACATCACTCATAACAGAAGACGCATGACAACATCACTCAATAACTAACATCAATACTCGTAATACTTCTAAACAAAAGTGATCAACCGAGAGGAGTTATTAAATACATTAACTTTGAATAATAATAATAATAATAATAATATAATAATAATAAGATTGGGAAATATAAACATGGAACTTACAAACATTCAATGAGGAAGTGTTCTATGTAATACAAATCTTTCGCAAGGAATAGAACTGACTTTCCGAAGCATACATAGTCTGAAACGTGTTCCTTTGCGGAAAGCCAGAAAGAGAACCAGCTTTAGAGAACGCAGCTCAGATACTTTTGATATCGTTCGCCTTATGTGTTTCTGTTCTCGTATTGGCATCCTTGGTGATATTTAGCGCCCTCTGATTATCCCGCACCTGGTTGATACCTGGTTGATGGGGTTCTGGGAGTTGTTCTACTCCCCAAGCCCGGCCCGAGGCCAGGCTTGACTTGTGAGAGTTTGGTCCACTAGGGTATTGCTTGGAGCGGCCCACAGCCCGGCCCACAGCCCGGCCCACAGCCCGGCCCACAGCCCGGCCCACAGCCCGGCCCACAGCCCGGCCCACAGCCCGGCCCACAGCCCGGCACATTTGATGGTGCTACATAGCCTTCCCGGTTTGGTGCCTTCTGTTGATAATTACTTAGAGAACGCAGACGACTCTACAGAAGAAGGAAAAAATGACTGAAATTCTTAAGCAGATACGACTATTCCTACAAGAGAATAATTTAAACAGGGAGATTGAAGAAATAGAATAAACTGAAGCAATCAAATAAGATTGAAGAAATGGAATTAGTACATGAAGCCATTCAAGAGATAAGCAACATCCATCACGGGCTCACCATAGCCCGTACTACTTGGAACTTTTTGTTCCAGGTAGCGAATCTTAAACAAAAACATTCAAAATATTTATTCACATATGCGAAATCGAAATATAAAACTGTCAGTATTTGACCTATACTTACAAGTGAAGGTTCATGCACAGAAGACGACAATGAAATTAGTGAAATCCTAAATAAAAAGCCGTATGAGGACATGCTTAGCACCCCAATTAACAGCATCAATGTGGAAGATCCGGGCATCTTCTTTATACATGATATCCAAACCATGACAATATATCAACGTGAACTCTGCAGATTTTGAAAACCGCGGCTGAGTGCATGCACTCAGCCGCGGGCCCAAACTCATGGAATTTAAAGTCTATATAAAATGCAAAGTGCCAGTAGTACACGCACTCAGTGTAGTGTGAAGAAAAAGCTTGGACGCGGTGGAGGTACCAGAAGCCCTTAAATCAGCAGATACAGCTCCCCTTCACAAGGGAAGGAGCAAAGCATTGGCTAAGAATTATAGACCACTCGCACAAATGCCCCACGATTTTTTTTTTGTTATAGTGATCAAGAGTCAGATCTCTAGGTTTATGAAGATCAATGTCCTCTACAACCCAGGCCAACATGGAGATCAATGTCGTCTACAACCCAGGCCAACATGGAGATCAATGTCCTCTACAACCCAGGCCAACATGGAGATCAATGTCCTCTACAACCCAGGCCAACATGGAGATCAATGTCCTCTACAACCCAGGCCAACATGGAGATCAATGTCCTCTACAACCCAGGCCAACATGGAGATCAATGTCCTCTACAACCCAGGCCAACATGGAGATCAATGTCCTCTACAACCCAGGCCAACATGGAGATCAATGTCCTCTACAACCCAGGCCAACATGGAGATCAATGTCCTCTACAACCCAGGCCAACATGGAGATCAATGTCCTCTGCAACCCAGGCCAACATGGAGATCAATGTCCTCTACAACCCAGGCCAACATGGAGATCAATGTCCTCTACAACCCAGGCCAACATGGAGATCAATGTCCTCTGCAACCCAGGCCAACATGGAGATCAATGTCCTCTACAACCCAGGCCAACATGGAGATCAATGTCCTCTACAACCCAGGCCAACATGGATTTTGAACGGGAATATCGTGTCTTTCACAGCTACTCAACCACTGTGACAAAATCACTGATGTATTAAAACAGAAAACCAGTTTCAGATGCGGTACACACGACGTTGCAAACACCATAGATGTGACCACGGAGTGATTCGATACAAATGAGGTCAATAGGAATAACAGGTAAAATAGGGCGATGGATATTAAATTTTCTGTTAAACAGAACGCAAAGCGTAACAGTCAAATAAAATAGTCCAAGCCTATAGTGAAAAGCTCTGTACCTCAGGAGCACAGACCTTACACGGCTGCTTTTCTTTATCATATCAGATACAGACAACAATAGAAATCACGGCTTCTTGGCATCTTTGGCAGATGACGCAAAAGCTTCCGACTGAGCACCAGAAAATAACACGATGTTTAAGAGTGACACATTCCAGGTACGCAGGTACGGTAAAAATGAGGATCTTAAACATAATACTGGCATAACACAGAATTTAGTTTTTTCTACGTGATTACCGAGCAGGAATTGAAGGTGTCAATTAAGTTGATTGCTACTTCATATATCCAAAATTTCCTCGAATTTTCATGAGTTCTCGAGTTTGATGTTTATAAAGTTTAAGCTTGACCAGCTCTCCTAGGTCCCCCCAGCTCTCCTAGGTCCCCCCCAGCTCTCCTAGGTCCCCCCCCCAGCTCTTCTAGGTCCCCCCCAGCTCTCCTAGTTCCCCCAGCTCTCCTAGTTCCCCCCAGCTCTCCTAGTTCCCCCCAGTTCTCCTAGTTCCCCAAACACTGGGGTAGGCTGGAGGACGTCTCGGTGGAGACCCAAACACTGGGGAAGACTGGAGGACGTCTCGGTGGAGACCCAAACACTGGGGTAGGCTGGAGGACGTCTCGGTGGAGACCCAAACACTGGGGTAGGCTGGAGGACGTCTCGGTGGAGACCCAAACACTGGGGAAGACTGGAGGACGTCTCGGTGGAGACCCAAACACTGGGGAAGACTGGAGGACGTCTCGGTGGAGACCCAAACACTGGGGAAGACTGGAGGACGTCTCGGTGGAGACCCAAACACTGGGGAAGACTGGAGGACGTCTCGGTGGAGACCCAAACACTGGGGAAGACTGGAGGACGTCTCGGTGGAGACCCAAACACTGGGGAAGACTGGAGGACGTCTCGGTGGAGACCCAAACACTGGGGAAGACTGGAGGACGTCTCGGTGGAGACCCAAACACTGGGGAAGACTGGAGGACGTCTCGGTGGAGACCCAAACACTGGGGAAGACTGGAGGACGTCTCGGTGGAGACCCAAACACTGGGGAAGACTGGAGGACGTCTCGGTGGAGACCCAAACACTGGGGAAGACTGGAGGACGTCTCGGTGGAGACCCAAACACTGGGGAAGACTGGAGGACGTCTCGGTGGAGACCCAAACACTGGGGAAGACTGGAGGACGTCTCGGTGGAGACCCAAACACTGGGGGAAGATTGGCACACGTCTTAAAATCCAGAAAAATTAACCCTGTTATCTTGATGGTTCACAGAGCATGATTCCCAGTGGTCCTTCCATCCGGTGGCCCTTTATCAGGTCCCCCTTCACCCCTGTTAAATATTTGCCAGGTCCTCCCTTCACTTGGCCAAGCTTTATCGGGTTCCCCTTCACTTGGTAAAGCTTTATCGGGTTCCCCTTCACTTGGTAAAGCTTTATCGGGTTCCCCTTCACTTGGTAAAGCTTTATCGGGTTCCCCTTCACTTGGTAAAGCTTTATCGGGTTCCCCTTCACTTGGTAAAGCTTTATCGGGTTCCCCTTCACTTGGTAAAGCTTTATCGGGTCCCCCTTCACCTGGTCCCACTCCACTACGTCACCAGGTACCTCTTCAAGAGGTCCTCCTTCATCGTGTCTCCCTCCACCCGGTCCTCAACCAAGTCTTCCTTCAACATGTACTTCTGTATCAGCTGCCCCTTCACCAGGCCCCCCCCCCTCTACCAGGTGCTCCTTCTCCTGAGAACCTGGGGGAGAGGGTCCTATTAAAGGACCTGGTGGAGGTCCTCGTTCAGCAGGTGCCTCTCCAGCAGGTCGTCCTCCAGCAGGTCCTCCTCCAGCAGGTCGTCCTCTGGGAGATGGGCGGTGCGATGGGCGTGGGCGGAGGCAGACATTTTACGGCGCGTGTCTGGCCTGGCACCTTTAAATAAGCCTCAAACTGCGGGGGTCTCTGGTCCTGCACCTGCTGCCTCGGACCCACGCCTTGTACTCCTCATCCGCCTTATTGTCCTAATCTTCCTTCACCTGGTCTTTCTCTTCGCCTTGCCTGTCCTCCTCCTCTTTGTTGGCCTTTTTTTCTGATCTTGCATCTTGTTCTCCACCTGCACCTTGTTGGGTTCTTCCTGTCCTCCTGAAGTTTGGTGTCCTCTTCTTGTCCCTCTTGCTGGACTGTATTGTTCCCTCTTTGTTCTACTGTTCTTCCTTGTCATGGTGTCGACCTGCTGCGACGGCGCCCGGGAGTCCTCTTGGTCTCTTGTTGTTTTAGATTCAGCTACTCTGAACAAAATGTCCATGTAGCACGGGCTATGGTGAGCCCGACACTCCTGGGCTGTTGTATTTGTCCTCCGCCGTGTGGCATTATTCGCCGTGGTTTAGTTTTTCGTTCTACTGCACTTCTTGTCCTGTCTCTCTCCCCCCCCTTCTGCGGGGTCTTATGTCTCGTTTTGCCATCTCCCTATCCTTCTCCTTTCGTTCCCTGGTCTCTTCCTTATGTGGCATCTTTGTTTTATTGTCCTCTTCCTCTTTAAATGTAGTTTATCTATCATTAATATATCAATTTATCTGTACTCCACCCACAGCCATCACTAAGACGGTGAGAATCTTGCTCTTGTAAAAGCAGTCACACTTGAAACAATTGCCTCCTCCTATCAAGAACCTAGGGGCCAGATTCACGAAGCAGTTACGCAAGTACTTACGAATGTGTACATCTTTCCTCAATCTTTGACGGCTTTGGTTACATTTATTAAACAGTTTACAAGCATGAAAACTTGCCAATCAACTGTTATTGTTATAAACAGCCTCCTGGTGCTTCGGGGCTCATTAACTGTTAAATAATTGTAAACAAAGCCGCCAAAGATTTAAAATAGATGTTCAGGTTCGGAAGTGCTTGCGTAACTGCTTCGTGAATCTGGCCCCTAGAGTCTCGCGAAGATTAGGTTTACCTTGAGGGTCCAGCGGCCAGATTCACGAAGCAGTTACGCAAGCACTTAGGAACCTGTACATCTTTTCTCAATTTTTGGCGGCTTTGTTTACAATTATTTAACAGTTTGAGCTCCGAAGCACCAGGAGGCTGTTTATAACAATAACAACAGTTGAATGGGAAGTTTTCATGCTTGTAAACTGTTTAATAAATGTAACCAAAGCCGTCAAAGATTGAGGAAAGATGTACACGTTCGTAAGTACTTGCGTAACTGCTTCGTGAATTTGGCCCCAGGCCAGTCGTCGCCGGAACGCACTGCAGAAGCACTCTTGTGTTGTATAGAATTCGAACTTGTACACAGAGTATCCGTGTCAGGTTAAAGTGGGTGAACAGAAAGAGCCTTAGGTGGACAGAAGAAAGTGTTTAGAGCACCTTACGTTTAGGGAGCCGGTCGGCCGAGCGGACAGCACGCTGGACTTGTGATTCTGTGGTCCCGGGTTCGATCCCGGGCGCTGGCGAGAAACAATGGACTGAGTTTTTCACCCTATGCCCCTGTTACCTAGCAGTAAAATAGGTACTTGGGTGTTAGTCAGCTGTCACGGGCTGCTTCCTGGGGGTGGAGGCCTGGTCGAGGACCGGGCCGCGGTGACACTAAAGCCCTGAAATCATCTCAAGATAACCTCAAGATAACACTTGCATAAGCCATCATAAGACACGGCAGCCAACACGCAACAAGGCTGAGGCTGAACTAGACCAAGGTATTGAAGATGAAGATTAAGCCACCCAAAAGGTGGCACGGGCATGAATAGCCCGTAAGTGGTACCAAGGTATTCCCATATCTGTTAAGAATATATTGCTCTGAACACTCTGGCCTGACGGGAGAGAAAGTACCCGCTCTCAAAGGCCAGACAACACTGGTATAAAATGTAGTGCTTTATTTAGATCTCATAACTACGTGCCTACTTGCCTGTTGTTGGGTCTGGGGGATCGATATCCCTATCTTGAGGTTATCTTGAGATGATTTCGGGGCTTTTAGTGTCCCCGCGGCCCGGTCCTCGACCAGGCCTCCACCCCCAGGAAGCAGCCCGTGACAGCTGACTAACACCCAGGTACCTATTTTACTGCTAGGTAACAGGGGCATAGGGTGAAAGAAACTCTGCCCTAGGGGCCGGTTTCTGACCAGGCCTTCTGACTGGTGGTTTGGGGTCATATTCACGAAGCATTTACGCAAGTACTTACGAACGTGAACATCTTTCCTCAATATTTGACGGCTTTGGTTACATTTATTAAACAGTTTGCAAGTTATCAAACTTGCCAATCAACTGTTATTGTTATAAAACAGCCTCCTGGTGCTTCGGAGCTCATTAACTGTTTAATAAGTGTAAACAAAGCCGCCAAACATTGGGAAAAGATGTACAGGTTCTTAAGTGCTTGCGTAACTGCTCCGTGAATCTGGCCCCAGGTGACGACTCTCCCAGTCTCAGCCACTCCAGGTGCACACTCTGTGAGCAGGAGTGTTTTTTAATTATCAGGGGAAAGCGCCAAGCCATTACGACTTTATAACACTTGGAAGGGGTCAGGATAAGGATTTGGGATGGGACGGGGGGAAAGGAATGGTACCCAACCACTTGGACGGTCGGGGATTGAACGCCGACCTGCCTTACCTTACCTTGAGGTGTTTCCGGGGTTTAGCGTCCCCGCGGGCCGGTCGTCGACCAGGCCTCCTGGTTGCTGGACTGGCCAACCAGGCTGTTGGACGCGGCTGCCCGTTACCTGGCATATGAATGGCAGCCATGTTGATTAGGTATTCTTTGGAGGTGTTTATCGCGTTCTCTTTTGAACACCGTGAAAGATAGACCAGTTATGCGTAGCGGGAGCATGTTGAAAAGTTTTGGGCCTTTTATGTTAGTTCTCAGCTTACGTATGCCCAACCACTTTGGCTGGACGGTAGAGCGACGGTCTCCCCTCATTCAGGTCGGCGTTTAATCCCCGACCATCCAAGTGGTTGGGCACCATTCCTTCCCCCGTCCCATCCCAAATCCTTATCTTGACCCCTTTCCAGTGCTATGCACTCGTAATGGCTTGGCGCTCTCTCCTGATAGTTTCCTTCCCTTCAACGTAGGTATTGTAACTTTTTTAACGGTGGTATTTTGCACATATTGCACGGCACATGCCTCTCGTCAATCTCATCCAGGTGCTCTGTAGCCATACTGTCTTAGTGGTTTCCCCTGCCTTACCTTACCTTATTACCTTACCTCATTGCTTCCTCCCTGTTCTTCGGTTGCCTTCGCCTTAGTCTTTTCTTCAATATATTCTCCCTCTTCGTGGTATTCTAATTACAATGTTTTTTTTTTATTGCGAGAGCGAGGTGAGGGGGGGTGGCTGTGTAGATTGTGTGTGTACTCACCTATATGTACTCACCTATATGTGCTTGCAGGATCAAGCATTGACTCTTGGATCCCGCCTTTCTAGCTATCGGTTGTTTACAGCAATGACTCCTGTCCCATTTCCCTATCATACCTAGTTTTAAAAGTATGAATAGTATTTGCTTCCACAACCTGTTCCCCAAGTGCATTCCATTTTTCTACTACTCTCACGCTAAAAGAAAACTTCCTAACATCTCTGTGACTCATCTGAGTTTCCAGTTTCCACCCATGTCCCCTCGTTCTGTTATTATTACGTGTGAACATTTCATCTATTTCCACTTTGTCAATTCCCCTGAGTATTTTATATGTCCCTATCATATCTCCTCTCTCCCTTCTTTTCTCTAGTGTCGTAAGGTTCAGTTCCTTCAGCCGCTCTTCATATCCCATCCCTCGTAGTTCTGGGACAAGCCTCGTCGCAAACCTCTGAACCTTCTCCAGTTTCTTTGTGTTTCTTCAGGTGGGGGCTCCATGATGGCGCGGCATACTCTAAGACGGGTCTCACGTAGGCAGTGTAAAGCGCCCTAAAAGCTTCCTCATTTAGGTTTCTGAATGAAGTTCTAATTTTCGCCAGTGTAGAGTACGCTGCTGTCGTTATCCTATTTATATGTGCCTCAGGAGTTAGATTAGGCGTCACATCCACTCCCAGGTCTCTTTCTCGAATCGTTACAGGTAGGCTGTTCCCCTTCATTGTGTACTGTCCCTTTGGTCTCCTGTCACCTGATCCCATTTCCATAACTTTACATTTACTGGTGTTAAACTCCAATAGCCATTTCTGTGTGTGTGTGTGTGTGTGTGTGTGTGTGTGTGTGTGTGTGTGTGTGTGTGTGTGTGTGTGTGTGTGTGTGTGTGTGTGTGTGTGTGTGTGTGTGTACTCACCTAGTTGTGCTTGCGGGGGTTGAGCTCTGGCTCTTTGGTCCCGCCTCTCAACTGTCAATCAACAGGTGTACAGGTTCCTGAGCCTATTGGGCTCTATCATATCTACACTTGAAACTGTGTATGGAGTCAGCCTCCACCACATCACTTCCTAATGCATTCCATTTGTCAACCACTCTGACACTAAAAAAAAGTTCTTTATAATATCTCTGTGGCTCATTTGGGCACTCAGTTTCCGCCTGTGTCCCCTTGTGCGTGTGCCCCTTGTGTTAAATAGCCTGTCTTTATCTACCCTATCAATTCCCTTCAGAATCCTGAATGTGGTGATCATGTCCCCCCTAACTCTTCTG
The DNA here is from genome assembly GCF_040958095.1 of Procambarus clarkii. NCBI lineage: Eukaryota > Metazoa > Arthropoda > Malacostraca > Decapoda > Cambaridae > Procambarus > Procambarus clarkii. The sequence goes on along the minus strand of NC_091207.1, from coordinate 22,456,284 downwards.
TCTTCCAGCGAAGTGAGGTTTAATTCCCGTAGTCTCTCCTCGTAGCTCATACCTCTCAGCTCGGGTACTAGCCTGGTGGCAAGGTTTTGAACCTTTTCCAGTTTGGTCTTATCCTTGACTAGATATGGACTCCATGCTGGGGGCTGCATACTCCAGGATTGGCCTGACATATGTTGTATACAAAGTTCTGAATGATTCTTTTCACAGGTTTCTGAATGCCGTTCGTATGTTGGCCAGCCTGGCATATGCCGCTGATGTTAACCTCTTGATATGGGCTGCAGGAGACAGGTCTGGCGTGATATCAACCCTCAAATCTTTTTCTTTCTCTGACTCCTGAAGAATTTCCTCTCCCAGATGATACCTTGTATCTGGCCTCCTGCTCCCTACACCTATCTTCATTACATTTGGTTGGGTTAAACTCTAACAACCATTTGTTCGACCATTCCTTCAGTTTGTCTAGGTCTTCTTGAAGCCTCAAACAGTCCTCTTCTGTCTTAATCCGTCTCATAATTTTGGCATCATCCGCAAACATTGAGAGAAATGAATCTATACCCTCCGGGAGATCATTTACATATATCAGAAACAAGATAGGACAGAGTACAGAGCCCTGTGGGACTCCACTGGTGACTTCACGCCAATCGGAGGTCTCACCCCTCACCGTAACTCCCTGCTTCCTATTGCTTAGGTACTCCCTTATCCACTGGAGCACCTTACCAGCTACACCTGCCTGTCTCTCCAGCTTATGTACCAGCCTCTTATGCGGTACTGTGTCAAAGGCTTTCCGACAATCCAAGAAAATGCAGTCCGCCCAGCCCTGTGTGTGTGTGTGTGTGTGTGTGTGTGTGTGTGTGTGTGTGTGTGTGTGTGTGTGTGTGTGTGTGTGCGCGCGCGTGTGCTGTTGGAGGCTGTAAGAAAGAACACATTGGGGGGATAGAGATGGTGTAGGGTAGATTGTTTACCTAGTAACTTGATCTGACGGGGCAGAGAAGAGCGGCGCATTCTGCTCAGGTGCCCGGGGGGGGGGGGCTTGGGCGAGGTGTGCAGTTTTGCCGGGAAGGTGTTTCTGGGATGTGGAGTAGGGGGGGGGGGAGAAGTGTAGGTTCCCGTGACAGCTCAAAAAAATGTGGCTAGGGGAAAAAAATGTACTTTTCCTGGGACAAAGGATAAGAGATAGACTAAGGGAGTCTGTCGTTTAGGGTTTGAGCCATGGTCTTGTGTAGCCCAGGTTGTGAAAGGCATGTGAAGGCTAGCCCACAGGGTGAATACTGGCACTGTGCTTTGATACAGTGCCACTCGGCTCTGTCTTGTGCAACAATTATCACAGCGACTAAATTATTGCTATAAACGATCATAATTATTTATATAAATTATCTAAATACTTTATCACGGCTTTAACGATTATGGTATTATGATATATAAGGCCTAAATTGTTATAAATGATCTAAATTACTTGAATTGTCTAAATTGTTTACCAATCCTATTATGATGGATGGGGTCAAGTTGTTAATAAAGATAAAATGTCTCATTGGTAATTAGAAGTATGGTGAATATCTTGAGGTAACCTTGAACTGATTTCGGGGCTCAGCTACCCCGCGGCCCGGTCATCGCCTAGGCCTCCTGGTTGCCGGACTGATCAACCAGGCTGTTGGACGCGGCTGCTCGCAGCCTGACGTATGAGTCACAGCCTGGTTGATCAGGTATCCTTTGGAGGTGTTTATCCAGTTCTCTCTTGAACACTGTGAGGGGTCGGCCAGTTATGTCCCTTATGTGTAGTGGAAGCGTGTTGAACAGTCTCGGGCCTCTGTTGTTGATAGTTCTCTCAGAGTACCTGTTGCACCTCTGCTCTTCAACGGGGGTATTCTGCACATCCTGCCATGCCTCCTGGTCTCATGTGGTGTTATTTCTGTGTGCAGGTTTGGGACCAGCCCCTCTACTATTGTCCACGTGTAGATTATGTATCTCTCCCGCCTGCGCTCATTTTTATTTTATTTCGTTTCGTCTTATCATTTTCGTGATACGGTATCAGCATACACGATTATACGTAATGATCAACTATAATCATAGATAATGAATGAATGAATAGCTTTAGAGTTGGTAATAATTGATAACCATAATACTCAAATGACAACTATAATTGATATTGTCACGTTTATAAAGAAAATAAGCTGATTAGGCTAGTTGTGATGGCTGTGTGTGCCTGCTGGCCGCGGAAAGCAACAGCCTCCTTGATCAGGCCTCGCTTAAGGCTGGATTGCAAGAGTAGAACAAATGTTAGTACTCAAATTGTATGACGGTTGGGATATAGCCAATCACAGTCAAGTAGGTCTCTGACGTCATTCCCTACAGAACTGGTAGTGGCCCTGTGACCGCTCTGGAAGCAAGGCAGTATTCTCGCCAGACCAGAGTAGGAAGGACCTCGGCAAGATTGAACCAGTGAAGAGCAGAGGCACAATCAGAGAACACTGTATAAACATCAGAGGTCCGCGGATGTTCAACGTCCTCCCAGCGACTAAGAAATATTGCCGGAACAACCGTGGACATCTTGAAGAGAAAACTGGACGGTTTTCTAAGTGAAGTTCCGGATCAACCGGGCTGTGGTGGGTATGTGGGCCTGCGGGCCGCTCCAAGCAACAGCCTGGTGGACCAAACTCTCACAAGTCGAGCCTGGCCTCGGGCCGGGCTTGGGGAGTAGAACAACTCCCAGAACCCCATCAAGCAGGTATCAAGCAGGCAGCCCAGGTTTATGCCTTGTTGCCTTTACTTAATAAACTGCTGAAGTGAACTGTTGTGTATTCTCTACAATCCAGCAAGCACCATACATCTAAAGGTAACGAGTACAAGTCTTAACCACCTGAAGGAGACGGAAAGCAACTGTAATGAGTAATGTAAGTTCAGACGTATGTACCGCGCCCAGAATTGTTCATGGATGTGATACCAACATCAAATCATGTATCAGATGTCACTCTAACTCCACTTGATTGTGAAGTAGCCGTAGACAGTATGTCTATGCATTCTGCACCAGGGATGGATTCCTGGAACTTTGTATTCATCAGGAACTGTTAAAAACCACTATACCACTACACAGCATCTCCATAACCCCGGACAATATGATTTCAGAACAGGGCGCTCTTGCCTGTCACAGTTGCTGGACCACTATGATATGGCATTAGATGCTATGGAAGACAAACAAAACGCTGATGTCATTTACACAGATTTCGCAAAAGCCTTCGACAAATGTGACCATGGTGTTATTGCACATAAAATGCGTTCAAAAGGAATTACCGGACAAAAAATGAGATGGATCGACAATTTCCTAACTAACAGAACCCAATGTGTAATAGTCAACAAAGTAAAATCCCGTCCATCAACCGTGAAGAGCTCAGTCCCCCACGGTACTGTGCTTGCTCCAGTACTTTTTCTCATCCTCATATCGGACAACAAGGACACAAACTACAGTACCGTATCATCCTTGACACAAGATTTTTATGAGAGAGTAGGCAACATAGAGGCCACAGCAAGATTAACCTTTTAAAGTGATATAAATCAGGTCTTTTAATGGGCCACAGAAAATATGGTACTTAATGAAGATAAGTTATGGAAAAAATGAAAATAACAAAACGGAAACTACGTACAAAGCACAGTCGGGTCCCAAAATTGCACAGTAGAATAACATTGGAGCGAAAGGTACGGAAGGAAATGTAAAACAGAATCAGTGAGGAGTAAAGGTGCCATTTGCACAATCAGAGAGCACTGTCTGAACATCAGAGGTCCACGGCTGTTCAATACTCTCCCAGCAAACATTAGAAATATTGCAGGAACAATGGTGGATGTCTTCAAGATACACTTAGACAGGTTTTTGCAAGAAGTGCCGGACCAACCAGGCTGTAGTGGATATGTGGGCCTGCCGGCCGCTCCAATCAACAGCCTATTGGACCAAGTTGTTAAAAGTCGAGCCTGGTTCGAAGAGTAGAGGAACTCCAGAAACCCTCTCCAGGTATGCTCCAGGTAGTCAAATCGTACCATAGAACGTGAAAACAACGTATAGGATTTGGGCTGATATTACCTTTAAACAACACAATAAAGTAGCCGTCACAACTGCAAGAAAAATGACAGGTTGGAAAACAAGAGATGTTATACCAATGATGATACTCTTCAAGACTCTAGTGTTCTCTAGAGTGGAATACTGCTGCACAATAAGTCCCTTTCAGAGCTGGAGAAATTGCTGATCTGCAGAGCGTGCAGAGATGTATATTGCTGCTAGAATCCACTCGGTAAAACATCTAAACTACTGCGACCGACTAAAGAGCCTAAATCTGTATTCTCTTGAGTGCAGGCGAGAAATATACATAATAATTTACATGTGAAAAATGGTAGAGGGGCTGGTCCCAAACCTGCACACAGAAATAACATCACATGAGACCAGAAGACATGGCAGGATGTACAGAATACCCCCGCTGAAGGTGCAACAGGTACTCTGAGAGAGAACTATCAACATCAGAGGCCCGAGACTGTTCAACACGCTTCCACTACACATAAGGGACATAACTGACCGACCCCTCACAGTGTTCAAGAGAACTCGATAAACACCTCCCAAAAGATACCTGATCAACCAGGCTGTAACTCATACGTCAGGCCGCGACCAGCCGCGTCCAACAGCCTGGTTGACCAGTCCATCAACCAGGAAGTCTGGTCAGAGACCGGGCCGCGGGGACCTTCACCCCCGGAATCACCGCAAGGTAAGAGGTAGGGTAACCTGGTGCTGCAGGACCGGCATGGGTACAGCAGAGGTCTGCTGTACCCAGACTCTGCTGATAAGATATTTCTTCCCTAAACCTCCCCTGTCGCATTTGTCCCCCTCCCCTGCTCCCATCTCCCTCTACTCTACCTAACATCCCCTACCTCACTCTACCTCCACTGCCCCCTATGTCCCCCTCCCTCACTCCTACCTCAGCTATCCAACCCCTTTTCCTCTTGTCACATTTGTTCTTAGCAAGAAAATCTCCACCAGTGAGGTGGTAAAGGTACTTGGAATGAAAGTAGAAAACATACACCTAATTATTATGATAATGGCGAAAAGCCAGATGCAACATTTCAGGAATTCACAGAACATACATATACAGAAGAATAGGTCCTTGATAACTTAGCGAACCCTGATAACTTGATAATTTAAGCACCATCTTGATAACTTGATAACAAAGCACGGTCTTGATAACATGACAAACCCTTGATAACTTAGGAAACCCAGTACCAGATATTATCTTCCTTGGAGACTTTAATCAACATATTTTAAGGTGGAGACTAGCAGGCAATAACATTATTGCAAGAACTCAACTTGGAAATAACCAACCACAGGTCAGAGAACTACTGTTGTTCTGTGACAAATTTTCGCTCACCCAACAGATAACAGAACCAACTAGGAACGAAAACACACTTGACCTGATCTTCACAAACAGTGAAGAACTAATCAGACATATTACAATCTCAGATACTATATACTCAGTCCACAAGCTCATTGAATTCCAAACTAATTTCAATGTCTATAATAGCTTCAGGAGGATTAACAAGCAAGAAGGTTATTCAGTCAATTCAATTTTAACATTAAGTGGATTGACTGGGGGGAAAATATAGACCTTGTAAACATTCAATGGGAGATGGTCTTAAACGACCAAACTCCCACACAGGGAATAGCTCAACTGACAGCTGAAGCATACAAGGTCTGCTTGAAGCACGTGCCTGTGAGGAGGGGCAGAAAGAGAACGCAGACGACTGTACAGGAGAAGGAAAAAAGTAACGGAAATGCAAGCACAACTAGGCGAATACAACCAGGCGAGTACTCAGTGCCTGGTCCTGACTTGTGGACCTAAATATTCATACAGAAATGTAAAGTACCAGTAACACGAGCACTCAGTGTAATATGGCGAAAGAGCCTGGATACAGGGGAGATACCAGCTGTTCTTGAATTTGCAATGCAACCCGTCCTCTTAAAAATAGCGTCACTTTTGGCTCGTGTGCGCGCTATGGCCAAATTTGAACGTAATTTGAAATAAAATCGACTCCAAAAGTGACGTACTGTCCCGTTTTCTGTTTGAGTCGTCCGGCTTACTGGCTAAGGTTAGAAGAGGAAGCTTTCAATTAACGTTTTGAAACTTTATGAGAATTTCCTGCCTACCTAACCCATCAGAGGACCCTTAACTTACTGTTGTTGAAAAAAAAATCCCAAATTTATTCATTTTTTTTCATTTTCAAATTACGTACACTTTATTAAGAGGACAGGTTGCTCCATTAGGTAGTAAAGCTTTCGGGGAAACCATAGACTAGACGTACTAACACCACACATAATAAAACGAGACATAACACAACCCGTCCTCGACTAATGTCCATTACATCCAGCGGTCGACCCCACAGACGCATTCATACATTTTAACATGCTGTTCATTCAAAAAGGGAATTGTCTCAAATATAAATTATTATAATAGCATATTGTGCATATATATTCTTAGGTTAGGTGTTTAGGTTCTGTTGATTATTTATATTTGTAGTACGTGGGTGAACCATTTACAGCGTTGTGGTTCGAACAAAATTCGTCAGTGAAGCACTTGTTCCGGATATGTTCGAACGTCAGCAGTTGAGTCGTATGTAAACCGCTTTTCATTCATAAACAGCGGGTTTGGCGGGTGCATGGAATCACTTTTGGGTCTTTGGAGGACGGGCTGAACAATAAAAGTTATTGAAAGAGTGATTAGGAATCAAATTTTCAGTTTTATGGAAAACAGTGAACTACACAACTCGGGAAAACAGATTTAGAGCGGGAAGATCCTGTCTGTCAGTTACTCAACCACTATGACAAAATCACAGAAGCATTAGAAGCAAAACAAAATGCCAGATGTTTGTATACACAGACTTTGCAAAGGCATTCGACGCTTTGTGACCATGGAGTGATTCCCCTCGCTGGTTCTCTCCCACCTCGCTGGCTGCCTTTCGCTCAGTGTGTGTGTGTGTGTGTGTGTGTGTGTGTGTGTGTGTGTGTGTGTGTGTGGGCGCGAGCACAGGTGGGTTACCTTGCTAGGGAAGCTAGGGAGAAAGTGGCGTTGTACGCACCCCGCTGACCGCATTATTTGCTCATAGGATTGGTCGGCCGCTCCACTACCCTTCCTTGGAAAGTGGTAGATGTACCTTGTAGTCGTAGATGTTCCTTGTAGTGGTAGATGTATATTGTAGTTGTACCTTGTAGACAGTACTTGTAGCGGCTGTGGTGGGAGGTGTAGTGAGGCGGGACGGGGTACCGGGGGTGTGTAGTGAGGCGGGACGGGGTACCGGGGGTGTGTAGTGAGGCAGGACGGGGTACCGGGGGTGTGTAGTGAGGCAGGACGGGGTACCGGGGGTGTAGTGAGGCAGGACGGGGTACCGGGGGTGTAGTGAGGCAGGACGGGGTACCGGGGGTGTATTGAGGCGGGACGGGGTACCGGGGGGGGGTGTAGTGAGGCGGGACGGGGGTACCGGGGGTGTAGTGAGGCAGGACGGGGTACCGGGGGGGGTGTAGTGAGGCGGGATGGGGGTACCGGGGGTGTAGTGAGGCAGGACGGGGTACCGGGGGTGTATTGAGGCAGGACGGGGTACAGGGGGGGTGTTGAGGCAGGACGGGGTACCGAGGGTGTAGTGAGGCAGGACGGGGTACCGGGGGTGTAGTGAGGCAGGACGGGGTACCGGGGGTGTAGTGAGGCAGGACGGGGTACCGGGGGTGTAGTGAGGCGGGACGGGGTACCGGGGGGGCCTAGTGAGGTGGGACGGGGTACCGGGGGGGCCTAGTGAGGTGGGACGGGGTACCGGGGGGGGGGCCTAGTGAGGCGGGACGGGGTACCGGGGGGGCCTAGTGAGGTGGGACGGGGTACCGGGGAAATGACTAATGGTGTGATTTACATAATATTGGAAACCATAAGTTAAAATTAAAGTAATGGACCAGAGAGCTGGGACACAAGTTAAACAAGATGAAGGACACTGGCAACTCCCGGCCCGCCAAGTGGGCATCTCACTCCTCCACATCCGGGAACTACCTCTCCTGCCCCCCCCCCTATACAATGTGTTAACTGTACCGACATTTTTACATCATTACAATTGTGTAATACTAACGATAACAAGATAGCAGGAAGACAATAACAAATTCACAAATAACGAAACTTGGTAACTCGCCCATGCGGCACCCCATAAATCCTCCTGGGGAAAAAAAAATCAACCCGCCCAGGACGAACTAAGACTCAAGCAGACTCGGGGTCGTATATTATTCCCAGGATGTCTGTGGGACGTCACTGTGGAATGTGTAACATTATTGTAAGAATTGCACGGCTCAGAATCAAGAATTCCTGGTTCGCATCTCGGGCGGGACGGGAATGGTTGGGCTCGTTTCCTATCGCCTCTGTTGATCTAGAAGTTATTAAGGGTTGATAGATGTTAATCTTCTTGTTTGAGGAGCTGTTCACTTGAGACAGTTAAGCAAGTCCCAGCTGTGTCTGGGTACAAGTGACAGGATGAACAACCCAGCGGGTTTTCTTCCTATTGGGGAGTGTTGTACATGCTGCTATGGCGGTGTTTCTCATCCTGTGTCCACTCACAGGATGAGTGACGCTGCCCAATACTGTCACTATGGCGGTGTGTCCACTCACAGGATGAGTGGCGCTGCCCAATACTGTCACTATGGCGGTGTGTCCACTCACAGGATGAGTGACGCTGCCCAATACTGTCACTATGGCGGTGTGTCCACTCACAGGATGAGTGGCGCTGCCCAATACTGTCACTATGGCGGTGTGTCCACTCACAGGATGAGTGGCGCTGCCCAATACTGTCACTATGGCGGTGTGTCCACTCTCAGGATGAGTGCCGCTGCCCAATACTGTCACTATGGCGGTGTGTCCACTCACAGGATGAGTGGCGCTGCCCAATACTGTCACTATGGCGGTGTGTCCACTCACAGGATGAGTGGCGCTGCCCAATACTGTCACTATGGCGGTGTGTCCACTCACAGGACGAGTGGCGCTGCCCAATACTGTCACTATGGCGGTGTGTCCACTCACAGGATGAGTGGCGCTGCCCAATACTGTCACTATGACGGCGTGTCCACTCACAGGACGAGTGACGCTGCCCAATAAAGTCGCCTCTCGGGGCAAAATTAAATTTACAAAATTAGCAGTAACATAGGTACCCTGGAGTTTGTCAGCTTCTTGTGGGTTTGTAGGTATTCAGGTATTGGCTCAAGGTATTGTATCCTGGGGAGGGGTCAGAAATTCAACCCTTGGGAGGGGCGGGGGGATCCTCGATTAGGGTAACCTAAGGGTAAGCCTAACTTGTACTGTATGTGTAAACTGGCTGCCTGTCCCCCGATACAGTAAATTATTAAATCGGAAATGGAACGTACAGGATTTGCTACAATGACAATAATGACAGGAAACAGGAGATGCTTTTTTTTTTACCCATAGAATTATAAACCGCATGGAACCGCCTACCCGCCGAAGCCGTAAATGCCAAAACTGTTAAATTTGACCGGCTCGGTAAAATCACCAGAACGTATGGGGGGGGTGACTTTTGACAACCCGCAGACTTCCTGTCCTCGTCAAGACCACTAGAGAGAGAGTGGCTCTCAGGTAAATTCAGGTAATGATAGAGGCAAACCTAGTCCAAGTGACTGATACGCAGTAGTGCGAGTGTTTCTTGACTTGGGTAAAGTTTAGGAGGACGGGCTGCTTAGAGAGCCACAGTAGTGCTCTACTACGGTGGCTCTATGGGGAAGAGCAGAGTGGCGAGCAACCTACCTTGAGGTTACCTTGGTGTTTTCTGGGCTTAGCGTTCCCGCGGCCCGGTCCTCGACCAGGCCTCCTCGTTACTGGACTCTTCAACCAGGCTGTTGGACGCGGCTGCTCGCAGCCTGGCGTATGAATCACAGTAATGAACACTATAACAACAATACCGAGGGACCAGATGAAGTTCCTTCACCCTAAGTCACCGTTACTCAACCACTATGACATAATCACAGTAACCTTAAAAGAAAAGCAATATGCAGGTGTTGTATACACACTTTCCAAAGGCATTCGACAAATGTGACCATAGTGATAGCACACAAAATGAGGTCAATGGGAATAACGGGTAAAGTGAGGCGTTGGATTTTCATCTTTCTATCAAACAGAATGCAGAGAGTGACGGTCAGTCAAGTAAGATCAAGCCCAAGTGCAGTGAAAAGCTCTGTACCTTAGGGCACAGTTCTTGCACCGCTGCTATTTCTCCTTATCTCTGATATAGACACATTATTAGTCACAACTTCGTGTCATCCTTCGCTGATATAAAAATCAACATGAAAATTGCCTCTGTAGAGACACTGAAAAACTACAGGTAGATTTCCATGCATAACTACAGGCTACAGACAGTCTTCGATTGGCCAACTGAAAATAACATGATGTTTAACGGTGACAAGTTCCAGGTACTGAGGAAGGGTGTAAACGAGGAAGGTAAACGAAACACAGGGTACAGGACACAGACCTACTCATAGAAGGAAAGCAACATGTAAAAGATCTGGGAATTATGATGTCTGACGACCTGACATTTAGTGAACATAACCGAGCAAATATAGCGGCGGCGGCGGCGGCCAGGACAATGATAGGATGGATTATGAGAACGTTCACATCCAGAGATCCCACAACAATGTTAATACTATTTAAATCACTTGTGTTGTCCCGTCTTGAATATTGCTCGGTACTCGCTTCCCCTTTCAGAGCAGGGGAGATCACTGAATTAGAGGGAATATAATATATACATGGAAGATACTGGAGAGCCAGGTCCCAAATTTTCACAGTAGAATAACAACATACTGGAGCGAAAGGTACGGAAGGAAATGCAGAATAGAACCAGTGAGGAGTAGAGGTGCCATAGGCACAATCAGAGAACACTGTCTGAACATCAGAGGTCCACAGCTGTTCAACACCCTCCCAGCAAGCATGAGAAATATTGCCGGAATGAAGATGGATGTATTAAAGAGGCACTTGGATAAGTGCTTGCAAGAAGTGCCTGACCAACCAGGCTGTAGTGGATATGTGGGCCTGCCGGCCGCTCCAGGCAACAGCCTGTTGGACCAAGTTATCCCAAGTGGCTTCAGGCCTACTCCCGAAACTCTCTACAGGTATTCCGTTAACGGTTGTTGCACCTTCCCGTTCTACCTGGCTACCGTTAACGGTTGACCCACCTTGTCAGTTCTACTTGGCTACCGTTAACGGTTGACCCACCTTGCCCGTTCTACCTGGCTACCGTTAAAGGTTGACCCACCTGTCAGTTCTACCTGGCTCCCGTTAACGGTTGACACCTTGCCCGTTCTACCTGGCTACCGTTAACGGTTGACACACCTTGCCCGTTCTACCTGGCTACCGTTAACGGTTGACCCACCTTGCCCGTTCTACCTGGCTACCGTTAACGGTTGACCCACCTTGCCCGTTCTACCTGGCTACCGTTAACGGTTGACCCACCTTGCCAGTTCTACCTGGCTACCGTTAACGGTTGACCCACCTTGCCAGTTCTACCTGGCTACCGTTAACGGTTGACCCACCTTGCCAGTTCTACCTGGCTACCGTTAACGGTTGACCCACCTTGCCAGTTCTACCTGGCTACCGTTAACGGTTGACCCACCTTGCCCGTTCTACCTGGCTACCGTTAACGGTTGACTCGCCTGTTGGGATCCGCCTCTGTCAGCGTTTCCGGGAGGTTTTGTTAACGCCGTTTCCGGTGTTACACAATTGGCAGCAGTAATTGTTTTTTGGTGTAGGCTGGGGGCCCCCGCTGGTGTAGGCTGGGGGCCCCCCGCTGGTGTAGGCTGGGGGCCCCCCCGCTGGTGTAGGCTGGGGGCCCCCCCGCTGGTGTAGGCTGGGGGCCCCCCCGCTGGTGTAGGCTGGGGGCCCCCCCGCTGGTGTAGGCTGGGGCCCCCCCCCCCGCTGGTGTAGGCTGGGGGCCCCCCCGCTGGTGTAGGCTGGGGGCCCCCCCGCTGGTGTAGGCTGGGGGCCCCCCCGCTGGTGTAGGCTGGGGCCCCCCCCCCCGCTGGTGTAGGCTGGGGGCCCCCCCGCTGGTGTAGGCTGGGGGCCCCCCCGCTGGTGTAGGCTGGGGGGGGCCCCCCCGCTGGTGTAGGCTGGGGGGGGCCCCCCCGCTGGTGTAGGCTGGGGGGGGCCCTACTGGTGTAGGCTGGGGGGGGCCCTACTGGTGTAGGCTGGGGGCCCCCCGCTGGTGTAGGCTGGGGGCCCCCCGCTGGTGTAGGCTGGGGGCCCCCCGCTGGTGTAGGCTGGGGGCCCCCCGCTGGTGTAGGCTGGGGGCCCCCCGCTGGTGTAGGCTGGGGGCCCCCCGCTGGTGTAGGCTGGGGGCCCCCCGCTGGTGTAGGCTGGGGGCCCCCCGCTGGTGTAGGCTGGGGGCCCCCCGCTGGTGTAGGCTGGGGGCCCCCCGCTGGTGTAGGCTGGGGGCCCCCCGCTGGTGTAGGCTGGGGGCCCCTACTGGTGTAGGCTGGGGGCCCCTACTGGTGTAGGCTGGGGCCCCCCCCTACTGGTGTAGGCTGGGGGGGGGCCTGCTGAAGTTGGTGTAGGCTGGGGCCCCCCCCCCGGCTGGTGTAGGCTGGGGGCCCCCCCGCTGGTGTAGGCTGGGGGGGGCCCTACTGGTGTAGGCTGGGGGCCCCCCGCTGAGGTTATTGGTAAAAGATTATTTCAAATATAGATATTTAAAGGGTGTTAATAATTAGTTATTGGTTTGGTCGGGGGCAGGAAGCCTGTGTGTGTGTGTGTGTTTTGACTGCCCCCCCCCCCCCCCAGTATACAACCTTGCAACAGTTGCCTAACTCCAGGGTCTTATTACTGCTAGGTAAACAGAGGCATTTGGTGAAAGGAAACGTGCCCAACCTTATCTGTCCCGCCTCAGATTGAACCAGGGATTCCCGAGTGTGGGTGGAGACCGAGGCCAACTGTACTAAGAGGCCCGGGAAATATTGATACAATTAGTCCCAGAGCCTTTATATATATATATATATATATATATATATATATATTATATATATATATAATATATATATGATATATATGATATATATATATATGATATATATGAGCTGCCTGGGAAGAACCTATTGCCCTTCTACACTTTCCTTTATTCTTAGTGTTATAGGGGACGTTGGGGGGGGGGTTATCACCAGGTGTTGAGGCTTACCTGGCTCCGGGAACCTCCCCCCCCCCCCTCACTATATTGGTAGCGCACTTCGATTAAAGGAGGTGGGGTTATAAGAACGAGGTAAGTAGATATAGATATATACTGAAGATATTTTTAAATAAACGGTTGCAAGGAATGAATTTTTGGGGTGAAGTTAGCCAATAGATAATTTGGAGGATGTGTAAATGTAATAATTTGTTCTCCGCGCTTTATTGTGTTAAATGTTAACGTTGTGTAAGAGAGGAACAGTTGTCGGTGGTGGTTCCTGCCCCCCCCCCCCCCCCCACACTGTGTAGTTGTGGTGGTGTCACGCGTGTCATGGTGACAAGTGACAGGTGGTACGTGACAGGTGTCGGGTGAGGCAGCCCGTCCTCATAAACAAAGGCCACAAAGTGATTCCCTCCACCCGCCAACCCCCCCCCCCCCCCCGTTTATGAATGAAAAGCGGTTTACACACGACTCCAACCCGTCCTCAATGTTCATTCCATCCAGCGGTCGACCCCAAGGACGCATTCGTCAATTTTAACATGCTGTGCATTTAAGATTGGAGTTTCCTCAAATATAAATTAATATGGAAGGGCGAGTATTGCTAGCGGGATGGTGACAAACTTGCCTTTTTCTCGTGTGGCGCGCTTCTTGAGGTTATCTTGATGATTTCGGGGCTTAGTGTCCCCGCGGCCCGGTCCTCGACCAGGCCTCCACCCCCCAGGAAGCAGCCCGTGACAGCTGACTAACACCCAGGTACCTATTTTACTGCTAGGTAACAGGGGCATAGGGTGAAAGAAACTCTGTCCATTGTTTCTCGCCGGCACCTGGGATCGAACCCAGAACCACAGGATCACAAGTCCAGTGTGCAGTCCGCTCGGCCGACCGGCTCCCCTAACTACCAAACCCATTCACACCTCGGTAGGTTGTTAGCCTCGAGATGGTCCAGATTCAATTCAGTAAAACATTTTTATTATTATATCAGCTTAAAGTCCCTCAATCTCTACTTCCTGGAGCGCAGGTGAGAGAGATGTATCATAATTTATTGCTGGAAAATATTAGAGGAACTGGTTGTAAATCTGTACACTGAAATAGTTCTTGACACAACCAGGAGTCGGGGCCCAAGACTCGTTAACACCCACGAAAGAGAAAGGACCTAACTAACGGTCTTTTTCGTTACCTTGTTAAAACACCTAAAGGCTACCTGGGGCCAGATTCACGAAGCAGTTACGCAAGCACTTGCGAACCTGTACATCTTTTCTCAATCTTTGGCGGCTTTGTTTACAATTATTAAACAGTTAATGAGCTCCGAAGCACCAGGAGGCTGTTTATAACAATAACAACAGTTGATTGGCAAGTTTTCATGCTTGTGAACTGTTTAATAAATGTAACCAAAGCCGTCAAAGATTGAGGAATGATGTAGACGTTCGTAAGTACTTGTGTAACTGCTTCGTGAATCTGGCCCCTGGCTTTTGATCACACGGGCTGTACCGTGCGTTCAGCGGCGTCCAACAGCCTAGTTGACCAGACGGTTAATCAGGAGACCGGGTGTGAGAGACCGGGCCTCGGGTACATTGATCCTTGAAAGTAACTCGAGATAACCTAGCATGAAGTAATGAACTGTCAGTGGTGAGGTGTGTAGGTGGGTGGTAGAATAGTGGCTTATAGTAGTAATAAAGAGCAGCAAGAGTCCTACGGGCTCACCATAGCCCGTGCTACTTGGAACTTTTAGTTCCAAGTAGCGAATCTTAACAAGAAGCAGCAAGAGCCTGGGGGGAGGGGGGGAGGTTTGGGGGCGGGATAGGGGGGGGGGGAAGGGGAAGGCTTGGGGGGGGGGAGGGGGGGAGGAGCACCGGGCGTCGCCGGGTAGATCAGACTGGAGTAGTGAAAGTTGTGTTGAAGAATGCCAGGCGAGGTGGTCTTGGCACTCAGCCACCATTCTCTATGGTCTCCTGGCCTCCCCTTGTGTGTGTGGTTCCTGCACTCAGCCACTACTGTGGTCTCCTGGCCTCCCCTTGTGTGTGTGTGTGGTTCCTGCACTCAGCCACTACACTGTGGTCTCCTGGCCTCCCCTTGTGTGTGTGTGTGTGGTTCCTGCACTCAGCCACCACTCTATGGTCTCCTGGCCTCCCCTTGTGTGTGTCGTCCCTGCACTCAGCCACTACTGTTTTAGACGGAGCAGCACATTTTATTTACAGAATACATGTTATATGTAGGTATAATTACTGCACAAATACAATATACAACAACAAATAAGAGTTTGCACTATAGACACTAAACATTAGCACAAGCCGGTCGGCCGAGCGGACAGCATACTGGACTTGTGATCCTGTGATCCCGGGTTCGATCCCGGGCGCCGGCGAGAAACAATGGTCAGTTTCTTTCACCCTATGCCCCTGTTACCTAGCTATAAAATAGGTACCTGGGAGTTAGTCAGCTGTCACGGGCTGCTTCCTGGGGGGGGGGTGCAGGCCTGGTCGAGGACTGGGCCGCGGGGACACTAAAGCCCCGAAATCATCTCAAGATAAGTGGTAACTTAGCCTCCCCTCCCCCCCAAATCCTCCCTGTAAATAGTGGTACTAAACATGTCCGGAAACATATTATTGCTAGGATTCCTCAGGCATGCTCCCAAGCACCGACGAAACATCTACATCTGCCCTTAATTGTGGCAGCTGTGTTTGCATTTGTCTGTTTATGTAACACTTTCTGACGTCACCACCGCTGTAACATTTGCAACAATCCCTGAACATGAACAGCTGGCTGTAATGGTTGCTGTAACTTGTAACACGTGGGCTGTAATAATTGTATTGAGATAACCCGCCAAAGAACTGGAAGAGTCCGCTCTCGCAGCAGAAAATATGCTCATAGTGTCATTAGGGTAAGGGTCGGGGGAGAAATGATCACGGTGTTAAAGATATCTGTACACTCTCTTACAGAACTGGATGTTAATAAGGTTACACTTAAATAATGCCGCTACCACTCCTCCTAGAACTTTAATAATTAGGCTAATTGACTCTGGAAGAGAGTAGTTTACTAACGCCAATGCTAAGGGAACTTTTTATCTTGTAATACTTACTGGATGAATGAAATTCATTCTGCATTACTTTATGAATTACAAACGAAATATATTTACTTATAAAAATGTTCAAGATCACAAGTAAAGTCCAAATCAATTTAAGATCCATGTCTCAGAATTAATTCAGGGAAAAATATATAAAATATACACGAGATAAATTAACAGTAACTTTATTTAATAATGCAAATTAATTCATCCCCATTGCTTAGGGACTTCAACCTACGGCACCTGATATGGCAGAGCCTAGCTAATACAGATATATCAGAAAGAATACCAGGGAGTAGCCTAAATGCTCTACTGCTCTAATCAAGCAGGTAAATGAAGAGGCACATGCAAATGACCTGCTACGGGTGTGCGACAGGTTTGCCTTAAACCAGCAAATAGTAGAACCAACTAGGAAGGAGAACACGCTGGACCTCATTTTCCCTAATAATGATGAATTGATCAGGAACATAATGTTTACAAATACCTGTTACTCAGATCACAACTTTATTGAAGTTCTGACAAGCATAGGGAGCCGGTGGCTGCGCGGACAGAACACTGGACGCGTGATCCTGTGGTCCCGGGTTCGATCCCGGGCGCCGGGGAGAAACAATGGGCAGAGTTTTTCACCCTGATTTCCCTGTTACTTAGCAGTAAATAGGTACCTGGGAGTTAGTCAGCTGTCACGGGCTGCTTCCTTGGGGGTGGAGGCCTGGTCGATGACCGGGCCGCGGGGACACTAAAGCCCCGAAATTATCTCAAGATAACCTCAAGATAACGGTAAAAATGAGGACCTTAAACATAATACAGTGTACAAAACGCAATCAAATTTCCCCATAGTAGGAAAGCAACATGTAAAGGAATAATGATGTCCGACTACCTATTGTTTAGGGAGCATCTTCTTATCTTGAGGTTATCTTGAGATGATTTCGGGGCTTTAGTACATAACCAAGCAAATATTGCGTCAGCCAGAAAAATACGATGGATTACGAGAAAGTTTAAATCCAGGGATCCCATCACAATGGTTGTACTCTTGAAGTCACTTGTGTTGTCCCGTCTTGAGTACTGCTCAGTACTCACTTCCCCCTTCAGAGCAGGAGAGATTGCTGAAATAGAGGGAATACAGAGAACATATACGGCACGCATAGACGCAATAAAGCACCTATATTATTGGGATCGTCTCAAAGCTCTCCAAATGTACTCACTAGAAAGGAGACGAGAGAGGTATCAAATAATATACACCTGGAAGATACTGGAGGGCCAAGTACCAAATCTACACAGTAAAATAACAACATACTGGAGTGAACGATATGGAAGAAAATGCAGAATAGAACCAGTGAAGAGCAGAGGTGCCATAGGCACAATCAGAGAACACTGTATAAACATCAGAGGTCCGCGGTTGTTCAACGTCCTCCCAGCAATCATAAGAAATATTGCCGGAACAACCGTGGACATAAAGAGGAAACTAGATAGTTTTCTCCAAGGAGTGCCGGACCAACCAGGCTGTGGTGGATATGTGGGCCTGCGGGCCGCTCCAAGCAACAGCCTGTTGGACCAAACTCTCACAAGTCAAGCCTGGCCTCGGGCCGGGCTTGGGGAGTAAACTCCTCCCAGAATCCCATCAAGCAGGTATGAACCAGATAACCAGATTGGAACGGGAACGTCATTCCCTATATAGGCGATGAAAACGAATCGCGGAACAACTTGAGAGTCGCACCCTATCTCAAGAACGGCGAAGGTGGTTAGGTAGAGAAATAAACAATTGAACTAAAGACACAAGAATCATACAAAACCCAGGAGAGGCAAAGAGAGCAAAAGGCCATCGGTGAAATGGAGAAATCCGAAATACTTTTTCTCCTATGCAAAATAAAGATAAAAAACTACATCTAGTATCGGGCCCCTGCGAAAGGGAGATGTAACTTTCATTGATGACAACAAAGAAATGAGATACTAAGGAAGCAGTACGACTCTGTTTTCAGCGAGCCACTAAAGATTGATAACCCAAATGAATTTTTCATGGATATGATACCAACATCAAATCATATCAGACGTCACCCTATCCCCATTGGATTTTGAAGAAGCCATAAACAGTATGCCTATGCACTCTGCACCAGGCCCGGATTCTTGGAACTCTATATTCATCAAGAACTGTAAAACACCACTGTCGCAGGCTCTTCACATTCTTTGGAGACAAAGCCTAGATACTGGTGTTATTCCTGACATACTATAAACAGCAGAGATAGCACCACTCCATTCCTGGAACTCCATATTCTTTGGGAACTGTTAAAAACCACTATACCACTACACAGCAACTCCATAACCCCGGACAACATGGTTTCAGAACAGGGCGCTCTTGCCTGTCACAGTTGCTGGACCACTATAACATGGCATTAGATGTCATGGAAGACAAACAAAACGCTGATGTAATTTACACAGATCTCACAAAAGCCTTCGACAAATGTGACCATGGTGTTATTGCACACAAAGTGCGTTCAAAAGGAATTACCGGAAAAATAGGCAGATGGATCTACAATTTCCTGACTAACTGAACCCAATGTGGAATGGTCAATAAAATCAAATCCAGTCCATCAACCGTGAAGAGCTCAGTACCCCAGGGTACTGTGCTTGCTCCAGTACTTTTTCTCATCCTCATATCGGACATAGACAAGAACACAATCTATAGTACTGTATCATCCTTTGCAGATGACACTAGTATCTTCATGAGAGTAGGCAACATAGAGGACACGGCAAACCTCCAATCAAATGTAAATCAGGTCTTTCTATGGGCTACAGAAAATAATATGGTGTTTAACGAAGATAAGTTCCAGCTCATGCGCTATGGAAAAAATGAAAATATAAAAACGGAAACCACGTACAAAACTCAGTCAAATCATAACATTGAACGAAAAGGCAATGTAAAGGATCTGGGTGTACCCATGTCGGAAGACCTTACCTTTTAAATAACACAATAAAGTAGCCGTCACAACTGCAAGAAAAATGACTGGTTGGATAACAAGAACTTTTCACACTAGAGATGCTATACCGATTATGGTACTTTTCAAGACGCTTGTGTTCTCTAGAGTGGAGTACTGCTGCACAATGACAGCCCCTTTCAAAGCTGGAGAAATTGCTGACCTGGAGAGCGTGCAGAGATCCTTTACTGCTAGAATCCACTCAGTATAACATCTAAGCTACTGGGGCCGACTAAAGAGCCTAAATCTCTTGCATATATTCTCTTGCGCGCAGGCGGGAGAGATACATAATAATGTGAATGTGGAAAATATTAGATGGGTTGGTCCCAAACCTGCACACAGAAATAACATCACACGAGACCAGGAGGCATGGCAGGATGTACAGAATACCCCCGTTGAAGAGCAGAGATGCAACAGGTACTCTGAGAGAGAACTATCAACATCAGAGGCCCGAGACTGTTCAACGCGCTTCCACTACACATAAGGGGCATAACTGGCCGACCCCTCAGTGTTCAAGAGAGAACTGGATAAGCACCTCCAAAGGGTACCTGATCAACCAGGCTGTGATTCATACGTCAGGCTGCGAGCAGCCGCGTCCAACAGCCTGGTTGATCAGTCCAGCAACATCCCAAGGTAAGGAAACCCCCCCCCCCCGTCTGGGTCTCCTGCTCTAAAAATCCGCCTCCTTCCTAGGCCTACACCCAATCAGGTGAAACCAGGCGTAGGTGCCCTCCCCTAGGTGTCCTTAGGGGAGGAAGAAATAATAAGAAGGTGGAGAGAGGGAAGGAGAGAGATGAGAGGCCTACTTGTCTGGCCGTTACATTTACACAGTTGGAAAGATCACAATCCAATGTTGTTGTTATACACAACCTCATAGTACTCCTGGGCACATAGTCCCTTTGATAAATGTAAACAAAGCCGTCATGATTAAGGAAAGATGTACAGGTCTCGTAAGGTGGGGGGGTTGCCTAAATAAATGCTAGACGAAGCCAGGCCCAGCTCATAGGTAGGTGTACGAAAGCCTATATAATTCTCACACATGGTATCACATCCTATATATTAAAGACGGGTTTCACTTTTCTTGTGGACAAATAATATCAGTAATCTTGAGCAGGGGATCCCAAGCTGGGGTCCCTTGTGTGTACGGGCAGGGGATCCCAAGCTGGGGTCCCTTGTGTGTATGGGCAGGGGATCCCAAGCTGGGGTCCCTTGTGTGTACGGGCAGGGGATCCCAAGCTGGGGTCCCTTGTGTGTATGGGCAGGGGATCCCCAGCTGGGGTCCCTTGTGTGTATGGGCAGGGGATCCCAAGCTGGGGTCCCTTGTGTGTACGGGCAGGGGATCCCAAGCTGGGGTCCCTTGTGTGTACGGGCAGGGGATCCCAAGCTGGGGTCCCTTGTGTGTACGGGCAGGGGATCCCCAGCTGGGGTCCCTTGTGTGTACGGGCAGGGGATCCCAAGCTGGGGTCCCTTGTGTGTTTGGGCAGGGGATCCCTAGCTGGGGTCCCTTGTGTGTACGGGCAGGGGATCCCAAGCTGGGGTCCCTTGTGTACGGGCAGGGGATCCCAAGCTGGGGTCCCTTGTGTGTACGGGCAGGGGATCCCAAGCTGGGGTCCCTTGTGTGTACGGGCAGGGGATCCCAAGCTGGGGTCCCTTGTGTGTACGGGCAGGGGATCCCAAGCTGGGGGCCCTTGTGTGTATGGGCAGGGGATCCCCAGCTGGGGTCCCTTGTGTGTACGGGCAGGGGATCCCAAGCTGGGGTCCCTTGTGTGTATGGGCAGGGGATCCCCAGCTGGGGTCCCTTGTGTGTACGGGCAGGGGATCCCAAGCAGGGGTCCCTTGTGTGTACGGGCAGGGGATCCCAAGCTGGGGTCCCTTGTGTGTACGGGCAGGGGATCCCAAGCTGGGGTCCCTTGTGTGTACGGGCAGGGGATCCCAAGCTGGGGTCCCTTGTGTGTACGGGCAGGGGATCCCAAGCTGGGGGCCCTTGTGTGTACGGGCAGGGGATCCCAAGCTGGGGGCCCTTGTGTGTACGGGCAGGGGATCCCCAGCTGGGGGCCCTTGTGTGTACGGGCAGGGGATCCCCAGCTGGGGTCCCTTGTGTGTACGGGCAGGGGATCCCAAGCTGGGGTCCCTTGTGTGTACGGGCAGGGGATCCCAAGCTGGGGTCCCTTGTGTGTACGGGCAGGGGATCCCCAGCTGGGGTCCCTTGTGTGTACGGGCAGGGGATCCCCAGCTGGGGTCCCTTGTGTGTACGGGCAGGGGATCCCAAGCTGGGGGCCCTTGTGTGTACGGGCAGGGGATCCCAAGCTGGGGTCCCTTGTGTGTACGGGCAGGGGATCCCCAGCTGGGGTCCCTTGTGTGTACGGGCAGGGGATCCCAAGCTGGGGTCCCTTGTGTGTACGGGCAGGGGATCCCAAGCTGGGGTCCCTTGTGTGTACGGGCAGGGGATCCCCAGCTGGGGTCCCTTGTGTGTACGGGCAGGGGATCCCCAGCTGGGGTCCCTTGTGTGTACGGGCAGGGGATCCCCAGCTGGGGTCCCTTGTGTGTACGGGCAGGGGATCCCAAGCTGGGGGCCCTTGTGTGTACGGGCAGGGGATCCCAAGCTGGGGTCCCTTGTGTGTACGGGCAGGGGATCCCCAGCTGGGGTCCCTTGTGTGTACGGGCAGGGGATCCCAAGCTGGGGTCCCTTGTGTGTACGGGCAGGGGATCCCAAGCTGGGGTCCCTTGTGTGTACGGGCAGGGGATCCCAAGCTGGGGTCCCTTGTGTGTATGGGCAGGGGATCCCAAGCTGGGGTCCCTTGGGTGTACGGGCAGGGGTCCCTTGTGTGTATGGGCAGGGGATCCCAAGCTGGGGTCCCTTGGGTGTACGGGCAGGGGGCCCTTGTGTGTATGGGCAGGGGATCCCAAGCTGGGGTCCCTTGTGTGTACGGGCAGGGGATCCCAAGCTGGGGTCCCTTGTGTGTACGGGCAGGGGATCCCAAGCTGGGGTCCCAAGTTGCGTTGATGTGAGTTTTCCTAGGGAAAGGGTCCATAGCTTTCACCGGGTGTTCAAATGGGATCTTTGTGACTCAAAAAAAAAGGTTAAGCGCACCCACTGGTATAGAGGAACTGTTAAAAAGTCTTTGGCCATTAATGCCGATACCCTGTTAATAGTCTGTTAAGAGCTTCTTAAGTGCAGGTCTGGCTCCTTCGCTTGTCATCGGAGCATTGTGCATGTTCTGCCATGTGTCTTGGTCGGATGAGTTATGAAGAAAGGCGACAGGAATTTTGTCGTAACTCATCACTGGAATCATACCTTCGTCACTGGATGATAAGCGTTAGTGGCAGACAGGTGGAAACTACAGTAGGAACTTGCATGAGCTGCAGGGACATTACAATGTGTTTAGTGTCTTATTATTGAACAAATTAAATGCAGTATAAACTCACGTAGGCAGACTCTCTAAACTGTTTCTCTATTCAATCCACCCATACCCCCCCTTTCCATCCCTGCCTATCCCTCAACCACAGTAGCCCTTCCATACCTACCACACCCATCCTTACCTTGTGGTTACCTTGAGGTGTTTTCTGGGTTTAGTGTCCCCGCGGCCTGGTCGTCGACCAGGCCTCCTGGTTGCTGGACTGGTCAACCAGGCTGTTGGACGCAGCTGCTCGCGGCCTGACGTATGAATCACAGCCTGGTTGATCAGGTTGACCCCACCCACTCTAGCCCTGCTGCTTGCGGGGGGGGGGGGTTGTACTTCAGCGCTTTGGTCTGTGTTGTCATCGTATGGTTTAAGGAGAAATTGAAATTGAAATAAGTTTATTGAGGTAAAATACACACAAAGGGATGAGGTAGCTCAAGCTATTCTCACCCCGTTTAGTACATCGTGTTAATATATACATAGACACACATCACAAATAAACATATTGCCAAACTTTGAGAAGATCTTGTGTGTTGTAAAACATGTGCTGGGCACGCAGGTATTCAGTTGTTGTTTTTAGATTCAGCTACTGGGAACCAAAAGTTGCAAGTAGCACGGGCTATGGTGAGCCCGTAGTGGCCTTACCTGGCACATGAGCGGGGCTGTGGTATTCAGTTCTTGTAAACGCGCTCATCTTGAGGTTATCTTGAGATGATTTCGGAGCTGTTTAGTGTCCCCGCGGCCCGGTCCTCGACCAGGCCTCCACCCCCAGGAAGCAGCCCGTGACAGCTGACTAACACCCAGGTACCTATTTTACTGCTAGGTAACAGGGGCATTTAGGGTGAAAGAAACTCTGCCCATTGTTTCTTGGCCCATGGTTGTATTCCACAGCTGTTCAACACCCTCCAAGAAAACATAATAAATATTGCTGGAAGAAAAGTATATTGGACTTTCTTAGACACCTTCCTGCAAGAAGTACTGGACAAACCTGGTTACTGTGAATATGTGGGCTCGCAGGCCGCTCAAAGCAACAGTCTGTTGGACCATTTTATCCCAAGTCAAGTCTGGTCCAAGGGCTCATAATGTTGATAAGAACTGTACCTTAGGGTACCTTAGCGTACCTTACAGTACCTTGGCGTACCTATTGCACCTGTGGTCATGATCTATAATATAAACCCACGTGTTCTCTTACTCGTTTACTTAAACCTGAATAATTAATACAACATACACAAATTGACAAATTACAATAGATTCCCTTACAAATAATTGGCAGTGTGTGTGTGTGTGGGGAGTGGCATTGAGGGCCAGGAGGTGGCAGTGTGCTGGGTGGCATTGAGGGCCAGGAGGTGGCAGTGTTTGGGGGTGTCATTGAGGGCCAGGAGGTGGCAGTGTTTGGGGGTGGCATTGAGGGCCAGGAGGTGGCAGTGTGGGGGTGGCATTGAGGGCCAGGAGGTGGCAGTGTGGGGGGTGGCATTGAGGGCGAGAAGGTGGCAGTGTTGGGGTGGCATTGAGGGCCAGGAGGTGGCAGTGTTGGGGGTGGCATTGAGGGCCAGGAGGTGGCAGTGTGGGGGGTGGCATTGAGGGCGAGGTGGCGGCAGTGTTGGGGTGGCATTGAGGGCCAGGAGGTGGCAGTGTTGGGGGGTGGTGGCATTAAGGGCCAGGAGGAGGCAGTGTGCTGGGTGGCATTGAGGGCCAGGAGGTGGCAGTGTTGGGGGTGGCATTGAGGGCCAGGAGGTGGCAGTGTGGGGGTGGCATTGAGGGCCAGGAGCTGGCAGTGTTGGGGGGTGGCATTGAGGGCCAGGAGGTGGCAGTGTTGGGGGTGGCATTGAAGGCCAGGAGGTGGCAGTGTTGGGGGTGGCATTGAGGGCCAGGAGGTGGCAGTGTTGGGGGTGGCATTGAGGGCCAGGAGGTGGCAGTGTGGGGGGTGGCATTGAGGGCCAGGAGGTGGCAGTGTTGGGGGTGGCATTGAGGGCCAGGAGGTGGCAGTGTTGGGGGGGTGGCATTGAGGGCCAGGAGGTGGCAGTGTTGGGGGGGTGGCATTGAGGGCCAGGAGGTGGCAGTGTTGGGGGTGGCATTGAGTGCCAGGAGGTGGCAGTGTGGGGGGTGGCATTGAGGGCCAGGAGGTGGCAGTGTTGGGGGTGGCATTGAGGGCCAGGAGGTGGCAGTGTTGGGGGTGGCATTGAGGGCCAGGAGGTGGCAGTGTTGGGGGGTGGCATTGAGGGCCAGGAGGTGCCAGTGTAGGGGGGTGGCATTGAGGACCAGGAGGTGCCAGTGTAGGGGGGTGGCATTGAGGGCCAGGAGGTGGCAGCGTTGGGGGGGGTGGCATTGAGGGCCAGGAGGTGGCAGTGTAGGGGGGTGGCATTGAGGGCCAGGAGGTGGCAGCGTTGGGGGGGGGGTGGCATTGAGGGCCAGGAGGTGGCAGTGTTGGGGGGGCATTGAGGACCAGGAGGTGGCAGTGTTGGGGGGTGGCATTGAGGGCCAGCAGTGTTTTGGGGTGGCATTGAGGGCCAGGTGGTGGCAGTGTGGGGGGTGGCATTGAGGGCCAGGAGGTGGCAGTGTGGGGGGTGGCATTGAGGGCCAGGAGGTGGCAGTGTGGGGGGTGGCATTGAGGGCCAGGAGGTGGCAGTGTGGGGGGTGGCATTGAGGGCCAGGAGGTGGCAGTGTGGGGGTGGCATTGAGGACCAGGAGGTGGCAGTGTTGGGGGTGGCATTGAGGGCCAGGAGGCGGCAGTGTGGGGGTGGCATTGAGGACCAGGAGGTGGCAGTGTTGGGGGTGGCATTGAGTGCCAGGAGGCAGTGTGGGGGGTGGCATTGAGGGCCAGGAGGAGGCATTGAGGGCCAGGAGGTGGCAGTGTGGGGGGTGGCATTGAGGGCCAGGAGGTGGCAGTGTGGGGGGTGGCATTGAGGACCAGGAGGTGGCAGTGTTGGGGGTGGCATTGAGGGCCAGGAGGTGGCAGTGTTGGGGGGGGTGGCATTGAGGGCCAGGAGGTGGCATTGAGGGCCAGGAGGCAGTGTGGGGGGGTGGCATTGAGGGCCAGGAGGTGGCAGTGTGGGGGGTGGCATTGAGGGCCAGGAGGTGGCAGTGTGGGGGGTGGCATTGAGGGCCAGGAGGTGGCAGTGTGGGGGGTGGCATTGAGGGCCAGGAGGTGGCAGTGTTGGGGGGGTGGCATTGAGGGCCAGGAGGTGGCAGTGTTGGGGGTGGCATTGAGGACCAGGAGGTGGCAGTGTTTTGGGGTGGCATTGAGGGCCAGGTGGTGGCAGTGTTGGGGGTGGCATTGAGGGCCAGGAGGTGGCAGTGTGGGGGGTGGCATTGAGGACCAGGAGGTGGCAGTGTTTTGGGGTGGCATTGAGGGCCAGGTGGTGGCAGTGTTGGGGGTGGCAGTGTTGGGGGGGTGGCATTGAGGGCCAGGAGGCAGTGTGGGGGGTGGCATTGAGGGCCAGGAGGTGGCAGTGTGGGGGGTGGCATTGAGGGCCAGGAGGTGGCAGTGTGGGGGGTGGCATTGAGGGCCAGGAGGTGGCAGTGTGGGGGGTGGCATTGAGGGCCAGGAGGTGGCAGTGTTGGGGGGGTGGCATTGAGGGCCAGGAGGTGGCAGTGTTGGGGGTGGCATTGAGGGCCAGGTGGTGGCAGTGTTGGGGGTGGCATTGAGGGCCAGGAGGTGGCAGTGTGGGGGTGGCATTGAGGACCAGGAGGTGGCAGTGTTTTGGGGTGGCATTGAGGGCCAGGTGGTGGCAGTGTTGGGGGTGGCATTGAGGGCCAGGAGGTGGCAGTGTTGGGGGGGTGGCATTGAGGGCCAGGAGGTGGCATTGAGGGCCCGGAGGTGGCAGTGTTGGGGGGGTGGCATTGAGGGCCAGGAGGTGGCAGTGTTGGGGGGTGGCATTGAGGGCCAGGAGGTGGCAGTGTTGGGGGGTGGCATTGAGGGCCAGGAGGTGGCAGTGTTGGGGAGTGGCATTGAGGGCCAGGAGGGGGCAGTGTTGTGGGGTGGCATTGAGGGCCAGGAGGTGGCAGTGTTGGGGGTGGCATTGAGGGCCAGGAGGTGGCAGTGTTGGGGGTGGCATTGAGGGCCAGGAGGTGGCAGTGTTGGGGGTGGCATTGAGGGCCAGGAGGTGGCAGTGTTGGGGGGGGGGTGGCATTGAGGGCCAGGAGGTGGCAGTGTTGGGGGTGGCATTGAGGGCCAGGAGGTGGCAGTGTTGGGGGGGGGGTGGCATTGAGGACCAGGTGGCAGTGTTGGGGGGTGGCATTGAGGGCCAGGAGGTGGCAGTGTTGGGGGTGGCATTGAGTGCCAGGAGGTGGCAGTGTTGGGGGGGGGTGGCATTGAGGGCCAGGAGGTGGCAGTGTTGGGGGTGGCATTGAGTGCCAGGAGGTGGCAGTGTTGGGGGTGGCATTGAGGACCAGGAGGTGGCAGTGTTGGGGGTGGCATTGAGGGCCAGGAGGTGGCAGTGTGGGGGTGGCATTGAGGGCCAGGAGGTGGCAGGTTGGGGGGTGGCATTGAGGGCCAGGAGGTGGCAGTGTTGGGGGGTGGCATTGAGGGCCAGGAGGTGCCAGTGTTGGGGGTGGCATTGAGGGCCAGGTGGTGCCAGTGTTGGGTGGCATTGAGGGCCAGGAGGTGGAAGATTGGGGGGTGGCATTGAGGGCCAGGAGGTGGCAGTGTTGGGGAGTGGCATTGAGGGCCAGGAGGGGGCAGTGTTGGTGGCATTGAGGGCCAGGAGGTGGCAGTGTTGGGGGTGGCATTGAGGACCAGGAGGTGGCAGTGTTGGGGAGTGGCATTGAGGGCCAGGAGGTGGCAGTGTTGGGGGGTGGCATTGAGGGCCAGGAGGTGCCAGTGTTGGGGGTGGCATTGAGGGCCAGGTGGTGGCAGTGTGGGGGGTGGCATTGAGGGCCAGGTGGTGGCAGTGTTGGGGGTGGCATTGAGGACCAGGAGGTGGCAGTGTTGGGGGTGGCATTGAGGACCAGGAGGTGGCAGTGTTGGGGAGTGGCATTGAGTGCCAGGAGGTGGCAGTGTTGGGGGTGGCATTGAGGGCCAGGAGGTGGCAGTGTTGGGGGGTGGCATTGAGGGCCAGGAGGTGGCAGTTGGGGGGGGTGGCAGTTGGGGGTGGTGGCATAGGGGGGGGGGTACTGGTGGTCGATGCAGTAGTGTGGGGCGGAGTCAACAGATGGCGCAAGGTGCCGGTGTTGGTCTCTGGTCGCTGCTGTGGGTGGTGGTGATTGTGGTTGTGTGGGTGATTGTGGTTGTGTGGGTGATTGTGGTTGTGTGGGTGGTGATGGTGGTGGTTGTGTGGGTGGTGATGGTGGTGGTTGTGTGGGTGGTGATGGTGGTGGTTGTGTGGGTGGTGATGGTGGTGGTTGTGTGGGTGGTGATGGTGGTGGTGGTTGTGTGGGTGGTGATGGTGGTGGTGGTTGTGTGGGTGGTGATGGTGGTGGTGGTTGTGTGGGTGGTGATGGTGGTGGTGGTTGTGTGGGTGGTGATGGTGGTGGTGGTTGTGTGGGTGGTGATGGTGGTGGTGGTTGTGTGGGTGGTGATGGTGGTGGTGGTTGTGTGGGTGGTGATGGTGGTGGTGGTTGTGTGGGTGGTGATGGTGGTGGTGGTTGTGTGGGTGGTGATGGTGGTGGTGGTTGTGTGGGTGGTGATGGTGGTGGTGGTTGTGTGGGTGGTGATGGTGGTTGTGTGGGTGGTGGTGGTGGTTGTGTGGGTGGTGATGGTGGTGGTGGTTGTGTGGGTGGTGATGGTGGTGGTGGTTGTGTGGGTGGTGATGGTGGTGGTGGTTGTGTGGGTGGTGATGGTGGTGGTGGTGGTTGTGTGGGTGGTGATGGTGGTGGTGGTGGTTGTGTGGGTGGTGATGGTGGTGGTGGTTGTGTGGGTGATGTTGGTGGTGGTGGTTGTGTGGGTGATGGTGGTGGTGGTGGTTGTGTGGGTGATGTTGGTGGTGGTGGTTGTGTGGGTGATGGTGGTGGTGGTGGTTGTGTGGGTGATGTTGGTGGTTGTGTGGGTGATGTTGGTGGTGGTGGTTGTGTGGGTGGTGGTGATTGTGTGGGTGGTGGTGGTGGTGATTGTGTGGGTGGTGGTGGTGGTTGTGTGGGTGGTGGTGATGATTGTGTGGGTGATGGTGGTGGTGGTGGTTGTGTGGGTGGTGGTGATTGTGTGGGTGATGGTGGTGGTGG
Organism: Procambarus clarkii; assembly: GCF_040958095.1. Classification (NCBI taxonomy): domain Eukaryota; kingdom Metazoa; phylum Arthropoda; class Malacostraca; order Decapoda; family Cambaridae; genus Procambarus; species Procambarus clarkii. Next base: position 22,427,503 of record NC_091207.1, on the reverse strand, counting down.
TGGTGGTTGTGTGGGTGGTGGTGGTGGTGATTGTGTGGGTGATGGTGGTGATTGTGTGGGTGATGGTGGTTGTGTGGGTGATGGTGGTGGTTGTGTGGGTGATGGTGGTGGTTGTGTGGGTGATGGTGGTGGTTGTGTGGTGGGTGGTGGTGGTGGTTGTGTGGGTGGTGGTGGTGGTTGTGTGGGTGGTGGTTGTGTGGGTGGTGGTGGTGGTGGTTGTGTGGGTGATGGAGGTGGTGGTTGTGTGGGTGGTGGTGGTTGTGTGGGTGATGGAGGTGGTGGTTGTGTGGGTGGTGGTGGTTGTGTGGGTGGTGGTGGTTGTGTGGGTGATGGTGGTGGTTGTGTGGGTGGTGGTGATTGTTTGGGTGATGGTGGTGGAGTCTTTCTTGTGGGTTTCCACGAATACTCAAAATATTGAATTGGACTCTACTAGAAGGCCATTTATGACCATAACTTTATTTTTTGATGTTGATTTTAGGCCTGGTATGTTTTCCACATTGCGTGTCACTTCTGGTGGGTTTTGTGACATGTTTTTCTTCTCCATCCTGATCTTAGGTGTGCTGTTCTGGCGCACTTGTAGGTCCATTGGTGGTATTAGTAATGTTTTTGGTGTGGAGTGTGGTGGTTTGTGTGGCGTGGGGGGGGGCGTAATTTGTCTACACCTGGCGCCAGATTCACGAAGCAGTTGCGCAAGCACTTACGAACCTGTACATCTTTTCTCAATCTTTGGCGACTTTGTTTACAATTATTAAACAGTTAATGAGCTCCAAAGCACCAGGAGGCTGTTTATAACAATAACAACAGTTGATTGGGAAGTTTTCATGTTTGTAAACTGTTTAATAAATGTAACCAAAGCCATCAAAGATTGAGGAAAGATGTAAACGTTCGTAAGTACTTGCGTAACTGCTTCGTGAATCTGGCCCTAGATAACGAATTATTGTCCAGTGCTGTGCATTTATTCCTCCCCATCCTGCAATGTTTCTGACTGTGTGTTCCTCTCGTGTGTTCTACTCTGCTTCTGCCCGTCTCAAAACATCTTCCAGAGTCATAATATTGATCCTCCTTTCACCTGTGTGCGTGGGACCTCCTTCACGTAGAAATCTGGGCAATGATCATGGCTTTTTCTCTGGTTAATTGAAAGTTTGCATAGTTTAAAGTGGAATGATCTGCACTCAGTGCATGATGCTTTGGAACTGCTGTTCCATCATGCACTGCTGTTCCATCATGCACTGCTGTTCCATCATGCACTGCTGTTCCATCATGCACTGCTGTTCCATCATGCACTGCTGCCCAATATGTTGCAGCATCTTCGGGGATCTGTGAATGTGCCTTTTTGGGTTCCTTGTTTGTATATTACCTTTGTATATTATTTGTAAATATTTTGATTTGTGATTTTTTTTTTCAGTTTATGCCTGTGCTTGTTTTGGCTGTCTATGGGTTTTTTCCCACACCTCTTTCTCTCCCTGTCCCACAAGCACCTCTTCCTCTCCCCCTCCCACCTCTTCCTTCCCCCTCCTACCTCTTCCTTTCCCCCTCCCACCACCACCACCACCACCACCACCACCTTCCTCCCCCCCCCCCCACCACCACCCACCTTGCTGTGCTGGTGAAGGCTGCCTTAGAGAGGAGCAGCAGGTATCTGCAGGTATGCATAATAGCTGAGGCTTGGATGTGTGTCGGTGTGGAGCGCGGGCACCAATCTCTCCATTAATGAGGCCCTCGCCGCCACGGAAGCTCGGCCTCACCCCACACCCGCTGCCAGATCACGCCCCCCACACACACCTCCACACTACCATCCCCGCCACCACACTCACTGTGGGGTACTCTGGGTCCCGATGGTACTCACACTCTGCAGGCTACTAACAAGTTTGTGTACTCACCTAGTTGTGCTTGCGGGGGTTGACCTTTGGCTCTTTGGTCCCGCCTCTCGACTGTCTATCAACTGGTGTACAGATTCCTGAGCCTACTGGGCTCTATCATATCTACATTTGAAACTGTGTATGGAGTCAGCCTCCACCACATCACTTCCTAGTGCATTCCATTTATTAACTACTCTGACATTGAAAAAGTTTTTCTAATGTGTCTGTGGCTCATTTCAGTGCTCAGCTTCCACCTGTGTCCGCTTGTGCGTGTACCTCCCGTGTTAAATAATCCATCCTTGGCTACCCTGTCAATTCCCCTGAGAATTTTGTATGTGATCATGTCTCCCCGAGCTCTCCTGTTTGTGATGTGCAGTTCCCGCAACCTTTCCTCATAACTCGTGCCTCTTAGTTCTGGGACTAGCCTAGTGGCATACCTCTGAACGTTTTCCAGCTTCGTCTTGTGCTTGACAAGGTACGGGCTCCATGCTGGGGCCGCATACTCCAGGATTGGTCTTACATACGTGGTATACAAGATTCGGAAAGATTTCTTACACAAGTTTCTGAAAGCAGTTTTGATGTTAGCCAGCCTCGCATATGCCGCAGATGTTATTCTCTTTATGTGGGCTTCAGGAGACAGGTTTGGTGTGATATCAACTCCTAGATCTATCTCTCTGTCTGTTTCATTAAGTACTTCATCTCCTATTCTGTATCCTGTGTCTGGCCTCCTGTTTCCACTGCCTAGTTTCATTACTTTGCATTTACTCGGGTTGAACTTCAACAGCCATTTGTTGGACCATTCACTCGGTCTATCTAGGTCATCTTGTAGCCTCCTACTATCATCCTCTGTTTCAATCCTCATAATTTTTGCATCGTCGGCAAACATTGAGAGGAACGAATCTATACCCTCTGGGAGATCATTTACATATACCAGAAACAGTATAGGTCCAAGGACTGACCCCTGCGGGACTCCACTTGTAACGTCTCGCCAATCTGAGACCTCACCCCTCACACAGACTCGTTGTCTCCTGTTGCTTAGGTACTCCTCTATCCACCGGAGTACCTTCCCTTTCACTCCAGCCTGCATCTCCAACTTTCGCACTAGCCTCTTGTGTGGCACTGTATCAAAGGCTTTTTGGCAATCCAAAAATATGCAGTCTGCCCACCCTTCTCTTTCTTGCCTTATTTTTGTTGCCTGGTCGTAGGATTAAAGTAACCCTGTGAGGCAGGACCTGCCATCCCTGAACCCATGTTGATGCTGTGTTACACAGTTCCTTCGCTCCAGATGCTCCACTAGTTTTTTTCGCACAATCTTCTCCATCAGCTTGCATGGTATGCAGGTTAGGGACACTGGCCTGTAGTTCAGTGCCTCCTGTCTATCCCCTTTCTTGTATATCGGGACCACGTTAGCTGCTTTCCAAATATCTGGCAGTTCCCCTGTTGCCAGTGATTTGTTATACATTATGGAGTGTGGTAGGCACAGTTCTCTTGCTCCTTCCTTTAGAACCCAAGGGAAGATTCCATCTGGGCCTATAGCCTTTGTCACATCCAACTCTAGTAAACACTTCCTTACTTCCCCGCTGGTAATCTCAAAGTCTTCCAGTGGTTCCTGGTTAGCTATTCCCTCTCCTACCTCTGGAATTTCTCCTTGCTCTAAGGTGAAGACCTCCTGGAATTTCTTATTCAATTCCTCACACACTTCCTTGTCATTTGTAGTGAATCCTTCTGCCCCTATCCTTAATTTCATAACCTGTTCCTTTACTGTTGTTTTTCTCCTGATGTGGCTATACAACAACTTAGGCTGAGTCTTTGCCTTGCTTGCGATGTCATTTTCGTATTGTCCTTCTGCCTCTCTTCTCATCCTGATATATTCATTCCTGGCATTCTGGTATCTTTCTCTGCTCTCCAGTGTCCTGTTATTCCTATAGTTTCTCCATGCCCTTTTACTTTGCTGCTACATCTCTGATTAAACCATGGGTTTCTCATCTTCATTTCTCTGTTTTCCTTTTGGACTGGGACAAACTTGTTTGCTGCTACCTTGCACTTCTGCGTGATGTATTCCATCATATCTTGGGCCGTCTTTTCCCTGAGCTCTGTTTCCCATGCTATATCTGTTAGGAATTTTCTTATCCCCGTGTGTGCGCGTGCATACATACATACATACGTACGTACATCTATACATATACATACATCCAAACATCCATACATACATACAGGTACTTACACTCAGTCTCCCGTGACCGTTGTGATAACACAATAAACATTCTCCCCGGACAACAATAGTGGTGTGACCTCACAAACGTCAAAACGAATCCCACCAAGGTCATATTAGCCGGAAAGGTCAGAGGTCATGGAGGGGGGGAGGGAACGTGCCCTGGTGTGGGGTGTATGGTAATACCGGGTATTAGTTATTAAGTTCATGGGGGTTGTTCTAGTAAGTCCACTACGGGCTTACCAAGACTGTAATTTTTTGTAGAATTATCTGCATGTCTCTTGCAAATTGTGTATACAGTATACCTAGGTCATAAAAGTATTTGTGTACGTCTGATATACTACTTGTGAAGGAGGAAATGTATATGTTTATCTCTCAGAATGTTTGGTAATATGTTTATTGTTTGTGATGTGTGTCTATGTATGTATTAACACGATGTACTGAACGGGGTAAGAATAGCTTGAGCTACCTCATCCCTTTGTGTGTATTTTACCTCAATAAACTTATTTCAATTTCAACTACGGGCTCACCATAGCCCGTGCTACTAGGAACTTTGTTCAAAGTAGCTGAATGTTAAACAACAAGGGGTTGTTTACCGTTAATCTTGGATGTCTTGATCATGGTAACTGCCTGCCATGTTCTGTAATGAGGTTATTGATTAAGTCTTTCGTGGGGTTCTCTCTCATCTTGAGTGGTTTACCTTAAAGTGGTTCCGAGGATCAGTGTTCCTTCTGAGGCGCCTGACAGCTGGGTGGACAGCGCTTCGGATTCGTAGTCCTGAGCTTTCCGGTTCGATCCCCGGTGGAGGTGGAGACAAATGGGCAAAATGTTTTTTCACCCTAATGCCCCTGTTATCTAGGGGTAAATAGGTACCTGGGAGTTACAGCTGCTAAGGACTGCTTCCTGGGGGTGAGTAACAAAGCAGGCCTAGTCGAGGACCGGGCCGTGGGGACGCTAAGCCCCGAAATAATCTCAAGATAACCTCCTTATCCCAACTAACACGAATCTTCTCTTATGTTTTCTTCATTTGCGAAGGAAGTTGAAAAATAGAATAAAATTTTTTTATCGTTTTATTCCGGCCTGGAACCAGATTCACGAAGCAGTTACGCAAGTACTTACGAACGTGTACAACTTTCCTCAATCTTTGACGGTTTTGGTTACATTTATTAAACAGTTTACAAGCACGAAAACTTCCCAATCAAATGTTATTGTTATAAACAGCCTCCTGGTGCTTCGGAGCTCATTAACTGTTTAATAATTGTAAACAAAGCCGCCAAAGATTGAGAAGTTATATTGGTTCGTAAGTGCTTGTGTAACTGCTTCGTGAATCTGGCTCCTGACACTTAAGAGAGGAATTTCTTTGACCCTGTCAACACTTTCAAAGGTAGAATTAACGTGAATACGGCATACATAGCCGCGATAAAACACCTAAATTATTGGGATCGTCTCAAAGCTCTCCAAATGTACTCACTAGAAAGGAGAAGAGAGAGATATTAAATAATATACACGTGGAAAATACTGGAAGGCCAGGTCCCTAATCTACACAGTAAAATAACAACGTACTGGAGTGAACGATATGGAAGAAAATGCAGAATAGAACCAGTGAAGAGCAGAGGTGCCATAGGCACAATCAGAGAACACTGTATAAACATCAGAGGTCCGCGGTTGTTCAACGTCCTCCCAGCGACTATAAGAAATATTGCCGGAACAACCGTGGACAACGCTTTACACACGACTCACAGCTGATGACATTTGAACCTTTTTTGAACAGTGCTTCGTTCACAACCTGTGTTCGAATCGCAACTCTGTAAATGCTTCACCCCACCTAATCTAACACCTAATCACCCACCTTCAAACACCTAATGTAACCTATGCCTCAATATGCGCAATATGCTAATATATATAATATTAATTTGATAAAATTCCTATTTTGAATGAGCAGCATGATAAATTTGAATGAGTCTTTAGGGTCGGCCGCAGGATGGAATGAACATGGCCTGAGAACGGGGTGATGAGCTAAACCATTCCAAGAGACAGTAAAAGTTTATTAATTATAAAGTTTCAAAAGCAGGTAAAAAAAAAAACTGAAGAGTTGGGAGTTATTAGGTTCGACATCAGATGTTCGATTTACGAAGCAGTTACGCAAGTACTTACGAACGTGTACATCTTTTCTCAATCTTTGACGGCTTTGGTTACATTTATTAAACAGTTTACAAGCATGAAAACTTGCCAATCAAATGTTATTGTTATAAACAGCCGCCTGGTGCTTCGGAGCTCATTAACTGTCGAATAAATGTAAACAAAGCCGCCAAAGATTGAGAAAAGATGTACAGGTTCATAAGTGCTTGCGTAACTGCCTCGTGAATCTGGCCCCAGCATATAGCATATTACATACAAGAATTTAGCTTGAATTAAATTTTAACTTGTATACATATTAATAATAATAATGTGTGTGTGTGGATACAAACAAGAACAGCCTACCATGAACTCTCAAATTACGGTACCATTTACTCTACCCACCATGAGAGTGAGGACAAGACCAGAACATAACTATGCCAACACAGAAAAGACTGATCAACGTAACAGGCCTATTACTCCTGATTAATCTTTGTATGTGCTTCGTCCCCCATTTATCCCTTTGCCTTTTCCTTTATTCTACTTGTTTTATCACCTGACCCCGTACTGGTATAAATTTAACGAGCTCTGTAATTTCTTTTCACTTGAGAATGAACCATGGAGGTTCGAAACGTTGTGCAAATTGTATAAGTGTAATACATTCTATAGTAATTCACTGTTCTTCATATTGAAATAACGAATATGAGGTTTGGAGAACTCTTTCAGCTAAGCCCTGAAGCTAGAAAAATATTTAGAGGGATAGAAGCCCTAAATCAGAAGATAGTAAATACAGAATATTTGGTCATATTCAATGAGACACGATTAAAAGAGAACCTGCTGCCAGTATACATAAATAAATTATATATATATATATATATATATATATATATATATATATATATATATATATATATAATATTGGATGAATAAATACTATTAGGAACAAATGAATAACTCGACCTTCATATGAAATGATTGAGGACGCTGTTATATTTATTCTTGTTCTTGCAGGTGAGTTGGTGACGGTGGTGAGGGAGCTGGGTGAGTATTGTGGTGCTCAGGACTCATTACTGGAGCAGTGTGAGTGTACACGGTGAGTCAATGACACCATGATGAGTACTGGTGTATACACAACTCATAATCTGCTTAAGTATGACCTCATTGGTGGTGGTGGTGTTGATCTTACAGTATGTTCTTACTCTGGGCATTAAGAACAACAATCAAGTTAACAAAATTGATGGTAAAGAAACTAATGATTATTGAAGGATATATTTTGTACCACGTTTGGTTCCACTCTGGAACATCTTCAGGTAAGGGTATACAAGGTGTATATTTATCTTAGATACACATGTGACAGGTGAAGTTGTGGGGTCGGCATCGTGAGAGTGGGGGTGTGGCAGAGATGGCAGGGGGGGGGGGGTGTGGCAGGGTGGGAGGGGTGGCAGTGATGGCAGGGTGGGGGGGTGATGGCAGGGTGGGGGGGTGTGGCAGAGATGGCAGGGTGGGGGGTGTGTGGCAGTGATGGCAGGGTGGGGGGGTGTGTGGCAGTGATGGCAGGGTGGGGGTGTGTGGCAGTGATGGCAGGGTGGGGGTGTGTGGCAGTGATGGCAGGGTGGGGGTGTGTGGCAGTGATGGCAGGGTGGGGGTGTGGCAGTGATGGCAGGGTGGGGGGGGTGTGAGGCAGTGATGGCAGGGTGGGGGGGGGTGTGTGTGGCAGTGATGGCAGGGTGGGGGGGGGCTGTGTGGCAGTGATGGCAGGGTGGGGGGGGCTGTGTGGCAGTGATGGCAGGGTGGGGGGGGCTGTGTGGCAGTGATGGCAGGGTGGGGGGTGTGTGGCAGTGATGGCAGGGTGGGGGGTGTGTGGCAGTGATGGCAGGGTGGGGGGTGTGTGGCAGTGATGGCAGGGTGGGGGGGGGGTGTGTGGCAGTGATGTCAGGGTGGGGGGGGGGTGTGGCAGTGATGGCAGGGTGGGGGGGGTGTGTGGCAGTGATGGCAGGGTGGGGGGGGGTGTGAGGCAGTGATGGCAGGGTGGGGAGGGGGTGAGGCAGTGATGGCAGGGCGGGGGGGGGGGTGTGGCAGTGATGGCAGGGTAGGGGGGGAGTGGCAGTGATGGCAGGGTGGGGGGGGGTGTGGCAGTGATGGCAGGGTGGGGGGGTGTGTGGCAGTGATGGCAGGGTGGGGGGGATGTGTGGCAGGGTGGGGGGGGGTATGGCAGGGTGGGGGGGTGGCAGTGATGGCAGGGTGGGGGGGGGGTGGCAGTGATGGCAGGGTGGGGAGGGTGTGAGGCAGTGATGGCAGGGCGGGGGGGGGGGTGTGGCAGTGATGGCAGGGTAGGGGGGGAGTGGCAGTGATGGCAGGGTGGGGGGGGTGTGGCAGTGATGGCAGGGTGGGGGGGTGTGTGGCAGTGATGGCAGGGTGGGGGGGATGTGTGGCAGGGTGGGGGGGGTATGGCAGGGTGGGGGGTGGCAGTGATGGCAGGGTGGGGGGGGGTGGCAGTGATGGCAGGGTGGGGGTGTGGCAGTGATGGCAGGGTGGGGGGGTGTGGCAGGGTGGGGGTGTGTGGCAGTGATGGCAGGGTGGGGGGGTGTGTGGCAGTGATGGCAGGGTGGGGGGGTGTGTGGCAGTGATGGCAGGGTGGGGGTGTGTGGCAGGGTGGGGGTGTGTGTGGCAGTGATGGCAGGGTGGGGGGGTGTGTGGCAGTGATGGCAGGGTGGGGGGAGTGTGGCAGTGATGACAGGGTGGGGTGGAGGGGGTGGGGGTTGGTCATGGCGGGAAGGAGAGGGTGGTAGGGGAGGAGTGCCGGAGGTGGGGGAGGTTGAGGGGGTTGTGAGAGAGTAGGCGGAGTCAGAGTGAGGTGCGGTTCAGTGTTGTGAGGTGAGCTGGGCCACGCACGTGCTCCCTCTCACTCTCTCTCCTCTCACCACTCTCCCCGAGCGGCCTGTGTACTCGGTATGACACCTCTGCTGTAGTGTGCTCACGCCTCTGTGTCCTCCACTGCACATTGTGCTAGGTGTACACCTCCAGGCTCTGGAGGCTGGTGGGCAGCGAGTCTGCCTCACACCTCGTCTGAAGGGTGAACATTGTGTGAACAACGAGGTCTAGCACGTGTGAACATTGTTCAGCAAGGTTAAACACGGATGTACAGTGTACAACAAGGCCTAACACGGATGTGTCCCATGAGTAAACGTCAACGCATGACATTAGTGTACAGTGTGTGTACAACAAAGCCTAAGAGTGTACAGTGTGTACAACAGACTGAGTTACAGTGCTTGTACAACAAAGCATTAGTGTGTACAATACAGCCTTAAAGTGTACAGTGCGTGTACTCGGGCTGACATGGATAGAACAAACCCATCCTTAATGATAGTACATTTAGCCACCGTCTATGTAACGTACACAATACAGTGTGTTGTACTTCCCCAAAAGTTTACGTTTTCCGTGTAACTATCTTCTGTACACTACACAGGACCTTCACCCTTGTGGTTACCTTGAGATGTTTCCAGGGACAACGTCTCCGCGGCCCGGTCTCTCAACGCTGTTTCACAGACATCTTCAAGAGAGAGATGTTTTAGCCGGTCTCCGCGGCTGTTGGACGCGGCTGCTCGCAGCCTGACGTATGAATCACAGCCTGGTTGATCAGGTATCCTTTGGAGGTGCTTATCCAGTTCTCTCTTGAACACTGTGAGGGGTCGGCCAGTTATGCCCCTTATGTGTAGTAGAAGCGTGTTGAACAGTCTCGGGCCTCTGATGTTGATAGTTCTCTCTGAGTACCTGTTGCACCTCTGCTTTTCAATGGGGGTATTCTGCACATCCTGCCATGCCTCCTGGTCTCATGTGATGTTATTTATGTGTGCAGGTTTGGGACCAGCCCCTCTACTATTTTCCATGTGTATATTATTATGTATCTCTTCCCCGTGCGCTCAAGAGAATACAGATTTAGGCTCTTTAGTCGGTCCCAATAGTTTAGACGTTTTACTGAATGGATTCTAGCAGTAAAGGATCTCTACACGCTCTCCAAGTCTGAAAGGGGCTGTCATTGTGCAGCAGTACTCCACTCTAGCACTAACGTCTTGAAAAGTACAATCATCGGTATAGCATCTCTAGTGTGAAAGGTTCTTGTTATCCAACCTGTCATTTTTCTTACAGTTGTGACGGCTACTTTATTGTGTTCTTTAAAAGTAAGGTCTTCCGACATGATTTGATTGTTGCCGGCGGAGGCAGCTAGTTTATTGTGCACCCGCTACCCATCCTGTGAACGGTAGCGCTAAAGCATTACAGAGGGCACAAAAGGCCTTTATCAGACCTCATCTTAGATTATTACATAAACAATTTCATCTATCCTTCACACCTTATAGTTACAATGTCAGCTAGTTACAGAGAAAGTGTTATTTCAAGAGCTATACATTTACAGTCAGTCGTCATACATTAATGGTAGGTCTTATCGCTAATACATAATAGTTTGACCAATGGGGATATTAGTCATAGGGGAGCTTCTGTTTATTATTAGTCCTCACAATACACTACTTGTTTCTGAATCTCATATGTCGTTCATCTACTGGAAGCGAAATATGGATACAGTGCAAGGATTTCAGGTAATTTATCCATGGTAATAAGATAGGTTGCCATATCATACAGAGTGAGCTTAGATTTAAATGACTCAATTTTACTACAATGCAAGATATAGTGTTCGAGTGTGTCCCTGTCTATGTCCACACACTTTACACTTTACTTCACCTAGATCCCTATACAAGCCGAACTGCCAGAGATACTTGTAGCCAAGTCTTATACGAGCTGTGACAACATCTGTTAGTCTACTGACTTTGTTACTTGCCCCATACACATGTTTTATTTCACACATTTCATTGTGATGAGCAATGGACCTACTAGTTCCAGTTTGCACTGTTCTACTTTCTTCAAATTCATCCAGGAGTTCTCGTCTAATGACACTTTTAACATGAGTACACCCAGATCCTTTACATTGCCTTTTCGTTCAATGTTATGATTTAACTGCGTTTTGTACGTGGTTTCAGTTTTTATATTCATTTTTTTCCGTAGCGCATGAGCTGGAACTTATCTTCATTAGATACCGTATTATTTTCTGTAGCCCATAGAAAGATCTGGTTTACATCAGTTTGGAGGTTTGCCGTATCCTCTGTTGCCTACTCTCACAAAGATCCTAGTGTCATGTACAAAGGATGATATAGTGCTATTGTTTGTGTCCTTGTCTATGTCCGATATGAGGATGAGAAATAGTAGTAAGTGTACAGCCAGGAGGTCACTAGAGCTAAGAGATCTATCTAAACCAACATCCCCACAGGGAGGACTCGTAGAAATGGTAGCGTCGCCAGACGTAGTAAGGAAACTAGTAGAGTAGTTTCAAGATGAGTACTACTAGAGGAACTAAATGTTTTTAGTTTGTAGTCCCAGACAAGATGTCACCGTAGTTAGTAAAGGTGGTCCCGTATAGACCACTTGCTATAGTTTTCAACTCCTCAATATAAAGGGTGAACACGTCCAGACTTTTTGTTTTCAAACATGGCTTCTGTGGTGGCAATGTAGAAGAAAAGGGAAGACAATCCCTAAACAAGAGACCAGTCACACTAACAAGTATGAGCCTACAAGTTACTAGAGGGACTGACCTGAGGCAGGCTCGCAGATCACTGAGAACAGCTAAACTGTTTGCTCAAACATCGCCACCGACTATTTTTAAAAGAGCATTTTAAAAGCACCGAATCACCTTCTGTGGTTGAGTGTTCAATAAACCCTTGAACTATATGTTTAACACTTCTCTAACCCTGTCCATGGAGGACAGAAGAAAATGTATATATGCTGGTTAGCATTGTAAATGTCTGGCCACGTCTGTGGTAGAAAATAATAAAAATAAAAAAAAAATAATAATCGCCACCGACCCAACAAATGAAAATCCTGCTTAACAAACTTAGAGAAGTTCTACAAGAAAATAACATAAATCAAACGAGAGAGCGCGAGAGAGATTGGCAGATGTTTCTCGAGTGGAAGAAAACATTTGATACTGTCCCGCACAAGAGACTCAGGGTAGAGAAGAATGCGGATACCTCTCAAGCAGGGCTACCTGCTTGAGAGGGTTCTGGGAGTTCTTCTACTCCCCAAGCGCGGCCCCGAGGCCAGGCTTGACAGGTGCTCAAGTGGATGGTGAGGGAATGCTTCAGGGAGGAAACAGAGTTGTAGTGAGAGGGAAGGTATCAGTAGAGTCAGTAGAGAGAGGTATGTTGAGTACCGCAAGGATGGGTACTAGGGCCTGTCCTGTTGGTAGTATAGTATATCAACGACACATCTCACACGGAATCGTCTCCTTTATAGCAATGTTGACTCGTGATGTATAACGGAACGGGGATCTTGAGGTTATCTTGAGAGGATTTCGGGGCTTAGTGTCCCCGCGGCCCGGTCCTCGTCTCCTTTTCTCCTATTCCTCCCTTGCCTGGTGGTGTTACCCAGCACTGTGCTGGGTAATGTTCCCCGCCAGTGTATTGTCTCTATTCGTGAGCCTTGTGTGATGTGCACTGACACAAGTGTAGAGAAGACTGGCGGTGGCTCCAGTGGGTGGACAAGCCTACCTTGAGATGGTTACGGGGCTTGGCCTCCCCGCGGCCCGGTCCTCCACCAGGCCTCCTCGTGGCTGGACTGGACGGACGGACGGACGGACGGACGGACGGACAGACACGCACGCACACACACACACACACACACACACACACACACACACACACACACACACACACACACACACACACACACACACACACACACACACACACAGAAGAGTAGAATAAGAATGAAGAGTAAAGGGAGATATGATCACTACCTACAAAATTCTCAGGAATTAGCAGGGTAGATAAGGATAAACTGTTTAACACTGGTGGTACGCGAACAAGAGGAGGCACGTGGAGATAGAGTACCCAAATGAGCCACAGAGACGTCAGAAAGAACTTTTTCGGTGTCAGAGTAGTTAACAGGTGGAATGCATTAGGCAGTGATGTGGTGGAGGCTGACTAAGTTCATTCCATCCAGCGGTCGACCCCAAAGACGCATTCGTCAATTTAAACTTATTCATTCAAAATAGTAATTTTCTCAAATATAAATTTATATTATAAGCATATTGTGCATATTTAGGCATAGGTTAGGTTAGGTGTTTAGGTTCTGTTGGCGATTATTTGTTGAACGTGAGTGAAGCATTTGCAGCGTTGTGGTTCGAACAAGAGTCGTCAGCGTTGTTGTTGTTCGAGAAGTGTTCGAACGTCAGCCGTTGCTAGTCGTGTGTAAACCGTTTTTCATTCATAAACAGGAGGTTCAGCGGGTGCACGGAATGGACTTTGGCCTTTATTTATGAGGACGGGCTGCAATAGTCACCCCAGGCACGCCCGGGAACAAATGAGAATTAATCATTTAGGCTTCGGCCACTTGTCATGGGTTGAATTGGCGCCTGTGTAAAGAGCTGGCGCCCTATTTCACACCAGCATGCAGCCATCCCACTCTTGATAGTGTGACGGTGTTCCCCCCCCCCCTTATATGTCTCCCACGCCTGCTGTAAGAGTCATGTCCACTTTACCCGAGCGTTCTCTACGTCGCAGGCATCAGTTTGATATATGTGGGAGAGAGTAGTGTTCTCGCAGTGGCGAGAAATTTGTAAAAGAAGAGTATTTTGGCCTGTGGTATAGGCCCTTTAGGAAGCCAATATGGCGCTGGCTCCTCTGTTTTGCCGCCAAAACTGTGTGACGTCAGTGGCACCAGATTAGTCACCGACAGCGACGTGGCACAATAGGCAGCGCCTCACTGATGTCTAATCTTCTGTTATTGATGAGCAGCACTGAAAAAAATCAATAGATGCCAGGACAATGTAAGATTAGCCATCAGTGAGGTGCTGTATATCAAGAAGTCTAGACCAGCAATCAATATCTTGGGTGGCTTAATCTTTATCAATCAGTAAGCAGCTAATACACAGTTACACTCTACCCACTTCAAGACCCCGGGCCAAAGCAGAGGCAGGACCGAATGTTGACCAGACCACAGAGGTGAAGGGACGACGACGTTTCGGTCCGTCCTGGACCATTCTCAAATCAATTGTCACTGACCGAATGACTGCAACAGGAACGGAAGCAGCCAGGAGAACATAAGCTGCCAAGATGTCACAATCTTGTGTAGATACATTTAATACCTTATCAATAACCTCCATGTAATACCATTCATCCATATGTTGCCTATTCATCCATATCATAAAGAGGATATAACCCGGCGATAAGCACGGTAGAATTTGTCTTTGAGAATGTAAAGAGTGACCTTGCGAAACGCATCACTAGGCGTCAAACCCAATAAAAAGGTGTAAAAATTAACTTTGGAGGAGTTAATTTTCAACTTCAGTGAAGAAAAACAATATCGAAAATTCGTGCCAGAATAAAATGTCTAAACTTTGTCGTTTTCGACTAATATATATATGTATATATATATATGTCGTACCTAATAGCCAGAACGCACTTCTCAGCCTACTATTCAAGGCCCGATTTGCCTAATAAGCCAAGTTTTCATGAATTAATGTTTTTTCGTCTACCTAACCTACCTAACCTAACCTAGCTTTTTTTGGCTACCTAACCTAACCTATAAATATAGGTTAGGTTAGGTTAGGTAGGGTTGGTTAGGTTCGGTCATATATCTACGTTAATTTTAGCTCCAATAAAAAAAAATTGACCATACATAGAGAAAAGGGTTGCTTTATCATTTCATAAGAAAAAAATTATAGTAAATATATTAATTCAGGAAAACTTGGCTTATTAGGCAAATCGGGCCTTGAATAGTAGGCCGAGAAGTGAGTTCTGGCTACTAGGTACGACATATATATATATATATATATATATATATATATATGTATGTGACTATGGAGTCATTGTTCGTAAAGTGACGTGTACAGACACAATGGGTAACTTAAGTAACATAGTAATAGAGGAAACTATTTGATCTATTGTCCAGCAGGTGGCCGCTCCTATTTATATGGACCCAAACTCATCCATATGCATCATGTTGAGCCGTGCATCAATCCAGGGTTTGCACCTCTATCATGTGACCCGGTCATGTGTTCCGTAAGTCAACACTCCTTGTCCCACACCAGTATTTACCCAGGTCATTGTTCAGTCTCGGCTTCTCGGTTTGTAGCCGTTGCTTCGTGTTCTACTTTGTGTTTATATATGAATACCTAATAATATATATATATGCTCAGTGTTATATCCTTTAGGATATATTTCTATACCTTCCTCTCGTTTTCTTAGAGCCATAATGAAAGCAAATCTTTAAAGGTTACTATCCTTGTACTTTTCTCTACCTAATTGCCTTCACACATTCACGCACGGAGTGCCAGAAAGGCTTTGGCACAGTGCCTCATGATTGATGAAGATTAAACCAGCCAGGAGGTGGCATGGGCATGAGTAGCCCGTAAAGCGCCCCATATAAGGTTGATGAATAAGTAGGAGATGCAGGCAGGAATAACGGGTAAGGTGCTTCAGTGAAAAAGGGAGTAGCTAAGCAACAGAAAACGGCTACTTTCTGTGAAAATGGGGGAAGGGGGTAGCCGTCAGAATGGCGACATGTCACCCAGCGGAGTCCCACAAGGCTCTATACTTGGGCCTTTTCTGTTTCTGATATACGTAAACGATCTTCCAGAAAATACTCTTTCCTCTCAATGTTTACTGATAATGCAAACACATTGAGGGTAGACAGGATGTTAGCAGGAGGCTACAAGCTGAGCTGTACAAACTAAAAGATGGGTTCAACAAATGATTACTTTATATTTATTTGAGGTAACTTTAGTAATGAAATTAGGTGTAGGAAACAGGAGGCCGAACACAGGGTACCAAGTTAGAGATGAAATCCTTCATGAAGCGCCCAGAGAGGATCTGGGGGTAGTTGATATCACACCGAACCTGTCTCTGTAAGATTGATGATTGATGAAGATTAAGCCACCCAAAAGTTGGCACGGGCATGAATAGCCCGTAAGTGGTGGCTCTTTTGAGCCATTACCAGTATCATTAGCCGATACTGGAGATCTGTGAAGGTGCGACTGCACCCTGCGTGACGGGAGATGTCTCCCGTGTGTCTCGTGTAGCTCTCATCAAATGGATATCATCATATGCGAGGTTGGCCACCATCTTGAGGTTATCTTGAGATGATTTCGGGGCTTTTTTTAGTGTCCCCGCGGCCCAGTCCTCGGCCAGGCCTCCACCCCCAGGAAGCAGCCCGTGACAGCTGACTAACACCCAGGTACCTATTTTACTGCTAGGTAACAGGGGCATAGGGTGAAAGAAACTCTGTCCATTGTTTCTCGCCGGCGCCTGAGATCGAACCCAGGACCACAGGATCACAAGTCCAGCGTGCTGTCCGCTCGGCCGACCGGCTCCCATAATACCATAAGGACGTCTTTTAAAATTTGTGTAAGAAATCATTCAGACCTTTGTTTAGCACCTCTTCCCGGTTTGGTGCCTTCTTTTGATAATTACTTGTTTAGCACCTATGTCAGACCAATGCCGGAGTATGCGGCTCTGGCGTGAAATGCATATCTAGTCAATCACAAGACGAAGTTTCAGAAGGTTGAGAGGTATGCCACCAGGCTAGTCCCAGAACTGAGGTATGAGGAAAGGCTACAGGAAATCATTACAGTCTCCGTGGTGTTGTGGTAAGACACTCGCCTGGCGTTCCGCGAGCGCTATGTTATGGGTTCGTATCCTGGCCGGGGAGAATTTACTGGGCGCAATTCCTTAACTGTAGCCTCTGTTTAACTCAACAGTAAAATGTGTACTTGGTTGTAACAACGATTCTTCGCGGCGGGGATCGTATTCCAGGGACCTGCCCGAAACGCTAAGCGTACTAGTGGCTCTACAAGAATGTAACAACTCTTGTATATTTAAAAAAAAAAAAAAAAAATGACATCGCTAGTAGAGAGAAGAGTTAGGGGGAACATGATTGCCACGCACATAATTTAACACGCGTGGTACTGGCACCAGGGGACACAGGTGGAAACCCAGTACCCAAATAACCCACAAAGACAAAAAACATCTTCCGTGTCAGAGTAGTTAACAAATGGAATGCACTAGGACGTGATGTGGTGGAGGCTGACTCCATACTCGGTTACAAATGTAAATATGATAGACCCCAATAGATTCAGGCACGTGTATACGAGTTGATCGACAGTTGAGAGGCGGGACCGAAGTTGCGAAGGCGCGCGCTCACGCACCAACACACACGGGGCCTGATAGCTGAGTGGACAGCGGTCTGGACTCGTAATTCTAGCAGTTATCTAGCAGTAATCCTGTTACCTAGCAGTAAATATGTACCTGGGAGTTAGCCAGGTTACAAGCTGCTTCCTCTGTGTGTGTGTGTGTGTGTGTGTGTGTGTGTGTGTGTGTGTGTGTGTGTGTGTGTGTGTGTGTGTGTGTGTGTGTGTGTGTGGGGGGGGGGGGGGGTAGTAGTTAGTAACAGTTGAGAGGCGGGCCGAAAGAGCAAAGCTCATTCCCCTCAAGCTCAACTAGGTGAATATACACACAGACGCCTACATGCACAGGGGGTCACAAAGCAATATCTATATATATATATATATATATATATATATATATATATATATCTATATCTATATATCTATATCTATATCTATATATATATATATCTATCTATATATATATATATATATATATATATATATATATATATATAATAACTGAAAACTCACACCCCAGAAGTGACTCGAACCCATACTCCCAGGAGCCACGCAACTGGTATGTACAAGACGCCTTAATCCACTTGACCATCACGACCGGACATAATGAGGTGATAGCCGAGGCTATTTGAACCACCCCACCGCCGGCACTCGGATAGTAATCTTGGGCGTCTTGTACATACCAGTTGCGTGGCTCCTGGGAGTATGGGTTCGAGTCACTTCTGGGGTGTGAGTTTTCAGTTGCATATTGTCCTGGGGACGATTCAGGCTTGTTCGCATTTGTGTTCCTCACGTGTGCCCCAAAGAATGAGGTGATTTGGTAAAATGCTATGCCCAAGATTACTATCCGAGTGCCGGCGGTGGGGTGGTTCAAATAGCCTCGGCTATCACCTCATTATGTCCGGTCGTGATGGTCAAGTGGATTAAGGCGTCTTGTACATACCAGTTGCGTGGCTCCTGGGAGTATGGGTTCGAGTCACTTCTGGGGTGTGAGTTTTCAGTTGCATATTGTCCTGGGGACCATTCAGGCTTGTTCGCATTTGTGTTCCTCACGTGTGCCCCAAAGAATGAGGTGATTTGGTAAAATGCTATGCCCAAGATTACTATCCGAATGCCGGCGGTGGGGTGGTTCAAATAGCCTCGGCTATCACCTCATTATGTCCGGTCGTGATGGTCAAGTGGATTAAGGCGTCTTGTACATACCAGTTGCGTGGCTCCTGGGAGTATGGGTTCGAGTCACTTCTGGGGTGTGAGTTTTCAGTTGCATATTGTCCTGGGGACCATTCAGGCTTGTTCGCATTTGTGTTCCTCACGTGTGCCCCAAAGAATGAGGTGATTTGGTAAAATGCTATGCCCAAGATTACTATCCGAGTGCCGGCGGTGGGGTGGTTCAAATAGCCTCGGCTATCACCTCATTATGTCCGGTCGTGATGGTCAAGTGGATTAAGGCGTCTTGTACATACCAGTTGCGTGGCTCCTGGGAGTATGGGTTCGAGTCACTTCTGGGGTGTGAGTTTTCAGTTGCATATTGTCCTGGGGACCATTCAGGCTTGTTCGCATATATATATATATATATATTATAGAGGGATATGGCGAGGGAAGAGAGGGCTGAAGGTGCAGAAAAGTGAGGCACTGGAAGCCGCGTCCCCCCAGCCCCAGAACCCCCCCCCCCCTCAACTGTCAACCACAGCAGCATACATTATCCCTCCCCCTACCCTTCCCTAAGCCTCCTCGGCTTCCCTATATCCACGCCTTCAATTCTCACCCCGCTCCACATTTCCATTCCCCTCCCCTCTCTTTTTATATCTTTCTTTTCCGTCCCTTCCTTCCTTCCCCTCCCCTGACCACCGACCTCACCCTTAAGGTTCCCAAGCAGTGGTAAGTCACACCCAATGTCCTCTGCACCAACTCCTCTCCAGACCCCATCAAGACCTTCATGCCACGCTCTGCACACTCAGACGTCATCTAAGCCAGAGGCGAGGGAGGAGACATACAGTAAGGCAGCTTGGAAGTCACAATGCCAAACAAAAATAATCCCTCGTTCTTTTCAAATCATGGCCGCCTATATTGATGGAATTACAAACCGAGTGAACTCGAGGATCGGGCAAATGAAGATATCCCCAATATAATTGCTCTCACAGAAGCGATGCTGCGGTAGCTGTCACTAATGATGTTCCCCCCCCCATGGCTATCATGTTGTAAAGAGGGAAAGGGAAGGTATACCTGGAGTATATCCGAGATGATCTACTCCCAAAGTGCCCCTCATGGTGCTAGGGTGGAGTGTGATAACTTGGTCCAACAGACTGTTGCTTTGGGCAGGATTGGATTGTGAAGAAGTTAGTGATTTTTTAACAGGAACTATGATGCTGGGAGTGTCTTAAGATAATGATAGCAGCGACCTACACTCCTCCACAGAAGCTCCAGGCAGGAGCAGCATGACAGAAGTAAGAGTGCAGTTATTACTGGCCGGGAAGAGCTGCCTCACTCGCAGATAGGAACCAGTCTAGACTCTTGATCGTTGGGGATTTCAACCCCCAGTAAAATAGATTGAGAGACTAGGGAGCCCCGGGGGATGGGGTACTGGCATATGGAGAGCCACATTCATATAAGTGACAACATGAAGCTCCTAAACCAATATTATATATGTATATATCCCCAACCACTTGGGCTGGACGGTAGAGCGACGGTCTCGCTTCATGCAGGTCGGCGTTCAATCTCCGACCTGTACAAACGGGGGTGAGAATAGCTTGAGCTACCTCATCCCTTTGTGTGTATTTTACATCAATAAACTTGTTTCAATCTCCGACCGTCCAAGTGGTTGGGCACCATTCCTTTCCCGCCGTCCTATCCCAAATCCTTATCCTGACCCCTTCCCAGTGCTACATAGTCGTAATGGCTTGGTGCTTTCCCCTGATATCCTTCCCCTAAAGCAATATATCTATGAACCCACAAGAATGAGAGGCGGTGACGAGCTAGCCACACTTGACCTGATTTTGCCTACACTCTTGAGTAAATATCGAACCCGTTTAGGAATGAGAGATCGCTGTACTGCCACTGTGGAATGGAATGTAATGACTAATGACACACCCTTGCTTCCACACTCATGCTTCCACACCCTTGTGGAAGATGGGGGTGTTCTTTTTGGGGAAAGAAAAGGCCAGCAGGTAAGAGGTTGGCATATTGAAAGGAGGAGTACGAGGAAATAAAAGACCTCTGTTAAAGATATATAATGGGGGCGAGAACTCTTGGGGAAGGGGACGCTGGTCTTTTGGACTTTTTCAACAAGAGCTGCTGGGAGGCAGCTGGCAAATGGAAGGCTTAGGATAAATCCATGTTTTAGTCATGGGTGTAAGGAAGAGATGACAGGATGTAAGGAAGTGATGGAAAAGCTATAAAAACAAAAGAGCAGAGAGGAATGTCAGAGAACCAGGAATGGATGCCTCAGAATGAGAATGGAAGCAGAAAAGCAGTTTAAAAGTGATATTGTAGCCAAAGTACATTTAGAAGAGTACATACCTAGGTAATTACATCTTGGCGAGTAAATTTAGGTTGATACATTTAGGTGGGTACATCTAGCCAGGACGACTTATTGGCAGAAAACGACAGGGAAGTGCGTGAAGAAACTCAACAGGAGGTTCCAGGAGGTCTTGTAATGGAGGTGAGGGGGGGGGGGGACTGAGCCAGACCAAGCAACACTGGAGGACTTTACGGTCTTAAGAGACGAAGTCAGAGTGCAGTTGATGACGCTAGACTTGACTAAGGCTGCGGCTTAGTCAAGTCTAGATATCACAATCCAGATATCACAATGGATACTAAGAGGAGCAGAAGCCTTGTACCGGCTGGGCATTATGATAATGCCTTACGACTATTGAGCCAGGATAAGGATTGGGATGAGACGGGGGGAAAGGAATGGTTCCCAACCACTTGGACGGTCGAGAATTGAACCCCGACCTGCACGAAGCGAGACCGTCGCTCTACCGTCCAGCCCAAGTGGTTGGGAAAAGTGCAGGCGAGTGTCCCTTGCATATCATACATGTTGATGAAAAGCACCAAAAGAGACTGGTTGAGCATCTGGAGAGAGAGAGGACTTATGCCACAACACGAACGTCATCTCAGAGATGGCACATTCTGCCTCACAAACTTGATAAGAGTTTTGTGAACGGGCAGCCGAGATCAGGCAAGCTAGAGACTGGTGGGCAGAATAGTGTATTTTTGGGCTGTGAGAAGGTCTTGATACAGTTTAATACCCAACAGGAGACTATTGTATAAAATGGAAAAACAGTCAGGAGTGATGGGGAAGATGACATAAAAGGACTGGAAACAAAGATGGAGAACTGTCGTTCATAAATGGTCTCCTCATAGAGGCAAATGCAGCATTTGGGAGCTTGGACAGACACCCATACAGGGGAATAGACGGACAGTGAAATCTCGACATCAGAATATAATTTATATAGACATGAAAGAATAAATAAGTGACAGGAGAAAGTGTGTACAAGAGAGGATGTCTACAAGTTTGGGGAGCCGGTCGGCCGAGCGGACCAACCCGTCCTCTTAAAAATAACGTCACTTTTGGCTCATATGCGCGGCTATGGCCAAATTTGGACGTAATTTGAAATGAAATCGACTCACAAAAGTGACGTACTGTTCCGTTTTCTGTTTGAGTCGTCCGGCTTACTCGGCCAGCTTAGAAGATGATTCTTTCCATTAACGTTTTTCATTCCATTTTGAAACTTTATGAGAATTTCTTGCCCACCTAACCTATCAGAGGACCCTTAACTTACTGTTGTTGAAAAAAAAATCCCAAATTTATATTAATTTTTTTTTTTCATTTTCAAATTACGTCCATATTCGACCATACGGGCAAACGGCCAAAAGCGACGTTCTTTTCAAGAGGACAGGTTGAGCGGACAGCTTGCTGGACTTGTGATCCTGTGGTCCCGGGGTCGATCCCGGGCGCCGGCGAGAAACAATGGGCAGTTTCTTTCACCCAATGCCCCTGTTACCTAGCAGTAAAATAGGTACCTGGGTGTTAGTTAGCTGTCACGGGCTGCTTCCTGGGGGTGGAGGCCTGGTCGAGAACCGGGCCGCGGGGACACTAAAGCCCCGAAATCATCTCAAGATAACCTCCTACATTACTAACCAGAGCTCCTACAGCCTGCCAATGAAATGGTAGAGATAGTTGGAATAAAAGTAAACCTAGTTATTATTGTAATATACAAACCGCCAGACGGGTCGAGGGATTCACAGAACAGATAAAGTACAGCATTGCCTTGATAATCTGGCAAACCTAATTCCAGATATTATCTTCCTTGTAGACTTCAATCTACTTAATCTAAGATGAAGGCTAGCAAACAGTAACGCTACACAAGGAAATAAACTCTCTTTTTCAGAGCAGGAGAGATTGATGCAATAGAGGGAATACAGAGAACATATACGGCACGCATAGACACGATAAAGCACCTAAATTATTGGGATCGTCTCAAAGCTCTCCAAATGTGCTCTCTGGAAAGGAGACGAGAAAGTTATCACATAATACATACATTGGTGGAAAGATACTGGAAGGCCAGGTCCCAAATTTCCACAGTAGAATAACAACATACTGGAGCGAAAGGTTTGGAATGAAAAATGCAGAATTGAACCAGTGAGGCGTAAAGGTGCCATAGGCACAACCAGAGAACACTGTCTAAACATCAGAGGTCCACAGCTGTTCAACATCCTCTCGGCAAGCATTACAAATATTGTCGGAACAAAGGTGGATATCTTAAAAAAAAAAACAGTTAGATAAGTTTCTGTCAGAAGTGCTGGACCAATCGGATTGTAATAGATATGCGAGCCTGCGGGCCGCTGCAAGCAACAGCCTGTTAGGACAAGTTATCACAAGTAAACCATGGCCCCAGGCCGGGTTTGGGGAGTAGAATTCCTGGAACACACTCTAGGTAAATTCTAGATACAGCAGTGGATAGAGGACTGCCTCTATGTGCCTCTACAACAGAGCACAGGAGAGCCATAAATGTTAATTGTGGGGCGGATCCTATTCCTACATCATGTGAGCGACCTCCCAGAGGGGATTAGGTTATCTCGAGATGATTTCGGGGCTTTAGTGTCCCCGCGGCCCGGTCCTCGACCAGGTCTCCACCCCCAGGAAGCAGCCCGTGACAGCTGACCAACACCCAGGTACCTATTTTACTGCTAGGTAACGGGCATAGGGTGAAAAACTCTGCCCATTGTTTCTCGCCGGCGCCTGGGATCGAACCCGGGACCACAGGATCACAAGTCCAGTGTGCTGTCCGCTGGGCCGACCGGCTGTGGATTTCTTCTTCAGTGTTCTGACAATACAAATATGATGAAGAGTAATACAGTGGAAGACTGTATTGAACGACAATAGTAGATGTTGTTTTAGATTTAGCTAGCTGGAACAAATAGTTCCAAGTAGCACGGGCTATGGTGAGCCCGTAGTGGACTTACCTGGCTTTCCCTAATGTGGCTACTCTGCACTTGTTAGCCCTCGAGCAATTGTAAAGTAATGAAGCCGGCTGCCGGGAACCAGAGGCCGGACACAAGGTTTCCAACCCGTCCTCTTAAAAATAACGTCACTTTTGTCTTGTATGCGCGCTATGGCCAAATTTGGACGTAATTCGAAACGAAATCGACTCGCAAAAGTGACGTACTGTTCCGTAGGTTTCACACGGGAGGAAATTATACTGGAAATGGACATAAAGAACTTGGGCCTTGATATCGCCCCCAAACTGTCACGGGACGCCTGCACCCAAAGCATATCTTAACCTGCATACTGAAGGTTGGGAGTGTTTAGGAATATTGATTATGCGGCACCAGCGTGGAGGCCATCATCAGAGCCCAGTAGGCTCAGGAACCTGTACATCAGCGCCACCGAGAGAGTCTTGGCTCCTCGCCCCAGAATACAGCTAGGCGAGGACGGTGCCGTCATAATATTTAACTGGCAATACCAAAGTAAACTGGAGCGATTTCTCAGGCATTTATGCAACAGTTTACGAAACCTTTACATCTTTCTTTAATCATGGCAGCTTTATTGGCAGTTAATAAACGGTTTATAAACTTGGAAACTTGACAAGCCAAGGTAATCATTTTCATAAACACTTTAGTAGTGCTTCGGAGCTCATAAACTGTTTAATAAACCGCAAGCAAAGCCTCCATGATTAAGGAAAGATGTAAAGGTTTCGTAAGTGGTTGCGTAAATACCTGATGAATCCTGACCCAGGAAATTACCTTCCCTCATGGTGGTTCCTGAGGACACTACCCATGCGGCCGGGTCTCTGAGCCAGGCCTCTTGGTTAACGGCTTGATCAACCAAGTTGTGGGTGGTTGCAGTTGGCAGTGTGGCGTAGGCCTCCCCCACAGCCCGGCTGATCAGGTACCCTGTCTTGGGCACAGTTAGGGCTAATGGCCATTTTATATTTAGGAGGAAGCTCTTGATAAGCTCCGGGCCTTTTATGTCCATAGTTATCTTTTGGGTTGGTTATTTGAGCACTATTTTCCACCGCGAAGGTTTCGAACTTTGTGACACAGGGCCTGGCCTGCCTACGGCAGCTGTGGTGTGTACTAGTAAGGGGCTCCAGGTGTAGAGGTGTGCCAAGCAAATATTGCGTCCGCCAGAAAAAATGATAGGATGGATCGATATACATAGACGCGATAAAACACCTAAATTATTGGGATCGTTTCAAAACTCTCCAAATGTACCCAGTAGAAAGGAGACGAGAGAGATATCAAATAATATACACCTGGAAGATACTGGAAGGCCAGGTCCCAAATCAACACAGTAAAATATCAACATACTGGAGTGAACGATATGGAAGAAAATGCAGAATAGAACCAGTGAAGAGCAGAGGTGCCATAGGCACAATCAGAGAGCACTGTATAAACATCAGAGGTCCGCGGTTGTTCAACGTCCTCCCAGCGAGCATAAGACATATTGCCGGAACAACCGTGGACATCTTCAAGAGGAAACTAGATTTATTCCTCCAAGGAGTGCCGGACCAACCGGACTGTGGTGGATATGTGGGCCTGCGGGCCGCTCCAAGCAACAGCCTGGTGGACCAAACTCACAAGTCAAGCCTGGCCTCGGGCCGGGCTTAGGAAGTAGTAGAACTCCCAGAACCCCCATCAACCAGGTATCAACCAGATAATACGAGAACTTTCAAATCCAGGGATCCCACCACAATGGTTGTACTCTTCAAATCACTTGTGTTGTCCCGTCTCGAGTACTGCTCGGTCCTCACTTCCCCCTTCAGAGCAGGAGAGATTGCTGAAATAGAGGGAATACAGAGAACATGTACGGCACGCGTAGACGCGATAAAAAAAAATCAGTTGAGTCGCACCCCGTCCTCCAAACAAAGACCCAAAAGTGATTCCATGCACCCGCCAAACCCCAGCTGTTTATGAATGAAAAACGGTTTACAGGACTCGTCTGTTGGCGTATGAACACTTCCGGAACAATTGCTTTTCTGACAAATTTTGTTCGAACCACAACGCTGTAAATGCTTCACCCACTGTTACGGCCACTATGGGTCGCAACCGGGTTCTTGATCTCTGACACAAAGTACTAGTATCCGACTCCAAGTCGGTAGTGGCTTTCAAGGAGTAGGCTAGGTAATGCAAGTAATAAAAAGGGGGAAGCTGAAATGAACACAACGCTTCATCCGTCATCAATATATTCACTTATTACCACTTTCCCATCACCGTAAATATAAAATGAGATCATATTACTACACGTGGATATTTACATGTCGCGCTCTCATAGGCCAATAAGCACTCCTCGATGCTAAATTGATGCAGTCTTTGTCAACTGCCGTGTTTCCTCAACACACAGTACCGTCCTCAACCAGTACTGGGAAACACCCACGAGTCTACCCTTGCCATGGGCCAGCCTAGCGACAGTATCACCAGGTGCCTCTTGTGAATGCCCGCAATCACTCTCCAGTCAAGTCCTGGCAGAGAACTTCAGCCACACGCTGATGGGCCTCTACAC